>NC_133423.1:82644000-82963000 GCF_049350105.2 Macaca mulatta
TCACCCCTGTCTATGCCCCCAGGGGCTTTTTCGTATAAACTGCAGGCTCATCCAGTCCTACTGCAGGAGGAATGAAAGCCAGTGGGCTTCTGCCAAGGACACACCATCGTCTCATTGAGGAGCCCATGTGGAGTAGTGTGCACAGTCACTGATTTTTCAGTCATTTATACCTCCTCTTTATGCTGCTAAGACACTTTCTCATGTAACCCACCTATACGTAGGCCATTTGATTTGAACAAGAAAGACAGAAAGGACATTCTACTTAGTGGCTTAGAATAGCACTGAGTATGGCACACTTTCTCTGGACCAGGAACCTGGGCATCACTAGGCTCATTCCTCTGGCTCAAGGTTGCTCATGAGGTTGCAATGCAGTCAAGCTGCTGGCTGGAGCTGCTGTCTCATCTGAAGGCTTGTCTGGGGGAGAATCTGTTCCCAGGCTCACTGTGTAGCTGTTGGCTGGCCTCAGGCTCTTGCTGACATCTGGCTAGCAGAGCCATCAGTTCTCATACCTGGGGCTCCCCATAGGGCAGTTCACAGCATGGTAGCTGGCTTGTCTGAGGACAAGCAGGTGAGAGAATAAGAGAGCACACAAAGTGAAAACCAAAGTCTTTTTAAACAGAATCTTGAAAGTGACCCTTGATCCCCTCTAAAGTGCCCTATTTGTGTTAGAAGCCTGTCACAGGTCCCACCCACACTCGAGGGGAGGGGTAACTCAACAGCATGAACACCAGGAGGTGGGGGCTCTGATGACTGGCTTAGAGGCTTCCTTCCATACCTTCTTACATGGAAGTTTTCCTTTCTCAATTACTATATGCTGGATCCCATTACACTGACCAGGCAGAACTTATTGATTCTGTTTGAATTCTAAGGGCTTTATGAATGGGAAACAATTTCTGAAGTCTTAAACACAAGGCTATACCAAAACCATACATGTGCTGCATTGCTTGGAACATTTATACAAACGTCACATGTTTGCATAAATAGTTACATAAAGTATTTGTCCATCTAGAAAAGCGAGAGGAGGAAGAGGAAGAGAAAGAAGAATTTGAAGAAGAAAGGAGCCGTGAGGAAAAAAGAAGTATCAAAGTTCATGCCATGGTCTCCGTATTCCAATTTATTATGAAACAAAGTTACATCTGTGCCCTCATAGCTATGATGGTATGTATGATATGATAGTATGTATGATATGACATGATGGTATGTATAATATGATATGTATAATATGATATGGTGCTATGTATGATATGATGGTAAGTATGATATATGATGGTATGTATGATATGATATGATGGTATGTATGCTATGATGGTATGTATAATATGATGGTACACACATGGTATATAAGATATGATGGTATGATATGGTAGTACATATATGATGGTATGTAAGGTATGATATGGTGTGTATGATATGGTGTGTACAATATCTAATGGTATGTATGATATGGTGGTATGTATGATATGATGTGATGGTATGTATGCTATGATGGTATGTATAATATGATGGTACACATATAATGGTATATAAGATATGATGGTATGATATGATAGTACATATATGATGGTATGTAAGATATGGTGTGTATATGATGGTGTGTACAATATCTGATGGTATGTATGATATGGTATGTATGATATGATATGGTATGTATGATATGATGCTATGTGCAATATGATATGATGGTATGTATGATATGATGGTGTATACAATATCTGATGGTATGTATAAGATGGTATGTATGATATTATGGTATATATGATATATGATGATATGTATGATATGATGCTATGTGTAATGTGATATGATGGTATGTATGATATGATGGTATGTATGATATGATATGAGGAAGGTATGATATGATGCTATGTGCAATATGATATGATGGTATGTGTGATATGGTGTGTACAATATCTGATGGTATGTATGATAATGATGATATGTATAATATGATATGATGGTATGTATGACATGATACTAGCTGCAATATGATATGATATGTATGATATGATGGTATGTATGATATGATGGTGTGTACAATATCTGATGGTATGTATGATATGATGGTATATATGATATATGATGATATGTATGATATGATGCTATGTGTAATGTGATATGATGGTATGTATGATATGATGGTATGTATGATATGATATGAGGAAGGTATGATATGATGCTATGTGCAATATGATATGATGGTATGTGTGATATGGTGTGTACAATATCTGATGGTATGTATGATAATGATGATATGTATAATATGATGGTATGTATGATATGATGCTATGTGCAATATGATATGATGGTATGTGTGATATGGTGTGTACAATATCTGATGGTATGTATGATGATATGTATGATATGATATGATGGTATGTATGATATGATACTATCTGCAATATGATATGTATGATATGATGGTATGTATGATATGATGGTGTGTACAATATCTGATGGTATGTATGATATGATGGTATGTATGATATGATGGTATGTATGATATGATGGTATGTATGATATGATGGTGTGTACAATATCTGATGGTATGTATGATATGATGGTATGTATGATATGATGGTATGTATGATATGATGGTGTGTACAATATCTGATGGTATGTATGATGATATGTATGATATGATATGATGGTATGTATGATATGATACTATCTGCAATATGATATGTATGATATGATGGTATGTATGATATGATGGTGTGTACAATATCTGATGGTGTGTATGATATGATGGTATGTATGATATGATGGTGTGTATGATATGATGGTGTGTACAATATCTGATGGTATGTATGATATGATGGTATGTATGATATGATGGTATGTATGATATGATGGTGTGTACAATATCTGATGGTGTGTATGATATGATGGTATGTATGATATGATGGTGTGTATGATATGATGGTGTGTACAATATCTGATGGTATGTATGATATGATGGTATGTATGATATGATGGTGTGTATGATATGATGGTATGTATGATATGATGGTATGTATGATATGATGGTGTGTACAATATCTGATGGTATGTATGATATGATGGTATGTATGATATGATGGTATGTATGATATGATGGTGTGTACAATATCTGATGGTATGTATGATATGATGGTATGTATGATATGATGGTGTGTATGATATGATGGTGTGTACAATATCTGATGGTATGTATGATATGATGGTATGTATGATATGATGGTATGTATGATATGATGGTATGTACAATATCTGATGGTATGTATGATATGATGGTATGTATGATATGATGGTATATATGATATGATGGTATGTATGATATGATGGTATGTATGATATGATGGTGTGTACAATATCTGATGGTATGTATGATATGATGGTATGTATGATATGATGGTGTGTATGATATGATGGTGTGTATGATATGATGGTATGTATGATATGATGGTGTGTACAATATCTGATGGTATGTATGATATGATGGTATGTATGATATGATGGTGTGTATGATATGATGGTGTGTATGATATGATGGTATGTATGATATGATGGTGTGTACAATATCTGATGGTATGTATGACATGATGGTATGTATGATATGATGGTGTGTATGATATGATGGTGTGTATGATATGATGGTATGTATGATATGATGGTGTGTACAATATCTGATGGTATGTATGATATGATGGTATGTATGATATGATGGTGTGTATGATATGATGGTATGTATGATATGATGGTGTGTACAATATCTGATGGTATGTATGATATGATGGTATGTATGATATGATGGTATGTATGATATGATGGTGTGTACAATATCTGATGGTATGTATGATATGATGGTATGTATGATATGATGGTGTGTATGATATGATGGTGTGTATGATATGATGGTGTGTATGATATGATGGTATGTATGATATGATGGTGTGTATGATATGATGGTGTGTATGATATGATGGTGTGTATGATATGATGGTGTGTATGATATGATGGTATGTATGATATGATGGTATGTATGATATGATGGTGTGTACAATATCTGATGGTATGTATGATATGATGGTATGTATGATATGATGGTATGTATGATATGATGGTATGTATGATATGGTATATATGATATGATGGTATGTATGATATGATGGTATGTATGATATGATGGTGTGTACAATATCTGATGGTATGTATGATATGATGGTATGTATGATATGATGGTATGTATGATATGATGGTGTGTACAATATCTGATGGTATGTATGATATGATGGTATGTATGATATGATGGTGTGTACAATATCTGATGGTATGTATGATATGATGGTATGTATGATATGATGGTGTGTATGATATGATGGTGTGTATGATATGATGGTGTGTACAATATCTGATGGTATGTATGATATGATGGTATGTATGATATGATGGTATGTATGACATGATGGTATGTATGACATGATGGTGTGTATGATATGATGGTGTGTATGATATGATGGTATGTATGATATGATGGTATGTATGATATGATGGTGTGTACAATATCTGATGGTATGTATGATATGATGGTATGTATGACATGATGGTATGTATGACATGATGGTGTGTATGACATGATGGTGTGTATGATATGATTGTGTGTATGATATGATGGTATGTATGATATGATGGTGTGTATGATATGATGGTGTGTATGATATGATGGTATGTATGATATGATGGTGTGTATGATATGATGGTATGTATGATATGATGGTGTGTACAATATCTGATGGTATGTATGATATGATGGTATGTATGATATGATGGTGTGTATGATATGATGGTGTGTATGATATGATGGTGTGTATGATATGATGGTATGTATGATATGATGGTGTGTATGATATGATGGTGTGTATGATATGATGGTATGTATGATATGATGGTGTGTATGATATGATGGTGTGTATGATATGATGGTGTGTATGATATGATGGTATGTATGATATGATGGTGTGTATGATATGATGGTGTGTATGATATGATGGTGTGTATGATATGATGGTATATATGAGTGGAGGCTGCCAGACTGCTGGAGAAAGGAGACCACAGCCCCACTGGCTCTAAGTGCTGCTATCCTCTCAGGGCCAGCAGAAGTATAGGAATCCCCCTGATGCCTTGGCAGAGAATGGTCAGCTGTGTTAATTTTTCATGGTATATTTGTACTACAGATTGTAAAATTGTGTCCTTTTCACCTCTATTTATCCTCTTTTAAGTATTAATACATTTCTTTCAAATTAGCTTATCAAGTCAGACTCCCTCTTATTTTGCCAATTTGAGAGGACATACTAGTTTTTCTAAATGACATTGAAGGTCTTTGAGGTTAACATAGGCTGCTTTTATTCCTTTCAGATAGTGAGAATTATATTCACATCTTATCTTAGATTTGGGTGAGACGTTATTCCATCTTAGCTACCATAACTTTTTTTTTTTTTTTTTTTTGAGATGGAGTCTTGCTCTGTCGCACTGGCTGGAATGCAGTGGCACGATCTTGGCTCACTGCAAGCTCCACCTCCGGGGTTCACACCATTCTCCTGCCTCAGCCTCCCGAGTAGCTGGGACTACAGGCACCTGCCACCACGCCCAGCTAATTTTTTTTTTTTTGGTATTTTTAGTAAAGACGGGGTTTCACCGTGTTAGCCAGGATGGTCTCGATCTCCTGACCTCGTGATCCACCCGCCTCGGCCTCCCAAAGTGCTGGGATTACAGGCGTGAGCCTTCGCGCCCAGCCAGCTGCAATAATGTTTTACCAATATGAGCATCAAACAACCGTGGTTCCCTAGAGCACCTTCCAATTGTGAGCTCTCAGTTTATACGTGTTTCTACTCACCATCTGCAACATCACACCTTCAAAATAGTCCCTTGGCCCATAGATAGAAAATAAAAGAAGCTATAATCTCTCCCTTTCCCAAAAACAAATTTTCTCAGGAAATTTGATTTATTTTTGAGAAACCTAACATTCTTGTTTAAAATACGACTCTTCTAAATTCTGTGGTCAACAGTGAGATCCTATGGACACCTTTGATGATAAAAATAAAAATATTCTTTAACTCAGGGGACATAGAACCTAGGCACAGTTTCCCAGGCACTCAGTCCAGGTGCTTCTCAGACGAACCTGTGTGTGCTCAACTTCGGTTTCCAGTAAGGAACACAGCCACATGCGAGAGGAGGCTGGGAAAAAGAAAGCACCACAAAATTGAAGAGGCTAATTTGGGGATTGCCAACTCTATTCTTCAAATAAAATTAGTTCTGTGCTCTTTGGTTACTTTTTGACATTTTCTATACATCAACTGTTACTTTAAACTGCAGCAGATCTCTCATTCTGAACTCACAAAAGTATACCCTATTTTTTTTTCTCTCTAAGCCAGATAAGTTTGGTCTTTTCTTTAAAGCAATAGAGCTAAATAAAGTAAAATAAAATATTTGCTTACACGTTTTGTTAATTAACTGAAAAAAATCTATTGTGAAAACAACACAATCCTTCATTAAAAATGTGCCCATGTCTGGTACCATTCTGCTGTGTTAATGGAGCTACAATATTAAAGCTTTAAAACCTCCCGTCTTCCAAGCCACCACTCCACGGCTTGGGGTCTCCATCACTCCACCACAACTCTCTACTCTCCCTGGTTTGAATATGATAGAATATTTGAACTTTTTAGAGTTTTTACCTTACCAGGGTCGGGGGACCGAGCACTGTACTAACCATGGTCGTGTTTCCTTTTCTGTCCTCCTGAGGCCTGGAGCATCACCTATCACAGCTGGCTGACCTTCGTGCTGCTGATCTGGTCGTGCACTCTTTGGATGATTCGCAACAGAAGAAAATATGCCATGATCAGCTCTCCCTTCATGGTGGTTTATGGAAACCTATTGTTGATATTACAGTATATATGGAGTTTTGAACTTCCTGAAATTAAAAAGGTTCCAGGATTTTTAGAAAAGAAAGAGCCAGGAGAACTCGCTTCCAAAGTAAGTGAATAGAATACAATAAAACAAAACAATGACACAAAACCACAATCGTCATCATAATCGTATCCAACAGAAACCTTACAAAAACAGGCTCCAAATATTCACTGCTTTGTAAAAATGAACAAATATGAGACTGTAGGACACAATTTACGGTGCTTAGAGGCCTCTATAATTTAAACATGAACATATATTACACCATGATTTAACTTTTACTTAGAAATGACAATGTTTTCCACTCAAAGAAAACTTGTATAAATGTTTTTAAGTATAAATCTTACTAGAGTAAAAATGAAGGTGAAAAGAGGAAAATACAGTGTAAAATGTGTTACGGAGTACAGGGCTGTCTTTGATTACCATTTTATAAAACATGCTTAGCACATTAGTGTCACAAGTAAGTATTGATTATTCATGACGTTTTTCTCCAATTCCTTCCTAAAGAACATTTTTAGCAGCAAAAATTAAGTATGACACTTACTGTTTTTCTTCTACTGATTATATGATATGTTCTTATCTGAGTTAGAATGTTCATACTCTTTTCGTTACTCATTTGTTTTTATGAGCCATTTTAACAGTTTTATTTCAAAAGATTAGATTTCCAAATTTACTGTTTGTTTTGTTAACAAAATGGCAGACTAAACACACATTCCCTTTGTGTTAATAATTTAGTTTTAAGACAGGAAAAATAAACGTGTATGTATTGAATGGGTCTTGGAAATCAGTATCTTTGGAGGAGATGGTCATTTACATCACATGAAATTCACCTTTCCTGGGAGCAGCTGCCCACTTGAAGGATTATCACACACCCCATATCCAAGGCAATCAGCTGTAAATGGGGTAGAGTACACTAGGGCAAAGTTTGCTGTTCGTAACAGATTTTTGGGTGAAGAACTACTGGGGTAAATGACACACATTCTAACAGATGAATTCTAGTGACAGAGGTAGGAATATAACCCCTGTGTTCATGGACCAAGGCATTTCATTCATTGATCCATTCATCCCAGACTCCCACGCCTGCTTCTTCTCCTCACCCTGCTCCATGCTGAAAATCCCACGTTGTACTCTCACTTACTCTGTCTCCCTCTTTCCTCTTAAACACAGACCCACACACAACATATTCACACACAACTGGTAACTTAGTCTTCTTCTACTTAAAAAAATCAAAATTATATTCTTTTGACTATGTAAATTCATCACAGTCCGACTCCGAATAGCAATGAAACTGCTAAAATGGCGTGCCAAGTCACTAGTTCAATTATCTCCTGTCGAATCCAAAATTAACAGTTCTTTAGGAGGAAAACATTATTTGGGAAATAAATTTGTTACTCGTGGAAAAAAAAAGTTATTCTGGGAATCTAGGTCTGCGCTTGTATTTTAATGTTCCCAGGGACTTAGAAAAAAGTGCAAGGTTTTGTCATAGAAGGTAGTAATACACCTCCAGGCATATAACATTTCTATTACAATAACGTGTAAAACCCATTTTTAAACACACACTTTATGGAGTGTAGTGGATGAGTCAGTGTGATAGAGAATGAGAGAATAGAATCTCCTCCTCAGTCCTCAAGGGTCTGAACCCCTCCCAAGGAGCCGGACTTACCTGCTTGGCAGCTTTCCTCAGTCCCAGAGCATCTCATTTCTGGCTCCATATCAAGACCTTTTATTAAATAACTCAACTTCTCTAAGAATGATGTCCCACTTGCTCTCAATTACTCTTAACCTCTCTGAATATGCATTGGAGAAACAATTTTTCCCCCCAATTTGCAGCAATAGTTCAATTCATAGTGGCTTCCAGAATTTTAACTTCAGATTTGCATAAATGTAGGCACTCCGGTTCTTGATTTCATTAGGCCCTGGGCATATTGGCCAGGACTTATTGGCACTAGTCTATGTTGAAAGTAAATGATAAGTAGACATTTATGGATAGGTAAGTGGTCAATTCAAATTGAAAATGACCCGTTCATTTATATTTATTTATATTTATTTTGTTTTATTTTTTCACTTCACTGGAAAATATTTATAAAAAGTCTGCTATGAACCACAAGATACCACTTCATGTCTACTAGGATGACTATAATTTTTTTTTTTTTTTTGAGATAGAGTCTCGCTCTGTTGCCCCAGGCTGGAGTGCAGTGGCGCGATCTCGACTCACTGCAAGCTCCGCCTCCCAGGTTCACACCATTCTCCTGGCTCAGCCTCCCAAGTGGCGGACTACAGGTGACCGCCACCACGCCCGGCTAATTTTTTTGTATTATTTTTTTTAGTAGAGGCGGGGTTTCACTATGTTAGCCAGGATGGTCTCAATCTCCTGACCTCATGACCTGCCTGCCTCGGCCTCCCAAAGTGCTGGGATTACAGGCGTGAGCCACCGTGCCCAGCCAGAATGGCTATAATTTTTAAAAAGGTAGATAATAACCAGTGCTACTGAGGACATGGAGAAGTTGAAACGGTCACACACTGCTGGTGGGAATGTAAAATGGTGCAGCAACTTTGAAAAACAAAGTGCCAGTTCCTCAAAATGTTAAACGTAAAATTACCGTAAGACCAGCAATTCCAGTCCTAGGTTCATTTACCCAGGAGGATTGAAACCATCTGTCCACACAAAAACTTGTATATGAATGTTCATAGCAGAATTATCCATCGTAGCTAAAATATGGAAATGATCCAAATGCCTATTAACTAATGAAAGGACAAAATGTTGTATGGCCATGCAATGGAATATTGCTGGGTAATTAAAAGAGATAAAGAACTGTGCATGCTACCAGTGGATTAACCTGGAAAACATTATGCTAAGTAAAAACAATCCCTTACGAAAGGCTACCTATTATATAATTTCATTCATAAAAAATTTCCAGATTAGGCAAAACTATAGAGACAAAAAGTGAATTTGTGGTTGGCTAGGGCTGAGACGGAGAAAAGGAAGTACCTGCCATGGGGCTTCTTACACAGGGGTGATGAAAGTGTTGCAAAATGCATTGCAGTGATGGTTGCATAACTCTGAATATACTAAAAACCACTGAATCTAAATGGGTGAACTGTGTAGTATGTGAATTATATCTCAATAAAGCTATTTTTAAAAACCACTGTGTGTGACCAGGCATGGTGGTTCACACCTGTAATCCCAGCACTTTGGGAGGCCGAAGTAAACAGATCAGCTGAGGTCAGGAGTTCGAGACCAGCCTGGCTAGCATGGGGAAACCCCGTCTCTACTAAAAAAATACAAAAACTAGCCGGGCATGGTGGTGTATGCCTGTAATCCCAGCTACTTGGGAGGCTGAGGCAGGATAATCGGTTGAATCCGGGAGGCAGAGGTTGCAGTGAGCTGAAATCATTCCATTACACTCCAGCCGGGACAATCAGAGCGAAACTCCCTCTCAAAAAACAACAACCACAGCAACAAACCTACTGTGTGTTAGGTACTATATTTCCTAAACAATAGAGTTCCCCCAAATCAAAAAGTTTTTTATTTTTTCGTCCTTAAGAAAATGTTACTTTAAAAGTATGAGCACTTAGAATTAGACTCCCTGCAGCTTTAGAAGATTAATAATAAGGGGTTCTATTTTCTGGGATGAAATTTTCCTTTTCCCATCTATGGAATTCTTCAAAATAAGGAACATTGCAGTCAAGGGGGTATTATGCAAGAAGTATGTCTTCCTTTTACAATTGTAATGACGTCACAGTCAGGAGGGAACCAACCAGGGACCAGCACCTCATGGGAGACCACTTGTTGCAGTTGATTTCCTGCCCAGGTGGAAGTCGTTAGACAGGTTGGGTTCATCTTCCTCAGGACTTGCGTGGTGCTCCTGGCACCCAACACAAGCATGGGAGCATCCTCGGAAAAGGGACTTAAAAGCCGTGAATCTCAGCTGAAATCAGGCAGGTGACCTGACTCTGTCTCCAATAAAAATGTTTATTTATGGTGCTCCCACTGGAATGCGGAGAAAACGTTGTATTTGTTGAATGTTTTTACATTCCAAATGGTTGCTTAATTCTTGTTTTGCTGCTTCTCTACTTTCAGATCCTTTTCACCATTACTTTTTGGCTACTGCTGAGGCAGCACCTCACAGAGCAAAAAGCTCTGCGAGAAAAGGAAGCTCTTTTATCGGAAGTCAAAATTGGCAGTCAGGAAAATGAAGAAAAAGGTAAATTAGTGTACATGGCGTGTGGCCAGAGAGTTTGGTGCTCAGCAAAATTACAGAGAAAGAGCCCCAAAATACATCAGAAAGCTTCAGAATAAATGAAAGTGGAATGTAAACTTGGAGCACTAAGTAACGTTATTATAGCGTGTGACTTTTGAGGTGCACGTGAGAGTTCCAAAGGAATGTTAAAAATATGCCATTTGGGCCCAGCGCGGTGGCTCACGCCTGTAATCCCAGCACTTCGGGAAGTTGAGGTAGGCAGATCACGAGGTCAGGAGATCGAGACCATCCTGGCTAATATGGTGAAACCTCATCTCTACTAAAAATGCAAAAAACTAGCCGGGCAAGGTGGCGGCGCCTGTAGTCCCAGCTACTCGGGAGGCTGAGGCAGGAGAATGGCGTGAACCTGGGAGGCAGAGCTTTCCGTGAGCTGAGATCCGGCCACTGCACTCCAGCCTGGGCGACAGAGCAAGACTCTGTCTCAAAAAAAATAAAAAATTAAAAAATGTGCCATTTGATTCTCATGAAGGTGATTCCTAGTGAAAGAAAAACTGAGCCTCTGAGAAATTAAATGACTCCTCCCAGGTCATACTTTTAGTGAGTATTGGAACGAAGAAACTAACTCACATCTTTTACATTTAAAACTTCTTTCTTCTTTCTTAAAAATAGTATACCACAATGTAAAAACAGATGATGATAATGTTATCACCTTGATAGTCTTAGACCTGCTATATAGGTAAAATAAGAACAGCTTGCTCCCTAACTCCCTAGATATGCCAATAAATGTAAGTTTAATGTTTGTAGAATGGATCGAAGAGTATTTGTGAGGTTAGGAAGCACTGTCTGTGAAAAGGAGCCTATAAATGTCCACAGAAGCTGGGCTGGTAACCTTAAGATTTAACCAGTAACCATAAGAACCAATGCAGGCATATATATACACACACACACACACACACACATTTATGTTTAGTTTCTTATTTAGACCTAACCAATCAGTTGTTTTTCAGTAACAAAAGTCTGTCCATAAGATTCAAATCTTGCCTATATGATTTGGATGTCTCTGTTCAACATAGTGATTAAATTAACCAGTTAATTTTGGTAAAAAATGATTAATTTGATATCAACAATTGCTCTGAGCCCTCACTTGATTTTCACTCTCCTCACTCTGTGAATCTACTAGTTGTTTGAATAAATTATTCAAATTAACCCCAATAATTCTTTTGAAATAATTATTCAAGTTCTTCAAATATAAGACTTTGTAACACAGAGATGAGTCCCATGTATTAGCATATTTTAAAGCAACACAATGTGAGTTTTTTATTTTGATCCATTAAATTGTTTTAAACTTAAATTACAATTACTCTTTCAATCTAATTTAAATTAAATTATGTTTCACTGTATCTCTTAAATTTTGAGTTATTTAAAAGCATGCTTTTTTGGTTAAGATTGATAGCATTAACCACATTTGGTAAAGTACTACTTGGATTGTCTAGAGCCGTGAAACAATTAGAATTTGAAATTGATATACTCATTTAGATTTGTGTTATTGTTGCCTATTTATTTTTTTCATCTCACAGCACTTAAAGCTATCACTCGGTATCAGAAATTTAAAAAGACCTTGTATATAAATTAGTATTACCAAATTTATTTTCTTGTAAACTCTATTTTGAGAAGGTTATGAAAATTGACTTTTAATCTAGTTAGGAATGTTGCTGTGTTTATGAGAATAGTTTAAAATCACCCAAATTATGCAATAACTTGGAAAATGCATGCCTCTACATCCTACATATATCACACGTGGTCAAAGTGTGGTTCTACACAGATAACCAGCTAAGTGTAACAGTATAGTTTTCTATTTGAAGATGAGGAACTTCAAGATATACAAGTGGAAGGAGAGCCCAAAGAGAAGGAGGAAGAAGAGGAAGCGAAGGAAGAGAAGCAAGAGAGAAAGAAGGTAGAGGAAGAGGAAGTTGAAGAAGAAGATGAGCAGGACATCATGAAAGTCCTGGGCAATCTGGTGGTGGCCATGTTCATCAAGTACTGGATCTACGTCTGCGGAGGCATGTTCTTCTTCGTCAGCTTCGAGGGGAAAATCGTAATGTACAAAATCATCTACATGGTGCTGTTCCTGTTCTGTGTGGCCCTGTATCAGGTGGGTACACAGTTGATCATTTTCATTCTCACATCTGTCCCAGGAATATACATGAGCTACCTTTGCAGAGATTCTAAATCACTAGACTCATGAACATAGATAAAGTGATCGGCAAGATTCAAACATTATATCCCAAGAATCCTAAAATGGTAAATGACTGTCTTCAACTTCTTTACTATTTCAAAATTTCAGGGCTGGATGCAGTGGCTCATGCCTATAATTTCAGCACTTTGGGAGGCAAGGGAGGAGGGCTGCTTGAGGCCAGGGGTTCCAAACCAACCTGGGCAAAATACTGAAGTCTTGTCTCTACAAAAAATTTTCTTAAATTAAAAAATTAGCCATGTGTGGTGGCACACCTGTAGTCCTAGTTTCTTGGTAGGCTGAGGCAGGAGGATCACTTGATCCCAGGAGGTCAGGGCTGCAGTGAGCTATGCTTGTACCACTACAGTACAACTGGGCAACAGATTAAGATGCCATCCCTAAAAAAAAGTAAAAATAAAAAATTTAGGTTGTTGAAAAATCAGGAAAAAGTTCATACATAAGTTTTCCAAAAATTATTCATCAAAAAAAATCTGTAAAATTGAATTACATTTCTATTTCTTTCTTTCTTTTTTTTTTTTTTTTTTTTTTTTTTTGAGACAGAGTCTTGCTCTGTCCCTTAGGCTGGAGTGCAGTGGCGTGATCTCTGCTCATTGCTCACTGCAATCTCCACCTCCCAGGTTCAAGCGAGTCTCATGCCTCAGCCTCCCAAGTAGCTGGGATTCCAAGTGTGCACCAACACCTCCAGCTAATGTTTGTATTTTTAGTAGAGACAGGGTTTCACCATGTTGGCCAGGCTGGTTTCAAACTCCTGGCCTCAAGTGATCTGCCCTCCTCGGCCTCCCAGAGTTCCGGGATTACAGGCATGAATCACTGCACCTGGCCTGTAAAAATTGAATTACATTTTAAAATAGTAATTTAAAAGCTAGATAATCTGAAGTCGTGGAGTATTCCTAGGTATACTTTTGCATTTCAGGCTTTAGGGTCAGAAAACGATGTATGTGTGGCATGTGCCTGCTCTTTGTGTACATATATATGTGTAGTGCACTGACTGCTTTCGTATTTCATTAATTAAAAGGATTTCATTCATTAAAATAATTTAATATATGAAATGCATTAAAATGAGTTAGCTCTCCACAGACTCACTTTTAACTGATGATAAAAGAGAATCTAATAATAGAAACACATGGAACAGTAAAATATCTTGCAGGTAGCCAACAAGACAAATAAAAGAACTACAATAAACGAGAGTATATCATATGTTAAGATAAAAAAATCTCAAAAGAAATCAGTGAACTTTTGAATACTCTTAAAAATTCAGGATGGATGTTCTCTAATGAATATCCACAGCTTATGGTAAAATGAGATGTCTTTTTTTCTGTGGTTGTTTCACATTTTCATTCATACAATATTGCTTTCAATTTCAAAATGGATGTGGTTTTCTCTGAGCAGTGATAATAACCACAATGACAGCAGCACTTACCCTACTGTTCCTTGAGCGCCCTCTATGGGCCAGATAGCTTGCAGGAACCCGTAAATACCTATTTCATCGTCGTAGCAACCCTGCAAAATAGGCACTTATGGAGACGCTCTGGAAGGTTCAGCCACTTCCCCAAAGACAGAGTTAGCAACCACTTATAGAACTGGGGTTCTAACCCAGGACCACTCCACTATGTTAGGCATGGAACATTAAAAACTAGAAATGAAATAGACTTTATTTTCAGACATTTGTGAATGTAATCACTTGTCTTACTTGAATAAACCAAATATTTTTGTGAGTTTTTCTAAAATGATTTTTTTCTCGTTTGTTTTTTTCCACTATCTGATTTGCAGGTGCACTATGAATGGTGGAGGAAAATTCTAAAATATTTTTGGATGTCAGTGGTTATTTACACTATGCTGGTGCTTATCTTTATATACACATATCAGTTTGAAAACTTCCCAGGCCTGTGGCAAAATATGACTGGATTGAAAAAAGAAAAGTAAGTAATTTTGAGTTGAAAAATGATGAACAAGATGAAGACTTGAATGCATATCGTTCAAAAACATCTTTAAGGAAGATTTTAGCAAAGCATGATGTCATCACTGTCTATAAGTTCGTCAAGAATAGAAATTAAAACTTAGAGATTTTTGTGTTCCCTTTACTTAGCCCTTAGCTTAGAACATAGTAGGCACTCCATGAATTTTCAGCCCCATTTTAATGAAATGACATTTTCTAATGTTAGTTTCGTGTGAAACACACCTAGCACTTAGTCATGCTTTCTGCTCTCCACATTGGAGCTCAGCTCTTCAGTTCATAAGTAAGTTCATGCACTTATAAAGTAGCAGCCTTTGCTCATGTATGTTGCTGGGTGCTTAGATTCCAAGGAGTATTTAGTGCCATAAAGAAATAAATTTCTCTAAGTGCTAACAGACTTGTGATAATGAGATGGTTTTTCCCATGCATGTAGTAAGTAGCGCTCTATTCTTCTCTAATTTGCTTCTGTAAACTTCTGAAATTAGTTTGGAAATCCAGCCAGGATTGGGTTTTGAGCTGAAAATATTGATGTGGCTGAGAAAGAAGTCCCTTAGAAGTCTCTGTCCCTTAGAAGGGAACTAGACCAACACAGCTGAAGTGTCTATACAATAAGCGTTTATGAAATGCTGTCCATGGGCTGACACTATTTTGTGCCTGGAATATGACAGGGAACAAGACAGATAAAATCTAAGCCCTGTAGATCTTATATTCTAGCAGAGGAGACAAACAAGAAAACTATTTAGTGTAAAATAAGTCTGTTACACTTTGTGACAGGTCCGTGAAGGAAACAGACAACAGGCTGAGGCAGTGAGTAAGGGGGAACTATAAATGAGTGATTGGCACGGGCTTCGCTGAGGAGCTGGTTTAAACTGCAACTGAAGCATAAGAAGAAGCTTGTCTTAGGAAAAGTGTGTGAGTTTGAGCCTGGGGTGTGGAAGGGCATTTCAGGCAGAGGGAACAGCACATGCGAAGGTCCTGGGACAAGTCAGAGTTTGGCATAGCACATAAGAAGAACTGAAGACCGGGGGTGAGTGGACAGCGAAGAATGGGGAGAATTCAGGCAGGCAGTTGGGATGTGCATGGCTTGTAGGCAGCATTATTTGTATTCTATTCTTGGTGGAATTTTCTAATCTTTATAGATCCCTTGAGTAGCTGAGAAAACGCAATGTGTGGGAGGAGAAACAAGGAGACCAGTTAGTAGGCAGCAGCAGTGAGAAATGTGAGAAATGATGGCAGCTTCCCCTACACTCAGTGGAGGCAGAGACGGATAACAGGAGTGGGCCATTCAAGAGGTGCTTAGGAGGCTGAAGGAAATGTGGATGAATGAGATATGAAAGAAAAGAACATAGGAGACGTCTGACTTCTCAATTTGCACAGGGTAGACAGTTGTACCATTTATTGCTTCAGGGATACTAGAGTGGGGAGAGGGATGTGGAGGACAGCTTTGCTAAGAAAAATAGGAAAATCAAGAATACTGTTTTGGAAACACTAAATATGAAATAACTGCGAAACACCCGATTTCCATTAGCAATTTGGGCACAGGAATCTTACAGGAGGGGCCCGCACTGTAGATGTGCCTTGAGTCCTCAGTGTAAGGATGATGTATAAATCCACAGAAGAGGATTTCCCTAGCGGGCAGGCACAGCTGGAAGAGAGATCAAAACCGAGTCGTGGGGATATTTCAGCCTCTAGAGGTCCAATAGAAAAGGAGGAGATCGTGGAGGAATAAGAAACCAAGAGAGTGTGATGGCGTCAAAACCACGCTTGCCTCAAGGAAGACCAGAGGTTTAATTAAATAAAGCTAGAGAAGTAGCCCTTGAATTTGGCAATGTCAAGGTTTTTACTGACCATTGTTAAAGGAGGTTAGCTGGCTTGGTGGAAACGAAAGCCATATTGGATCATATCAGAGAGAGTGATGTAATAAACGATAGAACTGACAGGAGTATAAGACTGTGATGTAGTTTATCACAAAGAGTCTGTGACTTCATTGCCTAAGAGAGGCTCCTGCTTTTTATTTTGTTTTGTTTTGCAGGCTTGAGGATCTTGGCTTAAAGCAGTTTACTGTGGCTGAACTATTCACTCGCATATTCATCCCAACCTCCTTTCTGCTGGTGTGCATTTTACACCTGCACTATTTCCATGACCGGTTCCTTGAACTCACAGACCTCAAGTCCATTCCCAGCAAAGAAGAAAACACCATCTACAGGTGAGCCACTGAAAGAGACACAAACCTGTTGTTAACAGGAAGGCAGCCTTCAACCCTACCTGAGGTTGGCCACCTTGCGGGAAGCCAGTAATCTTGAGTTTCAGCCTTGAATTTTCCGTTAGTATCAGCTTGAGAGGAAAAGGGGAAAACGTGGAAGATTCTATGACACGTTCTGAAACAATGGGTAGTGACTCATGACTGGTTAATGTAAAGTGATCTTGATAGTCTTGTGAGATATTCAGAGTAGCTGTGGAGATTTAAACATTTTATAGTTGATATTTTAGAGTTGATAGAGTGTATTTGTGTCTAGGCTGGTTATATGTTTTTAGAACATTTACAGAATCCGGCTAATTCAGAGGATTTTTCCATTATGCTGACCACAAGTACAGAAGTCTTGTGAGAGCATAGCAAGAGATGATGGGCAGAGTTTTCCCTCCATTTTGGAAATAAAGAACTTTGGCTAAAAACACAGAATCTGCAATTGACTAGTAACTACAATCATATTGAAGGAGACAACATGATGACAATATCTTCTTTTAGCAGCTTACTGTTGTTTTCTCCTGATCAATAAATATAAATTGTTTGCGAATAACAGATGGGATATTACTTTCCCTGCCCATGTTTTTTCAAACCACAATGGGTTATCACAAATCCTTCACTGCGTTCCATCATGGAGACATCGCAAGCATTCTTCTAGTGAATGCTGACAATGGTCTTCCTCTCTGCCTCATGTTTAGCCTATGATTCAGATATTGGAAAAATGCTTGTTAAGCAGCTAAGGGAGCAAAGGGCTGTATTGAGAGGAGCACAGAGGTCACGGATGAAAATTCTCCTTAATTATTTGACTTTAAGGGAAAAAAAAAGATATCAATCGAAGATGAAGTAAGAGTTCATTATATGCATTTCGTAAAATGCAAACTTCCAGTGTTTTACTGTGTAGGAACTAGAGTTATGGATAGACCTAAAACATTTATTTAATGACAAGAAACATTTTATAATCCTTGTATGACCAGCAGATTCACTTTCCTTATTGTGTTGTGTTTCACCTATCATTCTGATACTTCAGATGACTCGTAGCCCATGGAACCAAGAGGTATCAGTCAGTCATGACTTGTTTTGTATCTAGCCATCATGAAAAATCAGGCTCTGCTAAAACCTGTCTGCTCCCAAGGCCCCAGCAGGGAGGAGGGCATGGATGGGGTCAGTGGCTTACCCTCTCCATATATGTACTCCTACTTACTGCAGTGATGATCAAACATTAGGAAAAATAGAGTAGTTATTAGAAGTTTTGGGACCCCCAAAAAAGATATCATTCATAGACAAACTTGATGGCGGGGAAAATCACCCCAAGTTTAAAAGTTTGCAAAGACAATGCCTGCACATAAGAGTGAGCATTGTCAGTAATCAGAAAAAGGATCTTTTTATGTCATTAGTTTGACATTGCTTGTGATCTGTGTGGATAAAACTAGTATTTGATATTTAATTCTGACCATGTAACATGTTTTAATTGACTCTAAGCTCTCACCATTCTTTTCAAGGGCCTTATTCAATAATTACACAGGATTTTAGTTAGCAGAGCCCATTTGTATGTTTGTGAAGGAGTTGTAATTATTAAGCATTGCTAATGAAATCTTTTTAAAAATGTTTTTCTTCCAAATGTCATTTCTTCTCTTGCATATTCATTTATTTTTCTCACTAAAAGTGCCTCCAGCATGCAGGAGCCTTTTTCTTGCCATTTTTCTTAATGTGGATGTGTCTGAGTCTTCTGTCATGCAATCAAACAGAGATACAATTCACCATTTATCCGGAAAAGTAGAAACAGGCAGGACCACAGTTTTGCAGAAGACAGTTAGGCTCACCAGCCTAGAGACTCCCAGGTTTTGGACCTAGTGTATGTGAAAACTGAATTAAGGTCCCACAGAATTCCCTTTAAGCACGTATAGTAGTGTTCAGCCTGTGCAGGTTCTGAGGAAGGACTGCAGCACACGCCAGGATGTAGGTTCTGTGTTTCCTCAGCTGCCGCTTCACAGCCTTTCCCTGCACCCCGGGGCAGAGAAGAAAGATCTAAATGATCTGTAGCGATATGAGTCCTGACTTGCCTTCCTTGCAGCTGCGACTTAGCCCTAAGCACTCCCTCAACGGTGAATTTTCCAAGTAAATGTAAGGGGTGAGGAGAGTGTGTAATGCCAGTTCTCTGAAGAGTTTAAGCACGTAGGATTTCATTTTTAGTTATATGAAGAAGAGTTTTCTAGAACCTTAGGAAAGTTGAAGAACTCACTCAAATTTGGTATTTTGGAATTTCATGCAACAGTTCGATATAAAGTCCTCAAGTTTAAACTTTGAACATTTTTTATATATGTATTATATAACCATATATTATATAATAATATAACATATATTATTATATAAATATATTATTTATATCATATATTATTATATACATATAAATTATATACATATAAATATACATACACATATATACATATAATATGTACATACATATATACATATAAAAATATATACATATAAATACATATACAAATAAAAATATAAATTATATACATATAAATATATTATTATATAATATATGTTATATAATACACATATAAAAATGTTCAAAGTTTAAACTTGAGGATAACATATATTATTATATGTTAATTATATATTATATTAATTATATATTATATTAAATA
Organism: Macaca mulatta; assembly: GCF_049350105.2. NCBI lineage: Eukaryota > Metazoa > Chordata > Mammalia > Primates > Cercopithecidae > Macaca > Macaca mulatta. The sequence goes on from NC_133423.1 coordinate 82,664,249, forward strand.
ATAACACATATTATATAATATATGGTTATATAATATAATATATTATATAATAATGTAGCATATATTATTATATAATATATTACATTATATAACAATATATCATATATTATTATATATTATATTATATTATGCATATATTATATTATGTATATAAGATATTTATATAATATATTTATATATTATATTATTTATATAATATATATAAAATATTCAGATTTTAATATATAATATGTATAATGTTCAAAGTTTAAATATATATATACAATCTTTTTAGCAACTCTTTCTCATGGGAGTATTTTCCTTACTCATAATTTTCATCTCACAGTATTTTTTGTCCCGGGAGTCCTAATACAGTGGTACATTAAAATCAAAATGATGAAGAAAAAGGAATATTTTGAGAGTTGGGATTGACTGTCGAGCTTTACTTTCTGTGCTCCCATGTCCTAAACGGATGCTTTACAAGAAATGGCCCACAGATGAGGAATAACCGATTTGCTCATTAAGCTGATTTCCACACGGTTGTCTCTGGAAATATGCAGCTCCTCTTTTCCTATTTCATCACTTTTTGGTGTGCATGTGCTTATGCAGATGTAATGCAGGCACACGTCACTTATGTATGAAGCAGAATTTACCATGTTTAGCCTTACAGAATTTACAAAGTTAGCCTTATGAAAATATAATAATGTAGGAAGAAATTATTATTTCTAAGTAGGCAATCTCAGGAATATTATTTCACCTATATATTGATAGAAATTCATAATATAAGAATTATAACGTATAACATGTTTATTATATAATATATAATTAGCAGTGATTTACAAAGGACTATTTAAATTTTTATTACTTTTTTTTTTATTTGAGACAGAGTCTTGCTCTGTTGCCCAAGCTGGAGTGCAGTGGCACGATCTCGGCTCACAGCAACCTCTGCCTCCCAGGTTCAAGCGATTCTTCTGCCTCAGGCTCCCGAGGAGCTGGGACTGCAGGCATGCACCACCATGCCTGGCTAATTTTTGTATTTTTAGTAGAGATGGGGGTTTCACCATATTGGCCAGGCTGGTCTCAAACTCCTTACCTCATGATCCGCCCGCCTCAACTTCCCAAAGTGCTGGGATTACAGGAGTGAGCCAGCACACCTGGCCATATTCATTACTTTTATATCTCTTTAATTTGTGCATGGTTTGTTTTAGAAAATATTATTATGCATAGAAAAATGAAATGACTTTTTAACTATAGTTTTAGAAAAACCTTAGAAAACAGCATGTTGAATGTGACCACTGAGTAGGATCCTTTTTTTTTCCTGCAGTAGCAGCAAAAATTAATTTTTTAAATTATATTTTATTTCATAAAATGTACCTTGAGGCCAGGCACTGTGGCTCATGCCTGTAATCCCAGCAATTTGGGAAGCTGAGGCAGGTGGATCACTTGCAGTCAGGAGTTTGAGACCAACTAGGCCAAGAGATGGTAAAACCCCATCTCTACTAAAAATACAAAAATTAGCCAGGTATGATGGCATACATCTGCAATCCCAGCTACTTGGGAGGCTGAGGCAGGAGAATCACTTGAACCCAGGAGGCTGAGGCTGCCGTGAGCTAAGATACATCACTGCACTCCAGTCTGGGTGACAGAGCAAGACTCTGCAAAAAAAAAAAAAAAAAAAAGAAGTACCTTAAAAAATTTAAACATTATAAATTTGTAATAAAGTGTGTGAGATGGGGAGGGATGAGAAGAAGGGAGAGGCTTGTTATCGTCTAGCATTTTTCCTGAACATTGTCTGATTTAATGTTGCTACTGAATCTTGCTGTCTAGACTCTTCTTTAAGGCATGAAGCCTGTGAGGGTGGCTACACCTAATGCTAGGAAGCTTAAGGGAGTCCACTTCGTTCGTCTCTGTCTAACAATCTCCTCTCTCTCTCTCCAACCTGTCTCCTTGTTGCATCCCTGTGCTTCCGTCTGCCACCTCGTAGCCATGCCAAAGTCAATGGTCGCGTATATCTAATAATAAATAGGTGGGTACTTCAATGTTTTCTCTCTTATTTTTGTTCAAAGCTGTTTCTTGCTGTGTTAAACTCTTAACTGCTTTATACATGAAAAATCGTGTTGTCAGATAGTGGACAATGGTCTTCAGGTATGCTCATGGATGTATTTTGCAAACCAAACCATTTGGTGTCTGTACTGAATGGTACCACCAAGTGGATGTGGAGGCTGTTGAGGGTCTTCAGCTGGTGCTCAGCCTTTGGCCTTGGTTCGAACTTATGTCCCATTCATTCTGTTCTTTGGTAGAATTAGTGCAAGGCTTGCCTGAGAACACCTCTCCCTCTTGAACACATAACCGAGAGCTCAGCTCAAGAACCACCTCCTCCACAAACCCTCCCATAAATGCCAACATTCCTGCTAAGAGTAATCCACCTTCCCTCTGAACCCCCATAGCACTCCATCACTGATGCTATCCTGACATCTGCCTTCCAGTCCTCTGTCTGATCTCCTGCCTGCTTGTCTTATCTGCCTTGCTAGAGTAGGGGCATAACCTCCTCAGATCCGGACTCCCTCTATGATTTACCAACATGTCCCCATATCACCGACCCCAGTGCCTTACCCATGAAGTGATATTCGATAGACATTTCCTCAATGAAATGAAAGTAGTCACAATATATGGTTTTAAAAACATCACTTTCTTCAAATATATCTCTACTTGAAAGATCAACATATTATTGAAGAGGGATATTTTACATCACCAGATTTCATATGTTTGCACAGCACAAAAGGCACCAAGATGGCACTGAGACATGGACTTTCCTTAAAATGCATATCACCTAGCTGGGGAGATAAAACATATAATGTCCATGCAAAATAAAAAGCAAGTTTGGATAAATGTTGTGCAATGGGTTATCCTCCAGAGTTATCCTTTGGGAACTAACTTACTAAACTATTTTACTTTACTAAGTAGATGAATTCAAGTATTCACTCTTGTAACTGCATGCCATTAGTAATAAGGCTAGTAATTTATATCTAGCTTTATTATCTAGAGAAATATGTCTTGCAATAAATCCAATTAACAAAATAATTCTTCAAAAGATTTGTTGGTTTTCTACCCCATTCGCTTTTCTTATAGGTAAAATCCTCAGGCAGACAACCAAATCACAAACCCTAAGAGGCAGAATTTCTAACAAAGTATGAAAAGCAGAGAGTCACTGTGTGGATTGCTGAGGGAGGAAGAATGAACGAGGCCTGCCAGGTTTCTTGGGGGCTGGTTTTTGACAAGCTGAGAGAGAAACATCAACATCAGGTTTTTCAACTGATAGGTAGAGAAGTAAGAAACAGACTCTAGCTAGAAATCCTGAGCAATACTGTAAATCCCATCTCTCCAAACATAAGGAACTCCTCACTCTCTTTTTCTCTGTGTTTCTTATAAAGCATTTAACATTTGCTTTGTAAAGAGAAGGCTGAGACCCATGAGAGGGCAAGAGTTGGTTTGATGGGCTCCCTTGGCAGCAACTGGTATGACTTTTGATCCCAAAGGTCCAGACTTATATCATGAATGGGAGCTTATGCCCCTTACCCCAAGCCACAAGGCCAGCGAGTTCTCTCAGGACTTCTTAGAAGTATCAAAGTTCAAAGTCACCCCAAATGACTAAAAACTTGCAATATTCCATCTTTACCTTCTTTCCAGTGAACTCTCATGTTTTTGTGTGAATATTAACATGTTAAGAGCAGCCAGAGGCCAGGCGCGGTGGCTCACACCTGTAATCCCAGCACTTTGGGAGGCCGAGGTGGGCAGATCTCAAGGTCAGGAGATCGAGACCATCCTGGCTAACACGGTGAAACCCCATCTCTACTAAATATGCAAACAATTAGCCGGGCGTGGTGGCGGGCACCTGTAGTCCCAGCTACCTGGGAGGCTGAGGCAGGAGAATGGCGTGAACCCGGGAGGTGGAGCTTGCAGTAAGCAGAGATGGCACCACTGCACTCCAGCCTGGGCGACAGAGTGAGACTCCGTCTCGGGGAAAAAAAAAAAAAAAAAAAGTAGCCAGAGCTGTGCCTGAAAGGAAATGTTATCAGACAAGCCTGTCTCTCATTTTATAACATGTGCTTCTGAAATGCTGTATGCAGTGTTGAATGGGGCTGATTACCATTAGAATGACAGAGTGAATCCTTTAATGAAGTGTCTAAGCTTGCTTTCTAGCATAATTTATTTCTTTATGTTCAATGCTGTTTTATAAGGAGAATAAAATGTTTATAAATGTTAGTTCTGGGCTGAAAGAGGGAGCACACCTACAATTCAACTTAAGAGATGATTAAAATTTAGACATGACTTTACAAGTTGTAAGGTAGGGTAGTGTGTTGAGGACAGTAGGTCACTTTGATAACATTTTTAAAATATGGATAATTGTGGTTAAGTTGCAACTGACCTAGTAAACAGTGTACATTTTACCAACACACATAATTAAGATGTAACATTCAGGCCAGACACAGTGGCTCATGCCTGTAATCCCAGCACTTTGGGAGGCTGAGGCAGGTGGATCATGAGGTCAGGAGTTCAAGACCTGCCTGGCCAAGATGGTGAAACCCCGTCTCTACTAAAAATACAAAAATTAGCCGGGTATGGTGGTGGGCACCTGTAATCCCAGCTACTCGGGAGGCTGAGGCAGGAGAATTGCTTGAACCCGGGAGGCTGAGTCTGCAGTGAGCCGAGATCACGCCAATGCAGCAATCTAGCCTGGGCAAGAGAGCAAGACTCCGTCTCAAAAAAAATAAATAAATAAAAAATAAGATGTAATATTAAATTCACAAATCAAATGCTTCTATGTGAATACAATCTTCTAAAAGTGCTTTTGAGATCTAGATAATAATATATCTTAAACATTATTTGACTTTAAATGTTATTTGTATTAAACACTGCACAGGTGCAAGTCACCTTTCTGCTAACAGTCTAATGATAACAGTGTCAGTGCAGTTTACATTACCGCATATTCCAAATTAGAATCATAAAAACAAACGATGCTGAGACTAAGGAGATTTTACAATGCTAGAATTTCCATTTTCTTTAATGGAAAGTAGTTTACTATGTAGCTTTTCAAAGTCAGGTCCTTGTACAGAATTGACCCTCCTTGAGCGTCCCTGTCACGTAATTTGTTTCTTCTGTTTCAAATAAGGATGTAACTCCAGTGCATAAAATTTCTTCACCCAAGATTCAGTGAATAACAGTGTACCCCAAGCACAGTACTGCATTTTGTAAGGGTGATGAGTCGAGCAGGACTGGATTCTGTCTTCAAGGGGAAAGTCCCCAGAACCAATACTTAGAATAAAATGACAGAGTCACAAATGGAGAAACACACACCCTGGGAGCTGCACAAAGCTGTGGAAGTGTAAAGAGTGAGTGAAGACACAAACAGATACTTGTCATCTGCTTTGTTAGAACATGAAAGGAGACAGCCATTTTGTTTAATGGTCGGTGAGAAGGTTAGAGCTCAGAGCCCGAATAAGGGCAAGGAGACACAGTTACCAGTAATGTGAAAGAGAACCCCACGGGAAGACATGCACTTCCTGTGGAGAAAGACATCCAAAGCAGCCTGACTGAAGGCAGCGGAGGAGGGGGCCTCTCCGAGAATCCTGTTCATCATCACACTTACTATTTGGAGTCCCAAAGTCAAAATCCTTCATATGACCATTAGGTAATTTGCACCTGATGTTCAGTAAAGAATTACAAGTCTTATAAGTTCCTTAGCCTGAAGTTTCCGGGAGTATTTTTACTAGAGTGGGTTTTTAAATTTTGGTTTTGGAAAATCAAGATCCATTTTCTTTTTATTTGCTAGGAAGGAAAAAAAGCTGAATTAAAATACACAGGCTTTCCCAGAGAGTCCATTCAGCTGTTGCTTCTAGCAACCACAGCTGGGTCTGCCTCAGAAGCTTGCATTTGTGCAGAGTCACCTCTGCCGGAGCCCCATTCCTCAGGGGATGCAGCAGTTGAGATCACACAGAGAAAGCCCAGTAAACAGAACCCTGGGACCACTGGGAAACAGATTGCCCTTTTGATTATCTTCTGAATGGCCTTCTATAAAATAGCCGAGTTCTGTTAAAGAAGGTGCTGATGACAGAATTATAGTCTAAGTTTAATACTTTCCCTATCATCCATCATTGTGTAGGCTCTTACAAAAACACGTTTCTAATTCTGCTTTTTCTTTAGAATGAGTTTATGATGCAGATTATCAAACCGTAATATATTAAAATCTACCATTAGAAGATGGCTCCTTACTTTAAAATGTTTCCTGTGTAATTAACCACTGTGTTAAATGCTTAACAGAAACCACCTTAATTTTTACAACCTCCTATAAATAGTCACTATTATTTCAGCTAACTGAGACTTAAAGATAGGTTACATACAATGAGATCACTTGGACACAGGAAGGGGAACATCATACACTGGGGCCTCTCATGGGGTGTGGGGAGGGGGGAGGAATTGCATTAGGAGATATACCTAATGTAAATGACGAGTTAATAGATGCAGCACACCAACATGGCACATGTATACATATGTAACAAACCTGCACGTTGTGCACATGTACCCTAGAACTTAAAGTATAATAAAAAATAAATTAATAATCATAAAGAAGAATAGGTTACATAGCTTTGCCATCTCACCTAGCTAGTTAGTTTTCTGGTGAAGACTTGAACCCAAGTCTTTTAACATTCTTCTCTATGTCCTCTAAGATCAATGTTATGATAAAAATGAGAAAAAGAGAGAGAGAAAAGTAAAAGGATTCACACGTGTCTTTTTGAAACAGTACGCTTTATTCATTTTTAAAATATTTTTTATCTATGTTTTATGCACACAGTTTTTTATAATACAAGGTACAATTCTCTGAAATTTCTCAAGATAGCTAATAAACTCCTAGACTAGTAAATGACAGCCTGATACGTAATTTCTTTTTTTCTTTGTCGTCCATCACAAGCTCATGAGGTTAAACTGCGCCAGAGAGGGTCTGGGGTTTGTGCCTCTAAGGTCAGAGGGAACGACCTGTGTTAGATGCAGAATTCCCTTCTCATTTGTCCCCAGCTGCATCTTGTCCCATTCCAAGTTTCTAGAAATCTGCCTTGTGGACCTGCTTCCAGAAGGCTTACTCCAGTGTCTTCCTCTGATTCTTTCACTGAACGATCTCTCCTCAATGTGCCCTGCTTGCGGCCTGGCAGTTTGGGGGCATCGTTGCTTGAGGACATCTGCTGTGTAGCTGTAGTAGCAGCTGCGGAAACAGCCTCCCCTCTTTGAGTTTCACTCTGTTAATAGCAGTAATTGTTAGAACGTATTTTTCTTGTCATATGAGGTTGCAGCAGTGTCAGTGCAGACCTTTAAGATTCACTCTGAGGTGGTCACACCTCCACACTGAAACCACCAAAGTCCTTGTCTTAATAAAGGTATCTTTTCATTTATAAAATGCATCCCTGAAGAGAACAAATACATACTGACGACTGTGCAGCAGCCGATCACTTCCACATTTAATAACATTTCACATGGAGAGTCCTGACAAAGCAGGAACAGCAAATGTGTTCCCTGTGATTTGGTGTCTGGCACTGGTGTAGAAGAGATGGGTTGCAATTTTAAGACTAGCTAACTTCTCCAAAGTCGAGAGGATGAATTGAATAGCTTAGGAAAATAAGGAAGTAGTATGTCAGTGTAACTCCTTCCACCAATGTAGAACTCGCCTCAGATTCTCTGTCTCCGTTAAATTAACAATCTGTTTCTGGCATACTGTCGTTTACCTGCTGGACATCCTGTGCAAGGGAATTGTTTGAATGATAATGTAAAAGTGTAGGGACAGTGTGGATTCCTTGCAACCATTAACCAAAATGATAGGCATGTTTACAAATATCAAATCAATAAGTTGAAAGTAAACCTGCATTTTATCTAACCAAGCCTCATTTGGTAGAAAATTAATTAACTTTCACAAAGTTAAATAGTTTACTCAGAGCCTACAATTATCCAGATAGAATAATATTATTTATTGTCCATCTTGTTAGAACCCTGCTAAAAATTTCTGGATTAACTGTGATAAATAGAGAAGACTATCAGTATGTCTACTAGGCTTTTTCTTTATATAGACTTTATTGCCCACAAATTCTTTAAAACATTAATTTGAGTATGAATAAAAAGGTATGCTCTTTAAAAATGTAGGAGAAGGAAGGGACTTGTTATGGTCCACTAAGACATAAACTGTAGCATCCCCGGCTGCTGAGTGCGCTCACCAGAAGCTCTCTCTCCCTGCATTCTTTCTCTGGTTCAGGATCTCACACAGTCTTCCCACGCTGCCAATCAACAGTTCGCATCAGTAACTCTCACGTGGGGACATGATGCAGACGTGTCACTCCTGAAAACATTTAGCTTCCATGGCATATGCCTTAGCTGGCAGAGTGGGATTCGTCTACACAAAGGTTGACTAAAAGCACACATTCTTTAAGAAATGTTTAAAAACTTACAAATATGTAAATTACTTGATTCTTGCAAGATGGTTTGTTGCGTTACTAAAAATGCATGATATAATTGCCTCAGCGGTCTCAGTATGCTCTCTCCTTTACAAACCTGCAATCCTGTCCACTCTCGGATCAGTTGCCAAGACTAGGGTTCAAAGCAAACACGCTATTGATGCCACCCTGGAATGCATTTGGCACTAGGGCGTTACTGCAACAGGCATACAGGAATGCAATAGTGGATGATATGTAGCATGATATGTGATCTCTGACATTCCTTATAATTCTTCTGTTCTCATCTCCTTTTTTTCCTTTCTATTTCAATTACTTTGAGCAGCATCAAGAAAAAATTACCAATCCACCAAAATGAGTAAGTCCCCCTGTGAAGCCATGAAATGCTTGCTCTACATGATGCCATTTCATGCTTCTACACCCTAAACTCTGACCATTTTCTCCTCCGGGAAAAATGTCAAGTTTAGGTGTCGATAGCTTTCATTACCAACTAATCACTAGAACCTGAATTAGAAAAGCTAACAAAACCTAACCGAGTTTACAGTTTGTTTTTAGAAAGAACTTAAAACAAACAAACCAACAAGAAAGTGACAAAACGCTAACACCCCACCTTGTGAGGTCTTTGTACATGCACTGATTTCATTCGTGTTTATCCTCCTTTTACTTGCCCCTCACTCAAATCTCTCCCAACACCCTTTCCTCTTCTGACTCAGCTGCTCTCTGCCAACAGACTGGCCCACCCGGAAGGAAGCCTCCCGGACCTCACCATGATGCACCTGACCACCAAGCTGGAGAAGCCGGAGGTGAGGAAGTTGGCTGAGCCTGGGGAGGAGAAGCCCGAGGGCTACTCTGAAAAAGCCCAAAAGGGTGATCTTGGGAAAGACAGCGAGGAGTCAGAGGAGGACGGAGAGGAAGAGGAGGAATCCGAGGAGGAGGAAGAAACATCAGGTAAACAGCCGCTCAGAGAATGCTGGCTGCCAGACTAAGTGAAGGAAACATTGACTTGCTCCAAAAGAATACATATTTGACCCAGTCCATGACATAAAAATTAGAGTGGTTTTTGTTTGGTTGCTATAGTTTTAATATTACTGTTCCAATTGCTCCAATTTCCTTTTAATTCTGACTGAGAAAAGACCAGATGGCTGGTTCTCAGTGACTGACCCACAAGTAGCACTCCTGGCCAGACACTGGTGGGGCATGGTGTTGACCACGTGCTCAGTCAGAGCCTCTCTGTTTCTACCAGATGCAGGTACAGCCTGGCTGTGCAGAATCTCCAAAGGCTGTAGACATCGCCTTTACAAATGCATTCTCAAGAAACCATTCTTTTCCAGGAAACTGATAATTAAGAATGTATTTCTAGCTCTGATTTGATGCCTAAGGACATGGACACTGGAGGAGAAAGTCAGCAGTTGGATAATTATAATTTCAAGCAAACTCCTAGAGATGTTTTTGTCAATATTGCTGTTTTAGGGGTTTCACTCTTTATTCTTTGGGCTCTTTCTACTTCCCTTCCTAAACTTGAAATAATGTTTTAATAGGGCATGATGAACATTGAGCAGCCTCAGTGATCAGGAAATGTTATCTGACAGAGAATATAAAGTCTACATAGCCGTTTCCAGGAAGTCTGGGACAACCCAGAGAGCATCATCTCTGGGGTGAGGTTCTGGGGCTATCACCTTAAGATGCTGCACTTGTCTTTGCTGGTCAACTGTCCTTAACAAAATTAGAAAATAAAAAAGTAGCAGGAGGACTCCTTCCAAAGGTTTATGCCCCTTAAACTTGGTCTTCTTTCCTCTCTCATCTCAGAACACAGAGGAGAGGACCAGAAACGTTCTCTCCATATCTGATCATTGTGAATTCCTCAGTGTGAAGCGGAGACCCCAGGTCTGTGAGGCCAAGTACCTAAGTCTAGGATTTTATTACATTACTTCAAGATGGATTTTGAGCTTTACTAATAGGTCCTGCCCAAAATTGCACAGCCCCTTTTCTCTCAATCCCTCATGTACGTGGCAGCTACGCGTCTAAATCATGCTCATTTATTACCTACACCTTTTTATTGACTACCATCTGAGTCACTCTCTAAATACAGTAGTCCTGCCTTAGCCTTGGGGGACATATTCTAAGACTCCCAGTAGATGCTAAAACCTCAGATAGCACTGAACCCTGTGTACACTGTGTGTGAATTTCTTTTTCCTTCTTTACAATTACACAGATAGAAGAGTTGCTCTTACCTTAGATCTTAGCAACCTCGGTGTACATTTTTTTCTTTCCTTATTAATAAAATTGAGAACTGTTACCATTAACTTAAAGGAAGCATTTTGTGGCTGCTCTCTGGCATATTCAAATTGCCAGCATCACTACTCTTTCACTTGGAGTCATTAGAAAGTAAAATAAGAGTGACTTGAACACAGCAGGGCAATACTGCAGTGAGACAGCTACTAATGCAGTGAGACAGCTACTAAGACAGCTACTGCAACTGAGACAGCTACTAAGTGACTGACCACTGGGCAGGGAGTGTAGACAGCATGGCCCTGCTGGACAAAGGGATTCACATTCCAAGGGGAAGGACAGAGTGGGACAGCATGAGATTTCATCCTTCTACTCAGAACAGTATGTAACTTAACACTTCTGAATCATTTCTGGAATTTTCCATTTAATTTTTTTGGACTGTGGTTGACTGCAGGTAACTGAAATCTTGGAAAGCATAGCCATGGATAAAGGAGAACTACTGTAAGCATGTTTCACAATAACTAGAACCTTACTTAGCTTTCAGAACCAGGTACAGTAACTGTTGCATCTACCCAAGCCAGTTAAAGAAGCTACTTAAAGAGATACTTAGGACTTGTAATCTGCCAAGATAGACTTGTGAGCTTTTGTTTACAAACAAGACAGGCTGATATTACAGAACAGTCCTGTTGTGACTTTCAGTCAATAAAGTGAGCCAGCACAGTCCTTCTTGATAGAAGCATGACTCCTTTGTTAGCATAAGGTAGAAATAATAAAATAAGTAATTTGATTAAAAATTATTATTTGAATAAATCTGACCATGTTTCAGAAAACCATGGGCTGAGTCATTCTGCTGCTTAGAGTTCACTTCTGATTCTGACAAGGAGCAAAAGCTCTTCCTGCCCATGCAGGGCTCTGACTGGTTCACTTTTTCATGGAAACCAGAGAACTTTACCACTCACCAGTTAAGCCTTGTCAAAGGAGACAGGCCACTTATAAAAGTGCTGTTGTGGCAAGAAAGATGTCCTTTAGAAGGAGTTAAGATTATTTAATATTCCTAGAATATTAGGAAATTATAGTTTGGTCTTAAGAGTAAATAACATCAAAGGGGCTGGGCATGGGGGCTCACGCCTGTACTCCCAGCACTTTGGGAGGCTGAAGCTGGCAGATCATTTGAGGCCAAGAGTTCAAGACCAGCCTGGCCAACATGATGAGACCTTTTTTCTACTGAAAATACAAAAATTAGCTGGGCATGGTGGTATGTGCCTGTAGTCCCACCTACTCAAGGAGAATCGTTTGAACCCAAAAGGCAGAGGCTGCAGTGAGCTGAGATTGTGCCACTGCACTCCAGCCTGGGCTACAGAGCAAGACTCTGTCAGAAAAAGGAAGGAAGGGAGGGAGGGAGGGACAAGGGAAGGAAGGAAGGAAGGAAGGAGGGAAGGAGGGAGGGAGGGAGGGAAGGAAGGAAGGAAGGAAGGAAAAAAAAGGAAGAAAGAAAGAAAAGTAAATAATGTTGATCATGCCACTGCACTCCAGCCTAAGCTACAGTGCAAGACTCTGTCAGAGAAAGAAAGGAGGGAGAGAGACAGAGAGAAAAGGAAGGAAGGAAGGAAGGAAGGAAATGTCAAAATCCTTCTTTACACTAATCAAAAGGTAGACAAAAGCCACATTGTCCCTCCAACTCTCAATTTATGATATCTGTGTCATCATGACTTGGGATTCTTATATCATCCTTATTCCAGATTTTGGTTTTCTTAGAATTCATCCACTATAATTATTTTGCAGCCTCTCATTCCAACCTGAAAGTGACAAGATATGCTTTAAATGATAATGTTTTAAAAATGTTACGCTCTTGTCTGTACTTCCTGTTTTGCAGATTTAAGGAACAAATGGCACCTGGTGATTGACCGCCTCACTGTGCTCTTCTTAAAATTCCTGGAGTATTTCCACAAGCTGCAGGTGTTCATGTGGTGGATTTTGGAGTTGCACATCATCAAAATCGTTTCCTCTTACATTATCTGGGTTTCCGTGAAAGAGGCAAGTGAACATTTGTCCTATCATCAGGCTGAATAGAAGCACAGTAGGTCCTCATTTTCCTTTTCCAGCTGTCCATGATTTTTTTAATGTAATCCCCATTACATTAGGGTATCAAGACTCCAAGATAAGTACTTACACTTACAGAAATCCGAGGGTCAGGAGCACTGAGAAAAAGGAAAGAGGCTCATGGCTGAGTTTCTCATTGGCTTGGTCATATTACAAACGCTACTTATTTTCATCTAGTCCTTAGGGAAGTGTGTGAGAGCAGGCTGCCCTTCTGCCCCTGCCTATGGGAATCTATCTCCCTAAATTCTCCAAGGAAAACAGGAGCATTCCAGTTTACGTTACCAAGGAGAAAGTTCAGTTTCCAAAATCTAATAAAATCTTTAGTAGAGCTCACCTTACTATTGGATTTCTTGAGACAGAACACGAAGTCTTCAGCCATGCACCTGTACTGCACTTCTGTTTCCTTGATTGTAAAGAAGAGAGTCATCATCCAGCCAACAGATTATTTAATGTTCACTGCAGAGAAATTAGCTTTCTTTCCTTTTATTCAACAAATAGCATTTGCATACTTCTGTATGCCTGGACTATTTCTGAGTTGGTTACAATTCAAGAAGTCTTTGCCCTCTAAAAATTAATCAAGGAAGTACTGCCTATAATCTTTAAAAAGTTACATATATAACAGTAAAATGTCACAGCTACAACACTACAAACCTAAAACGTTTCACAAATAGGTAGCTAAGAGATGAACCTTAATTTGAGCTCTATAGTCTAAACTAGAACTTCTGCCCCAGTTCATGCAAACCGTCTGAAATGGGCAGGGGATCATTGCCAAGTGGGAATGAAAACAGAAGCCCCTCTCTGTGAGATTTGTGGGGGAAATGGCAGCGACTCCATTCTTTTTTTTTTTTTTTTTTTTTTTTAGGATTTTAATTATTTTTGAAACAGTTACTTTTATTCCTTTAAGTATTTTTTTATTATTATTATACTTTAAGTTCTAGGGTACACGTGCACAACGTGCAGGTTTGTTACATATGTATACATGCGCCATGTTGGTGTGCTGCACCCATTAACTCGTCATTTACATTAGATATATCTCCTAATGCTATCGCTCCCCTGTTTCCCCACCCCACAACAGGCCCCGGTGTGTGATGTTCCCCTTCCTGTGTCCAAGTGTTCTCATTGTTCAATTCCCACCTATGAGTGAGAACATGCGGTATTTGGTTTTTTGTCCTTGAGATAGTTTGCTGAGAATGATGGTTTCCAGCTTCATCCATGTCCCTACAAAGGACATGAACTCATCCTTTTTTATGGCTGCATAATGTTCCATGGTGTATATGTGCCACATTTTCTTAATCCAGTCTATCATTGATGGACATTTGGATTGGTTCTGAGCTTTTGCTATTGTGAATAGTGCCGCAATAAACATATGTGTGCATGTGTCTCCATAGCAGCATGATTTATAATCCTTTGGGTATATACCCAGTAATGAGATGACTGGGTCAAATGGTATTTCTAATTCTAGATCTTTGAGGAATCACCACACTGTTTTCCACAACGGTTGAACTAGTTTACAGTCCCACAAACAGTGTAAAAGTGTTCCTATTTCTCCACATCCTCTCCAGCACCTGTTGTTTCCTGACTTTTTAATGATCACCATTCTAACTGGTGTGAAATAGTATCTCATTGTGGTTTTGATTTGCATTTCTCTGATGGCCAGTGATGATGAGCATTTTTTCATGTGTCTGTTGGCTGCATAAATGTCTTCTTTTGAGAAGTGTCTGTTCATATCCTTTGCCCCCTTTTTGATGGGGTTGTTTGGTTTATTTTCTTGTAAGTTTGAGTTCTTTGTAGATTCTGGATATTAGGGCAGTGGCTGCATTCTTAAGTCATGGGGCATATACATTAAATGGAGCCCAAATCTATCCTAATATTTGTATTCATTGAGAGCAAAAGTTTAAGCATTTTAACTGTAGAGGTGAATTGAACAGTTCAGATAAAAATTTGAGGGTTAGGGTATTAAAGAGAAATAGAAAAGAACAAGAGAAGGCATTTGACAAAAAATGCACAAAGACCATTTCTGAAGAAATCCAATCTGAGGTACAGATGCCTTCTGATTCATGAGAAGCTGTGCTGTGGGGTGTGAAGGCGTGTTCAGACAGTGTAATGATGGGAGTGGGCATTAGGGGGAACAGGAAATTCATGGGAGTCAGACAGAGAATCTGCTGTCATAAATCCATCCTGTTGTACAATCTATCCATCAGAAAAGGGTTAAAGGATGCAATTTCTTATAGATCCTAAACAAAAGGCAGACAACTTTTTTCATTATCCTTAATGAGTCCCCAGACATAACCTTGTTAACAGACCATCAAGTAAACAAAATATCTAGTTACCGTGTTACACTCTTAGGAAAACAGCCTTCCATAGAGTATCACCACTCCCTTCTCTGTGATTGACACATTGTGCAGACTTTCAGAATTTTCATTCCTAATTTCATCTCTCTCACCTTTAATTTTAAAACAAGTGAGAGACACATGAGGCATAGAAATCCTGCTCCTTCTGCTGCTAGCATCTGCCAAATCCCGTCGCCGTAAGATTGTTTCGGCCGCTCGTGTTGTACGTGATGTCACCTCACTTGCATGGGGTTTCTGGCCCTGAAGCTTTGGTCTCTGGGTTCTTGACAGTGTGTGCGTCGCTGGCTCTGTCTAATGTAATTGGCACACTGAGCCATCAATTTGGTGACATGCAATCAAAAGACTTCTCTGCAGACCTTCATTGTCCCTTTAAAATGCATCCTATAGGGAAACTTTCCTCCGTGTCCCTGAACTCAGCGCACTTTCTGATCATTCCTAAGAAATACAAAATCCTACAGTGACTTAAGTGAGCAAACTCTCACTTCAGTGGTTAAAATTGTGGAGTCACGGAGAATCATCGAGACTCGGGTCCCTCCGCAGGTAGAAGCTCCCCTTTCCTAGCTGATCCTTTCCTTCTCACCCACACCTCCTTCCTTCCTAACTTCTGTAAGGAAGTTTTTTATTTAAAAAAAAAAATCCACCTCACAGAGGCTCTTTAGTCCTTCTTTTGTTTCATTCTTTCCTGGGCTGGAGCTCAGACTCACAGGCTTAGGGCAAGGCCCCCTGGGATGGGGATGTTGTGACTTGGCCTGTGCCATCCCATGATGGCCTCATGCTCTGGGCTGGCAGCTGGCGGGTAAACCTGCCCTTGCCCTCCTGGAGGCTCCTCGGTGGGGCATCCCACTGGCACTCTTGGCCGGCACCGGTACCCAGCCCCTGGTTGCCCAGCCCCTGGTTGCCCAGCCCCTGGTTGCCCAGCTCCTTCTCCTCCTGGAGTCCTCTGTGGAGTCCTGCTGCCCTTCCAGACAGCTTTCCCTGCAGCCTCGGAGCAGCTCTGGGCGCTCTGTGCCTTCCCATCAGGCCCAGGAGCTGCCCTCACACAGGCCCTGCTCTACTTGCACACATGGGAGCCCGACAGAGAGACTCTGCACCCTGTAGCCAGAGCTCTTCATCTCTCAGGCCCCACGGGTACCAGTGCCCAAGCTCCAGGTGCACGCATCGGGCTCCGAGTGATTAGCTCCTCACTCGGGCTGTGCACAGAGGACATTCTCCTCCCTGCATCTCCACCTGCCCCATCATCTTGGCACTGGGCGGGGGACAGGCAGGACGCAGCCCCTCTCCACAAAGAAAGCTCTTCAGGAGCTGTGGCAGCTTTGGGTTCAAGACATCCTTACCCAAGGCCTCAGTAAGGGTGCTTGTTTTCACAACTTTTGGGTTCATCTCTCCTGCAAATATTAAACCTTTTCGAAGTTATCATCATGAAGCATCTGGAAAAGAAGAAGCTGCTGGAAAAGAAATGGTTAGTGAAACATTTATTTTACATCAACATCTTATTCAGGAGTGACACTGCTTTGGAATAATCTAGATTTAAATATATATATTATATATATATAAAATACATACAACATTTTCTTCTCCTTTTGAAATACACAGCTACTTTCTAATTCCAAAGGCTGTTGGACAGCTCTGTGAGGTCAGGTGAATCTTGAGGAAGAGGCCACACTTTCTGTTAGCACCTCAGCTCTTCCCCGGGGGCCTGGCCAGTTGGAGAAGCTCCATGAATGAAGGAAGGAAGGAAGGAAAGAAGATAATAAAAGGACTTTGCAAACCTGAGGTTTCTCCTTCTTGTCAGTTGAGGTTTCGTCATTATTGTTATATTTTCGCTCTCACTAAGCATTCATTGAGCCTTTTTTAAGAACTCACAATAGGCCGGGCGTGGTGGCTCAGGCCTGTAATCCCGGCACTTTGGGAGGCCAAGACAGGCTGATCACAAGGTCAGGAGATCGAGACCATCCTGGCTAACACAATGAAAGCCCGTCTCTACTAAAAATACAAAAATTTAGCCAGGTGTGGTGGCGGACGCCTATAGTCCCAGCTACTGGGGAGGCTGAGGCAGGAGAATGGCATGAGCTTGCAGTGAGCAGAGATCACGCCACTGTACTCCAGCCTGGGCAACAGAGCGAGACTCCGTCTCAAAAAAAAAAAAAAGAACTCACAATAAAGTGAATGTGTACATGGTGCTAGGTGCTGGTGCAGTAGCTTGAAAGACACACTTGTCTTAGCTCACAGCCTGATGGGAATGGGATGGGAATGGCTGCCAAATAAAACTAAAAGTGATAATAACTGCTGTGCTAGAGGTGTCCACAGTGAGCACTGGCTGCACAGGGAGGAGTATCTCTTGCAAGTGGTTGCAGCCTGGAGGTGATAGTTGCAGCCCAGGTCCTTTGGGGGAGGGAAGCCAGGGATGGGTAAGTGCAGGGACCAGGAGGCTTGGGTTCTCAGAGGCCCCTTCCCTCGAGGCAGGGCCCTCATGCCCCACAAGGTTATATTCAGATAGGATGACAACCCGTGTACAGTGCTTTGTTGGGAAAGCATTATGGCATAAAACTGTTTCTCAAAATCCTTGATAGTAAGAATCACCTGGACACTTGTTATGTATGTGGACCAGTGTCTATTTCCCTAAAATTCTAATTCATCAGGTGTCGGTTGTAGCCCAGGTATTTGTCATAGTCATCGTCCTCCTCCTCCTCCTCCTTCTCCTAATTCTCCTTCCCCTTCCCCTCCTCTTTTCTGCTTCCCCTTCTATCTCCCCTTTTCTCCCTCCTCTTCTTCTTCCTTATCCTTCTTCCTCCCCCTCCTCCTCCTCCTCCTCTTCCTCCTCCTCCTCTTCCTCCTCTTCTTCCTCCTCCTTTCTTCTTCCCTTCCATGAGATTCTTACCATCAGGGAAATGATGAGATCATGATCTCTGTAGATGACAGAACTGTGAGAGGGCATGGTGCACTGAGGTTTGCACTGGGCTTGCTATTTTTATGGAATGAAGTATCATACTTCACTGAGCCCCAGTGTTTCTATTCGTAAAATGATAAAATAAAAATATTCACCTCACAGAGGCTCTTTAGTCCTCTAATTTGACTTCTCTAGGATGCTGAGGACTCGGGATCCTTTCCTTGTCATTGAAGCTCTCCCTCTTTGTTTTGAACATCAGCTCACCTTCCCGGCCCTTCCCCACCGCTTCGTCAGACCCTTCCTGTCTCGTTCCTGGGCTCCTCCTTCCCTTCCCACCAGCCTCCTCAGCGTGTTCCTCAGGTTCTGTCCACAGCCTGTGTCTGTTCTTGACTGTCATGGGTGAGCTCACTAGCTCACAAGCACAGGACTGGTTCAGTTGCCCTTCACCTGCTGCGAGTCCTAAAATCTATGTCAACTCACTGCTCTCTTTGAACTCCAGGCCCCTGTGTCCATGGGACAGCTGGGCCTGACCCCACTTCTTGAGTGGCCCCAAAGCACTTTCAGGTGACCTACTCACTCCCTCTGCCTCCACTCCCCTTTTGATTGCTCTTACAGATTCCCAGCTTTTCCCAGTCTTTTCTCTTTCCAACACGTATTCCACAATGCAGCCAGAATAGTCTTCCCACAGGGTAGACGTGATCATGAGAGCCCTCTACCGAAACCTTGCAGCAGCTGCCTCTCATCCCCACGATAACGTAGTATAAGACCCCCATGATCCAGCCCAGACCACTTCACCTTTGCCATCCCTGGACAGTCTAGGACGCCAGGTGGGTTTTAAAGTCCTCTGACAGGTTTCAGATGACACTTCTCTCACCATGAATCACTTGCTTCTCCAAGGATGGGCAGCCCATGCTCTCCCAAGTCTGGAAGGGCCTTGGACCTGCTTTTTCTTTTGCCTGTCTAACTGCTATTTATTCTTCCGGTCTCAGTCCCCTTATGCTGTCACCAAGTGCCTTTGTGCCTCCATCTGTCCCTCCCACATGCCTCCTGCGGGCAGGGAATCCTCAAAGGATGTGTCACCTTGAACCTGGTTAAGACTTAATGAAAGTTACTATCTTTACTTCTCTTTTCCCATCACTCAGAAAATTGAAAGTTCTGAATAAATTGTGCTGTCTTTATACTAAAGGCTTTAGATACATAGTAACAGACATAACAGAGTTAATTTCACAGCTTCTTTAATAGGGTTTGCTTTTTAATATCCAAATTGACGAGACACTTGCTGATGGCTAAAGAGGAAGTCAGTTCGCTAATCTGTCTGTTTTGTTCAAAGGTAACTTTGATTATGTTTATGAGTGAGTTGTGGTTTACAGGGCCTTTCCATGTACAGTGTTTCTTTCATCTTCAATTAATTCTATAAGGCATCTCCTCCTACCCTAATATTTCAGCACTTAATTTTCAGAGAGGTTCCTTGCATTGGACAGTGACAAATAGTTGAGTAGAAGAATAACAGGTAACAAATAGCAGAATTAAATACTGTCATGCAGTCTCCACATTTTCTTCTTTTATAGTTTTTTTAACTTTTTTTTTTTGAGACGTAGTCTCACTCTGTCACCCAGGGTGGGGAGTGCAGTAGCACGATCTTGGCTCACTGCAACCTCTGCCCTCTGAGTTCAAGTGATTCTCCTGCCTCAGCCTCCCAAGTAGCTGGGATTACAGGCGCCTGCCACCGAGTCCAGCTAATTTTTTGTATTTTTAGTAGAGATGGGGTTTCACCATCTTGGCCAGGCTGGTCTTGAACTCCTGACCTCGTGATCCACCGACCTCAGCCTCCCGAAGTGCTGGGATTACAGGCATGAGCCACCGCACCCGGCCTCTTCTTTTATAATTTTATAAGCCAAGTAGGTAACTATGTCTCTTATAGCCCACAAGGCTTAGCCCACAATGCTTGGTACATGTTTAGTTGTATCAAATGAGAGCATGCTGTTATTTCTACCTGATAATATTAAACATTTCTAGAATATTACTTTCACAATATTCAGAATAAATGAGCACTTCCCATGCCTGAAGAAGATGATGGTCCTTCTATACTGTCCGATGAACTATTAACTATACTACAGAATTGTCTGATGAACTATTAACTATACTACAGAATTGCTAGAAATGTGAGAACATCTGGCCTGATCAATGAACTCGCATGCAGTCCAAAGTCAACAGTTCAAGCTGAGCTCATAAACTTGCCGCTCTGACCAGCTTCCCTGTCAGCACTGCTGTGTCAGTCATGGTACTGTTACCCACTCAGGCTCTCAAGTGGAAACCTGGGAGTCACTCCTTGAACCTTCTCTCCTACCCACCGGCCCACCAAGCCAATCAGTCATCGAGTCCAGCTAATTTTGCCTCCCATCTTGAACTCGCGCCTCCTCCCCATCTTCCCTGGGCTATTGCAGCAGCATGTGAGTGGGTCACCTAACCTCACATCCAATCCCCACAGTGCACCCTCCATTCATCAGTTACATTGATCTCAATGGGAAGCAAATCTTACCTCCAAATTCCCAGTGTAATACCCCTCCACAGCTCTCCGTTTTCTGAAGACTGGGCTCCTGCGCCATAGCATGGTGTAAGAAGGATCCGTCAGAACTTGGCTATAGCTGCACCTCCAGGCTCACCTCCTGCTGCACTTCACACTTTCAACTCTGAACTTTCCAGTTGTTTGTTGTCGCCTGTCCCCACCATACTAGCTCATGCTTTCCTGCCTTCGCCCATGCCTCCTTTACCTAAAGAATCCACCTCTCGTCTTTCTTGGCCTGGCTCAGTTCAGGCAGTTTCTTCTTGAAAATGCTTCCTGACCTCCACATTGGACCAAGGACCCTTCTGGATGCTCTCACAGGAGCCTGCCCACATCGATAGCTTAGCCAGTGCTACATGATAGTGACATCGCCTGCCATACAAGACATAATGTCCCCGAGGGGTGAGACCATAACTCACCTACTTTAGTACCCCAGCACCTAGGGCAATTCCGTGCGCGTGCTAGGAATCCAGTCCACTTTTGCTGAACTGAGTAAATCAAGTCATCCTGTTTTGTGGATGTCCTGTTTGTTATGCCATGTTACGTATTTTTGTCCCCATTTCTGGTTGTATGTTTTCAGGTGTCTCTGTTCAACTATGTATTTTTGATTTCTTGGGCTTTTGCTCTGCCGTACGCCAAGCTGCGCCGTCTGGCTTCAAGTGTCTGCACGGTCTGGACGTGTGTGATCATCGTCTGCAAAATGTTGTACCAGCTCCAAACCATTAAGCCTGAGAACTTCTCTGTTAACTGTTCCTTGGTGAGCCTCGGTGATAGGGGAGTATTCCTGACTGCCCTTTAGCAAAGCAAGGCAGATGCTTGGGGAACCGCCATCCCCAAGCACATTTGGCCTGGCCTGGCTGGGCTTGTAAGTCACCTCTCCCTGGTCGTGCTCTGGCCCTGTGTTAAGCCTCCTCTCATACTGAGGTCTCCCCTGAGATGGGCCTGCCCCTCCCATCCCACCACTGTCCGTTTGCTCAAAGCTGAAGACTAAATAACCCGAGCTCTCCTAATCTGTGAAGCTTTTTTTTTACTCCATTTTCTCTTCTTTTTAGCCAAATGAAAATCAAACAAACATCCCCCTTAATGAGTTGAACAAGTCTCTGCTCTACAGTGCTCCTGTCGATCCTACAGAGTGGGTCGGCCTGCGGAAGTCTTCGCCTCTGCTCGTCTACCTAAGGGTAACGGCTTGTCGTGCTTGGTTTGGGCCTCCACACCGCTATATAATAGTTCAGGACTCTTCCCCGGGACGCTCAACATCACATTTTATAGTAACCACATATTCTCATGTGGGATTTGGCATCACCTTTGCAACAAACTCTAAGTGTTAAAATCAGTATTATGGCACGTTAAAGAGAAAATGACCAAACGGTCTGAGATTGCTTGAATAAAATGTGACAAATACATTCATTGGAACATTATACAATCGTTTTAAGACCATTACAAGGTCAACGGGTGCATTAGAATTGAAGCATGTTTAAAATGTATTAAGTTTTTTAAAAAGCAAATTTCAAAACACTGCGCATAGTATGATCTCTTCTAGACACAAAGAAAAATATTGAGTAAAGTAGACCAAATGCTCAATAGTGATTATTTCTGAGAAGCGGATATAGCCTTACAAGACATTTTTGCTGTGTAAATTCTGTTTCTCTATAGTTTTTAATAAAGAGAATCTATTACATCTAGAAGTAATAAAGCATATATTTATAAAAGGGAACTTGAGTACAAACAGCCATACAAACATAATGAAAACAACATGCTTCAGACTTTTCACGTTTTATTTTTGTGGATTATCTGAGCAGTCCTAATCATGTTACACTGGCAATGCATTTAACGGTACAGCCTCTACACTCAGCACCTGGGATTTTTAAATGTATTAAGCATCCCATTTTCTTTGTGTAGCTTCTAGATTTTTCATCACGTGGTAGATATCTTTTGTACTAGTAGCCACTGTAAATAGCTGTTATGAGGATAAAGCAAATTGGTATTTGAAAAGGGTGATTGAATCGTGTCTGGAACCCATGGTTCCATAAATGTTAACTGTTTTCATTATCTTGAATAATCATTATATCATCACTATTATTATTTTACTGTTGTCAGCATGCTTCTCAATCTATTGCTCTCTGTAGCAAGATTTCAGGGGTGTTCAAAAGTTTCCCCCTAAGCAGCTTCCTGTTCTTCCAACTGGGTGCATTTTCCAGGAGGTCTCTGTACTGTTTTTGCACTTCTAGTCACAAACAAGGCTGAACTGCCCTCCTTGGATAACTGGAAATTGCTTCCTTGGTGTGAGATGTGTAGTTTTGAGAAATAGGAATGAGCAGCAGCATCTTATGTCTGGAGATTCTAGATCCTATTACTTTGGAAATTAGCCTGATTTTCTAATAGAGATAATGCCACAATAAATAAGACAGAGAAAATGAATATTGAGCTCAAAACTGTTTAAGAGAGGTGAGCTTTTATAAAACATTGTCCTTGTAGTTGTAAAGAATATGGGAATTGCTTGAAATTACCAAATCGTACAGCATCTGGCTGACACAGTTGTGTTTCCTTGCTTTGTAGAATAACCTCCTGATGCTGGCTATCCTGGCCTTTGAAGTCACCATTTACCGCCATCAGGAATACTATCGAGGTCGAAACAACCTGACGGCCCCTGTGTCTAAAACTATCTTTCATGACATTACAAGACTACATCTAGATGATGGACTTATTAATTGTGCCAAATATTTCATAAATTACTTCTTCTACAAATTCGGTCTGGAGGTGAGTTTCCTTGCTGACATGTTTTATTTCTCTTTTCCATGAAAATTCAAAAACTGCTTCTGGCCAATTGGCCACTGGAACCTTGTGATACATCTCCAGGCATGATAGCTGTCTCCTTGAGAAGAACAGAAAGTATTTGTACTGATGGTTAACTGGCTTGACTGAAAGTTTTCCAAGACTAGGTGCTGAGCACCCCCCCCACAGCAGTGCCTTGGCCTCTCTGGATCTCCAGAGCAATGTAAATGCATGGCCATCAGTTGCCATGTTAACGGGTTTCTTATTAAGAATAAAGTATTCATCTTCTGGCTGGGTGCGGTGGCTCACGCCTGTAATCCCAGCACTTTGGAAGGCCAAGGTGGGCGGAGCTTCTGAGGTCAGGAGTTCAAGACCAGCCTGGCCAACATGGTGGAACCCCATCTCTACTAAAAATACAAAAATAATCCATGCACGGTGGTGCACGCCTGTAATCCCAGGTATTTGGGAGGCTGAGGCAGGAGAATTGTCTGAACCTGGGAGGCAGAGGTTGCAGTAAGCCAAGATTGCACCAGTGCACTCTAGCCTGGGTGACAGAGCAAGATTCCATCTCAAATTAATTAATTAATTAATAATAAATAAATATTAATCTTCTCTCTGTGCATTCTGAAACCATAAGCTGCAGCCAAAATGAACTGTTTTAACCTAAAATGGTTGTGATAGTGCCTGTGCCTTCATAGAAGGAAGTAGGAATGGTGATGTTTCATGAGGAGATCAAAATTGCTGTTGGCTTTATTGTCTGAAGTGGTTATTATAAGAGCTACTTAGTCAGTTTGTCCCTTGGGAGTAATCTGTACAGTAGTTCTGTCTTCACCTGAGACACTCAAAAGAGCAAGCAGTGGTGAATCTGTGCAGACAGACTGGCCTTGAGGGATGTGGGTCTCCGCCATCTACACAGACCTGATACCTATCACCAGTCCCCTTTCCCATAAGTCTGATATATTTATTTTTTTTGTGCCTCTTTTCATCTTTACACAGACCTGTTTCCTAATGTCAGTTAATGTGATTGGCCAGCGAATGGATTTCTATGCCATGATCCACGCCTGCTGGCTGATCGCTGTCTTATATAGACGCAGAAGGAAAGCCATTGCGGAGATCTGGCCCAAGTACTGCTGCTTCCTGGCATGCATCATCACCTTCCAGTATTTCATCTGCATCGGCATCCCACCTGCTCCTTGCCGAGGTAAGCCTGCCCCTCCCTGGAGCCGTCTACTTTTAGAAGAAGCCATTACCGAGTGGACAGCTGGGAGAAGCGGGGTGAAGAAGAGTATTGATTGTGCTGTTCGCCACTTCCCTCCCTGCAGATTACCCGTGGAGATTCAAGGGTGCCAGCTTCAATGACAACATCATAAAGTGGCTGTACTTCCCCGATTTCATTGTGCGGCCCAACCCCGTGTTTCTTGTCTGTAAGTGTTTCCACTGCAGGGCCACGGAGTGCTGGTATCCGGGGTCACTGCTAATCATTCTTCCGTGCTATGCATTAGTGCCTTTTGTCTTCCACTAGACTTCATAATCATGTAAAGGCTTGTGTTATGCATTAAGATCACAGGTCATTAATGGCTTCTACTCACCCTATTACACTTGCGAAATAATAAATCAATGTTTGAAATACCATATTCCCTTGCATAATTTCACTTCCCCCAAAACACACACACACACACACACTCACACACACACACACACACACGCGCGCGCGCACATCTACGCAGCCACCTTTCAAAAGACAGACCAGAGAGGAAGGCTTTGTGTTTTGTGTTTACTGACTTTGTGGTTTCTGCTCCCAATGCAGATAAATCAACCCTGAACATGGGGCAGCAGATGCTAGGAGATGCTTCCCAGATTTCAGTTGCTCTAGAATTGGGCTGCAGCCCCAAGGCCTTCCCAGGGCAGCTGGTGATCCAAAGGTCAGAGCAGCTCCCCCAAGACCAGAGTACTGGGTGCTACAGAAAATGCAAATGACTGCCCTGCCTAAACAAGTTGAGGTTTAATTTAAAAAGCAAGGAAGCAGCTTGTGTGCCGGCTGTCAGGCAGGCTTGGCCTGAGGCCCTTTGTGGCAGTTGCTGGGAAGACAGCTGTCTCAGGCTGCTCTGTACTGTCTGGCACTGGTCCACCACCTCCACCTGCTCTCACCACGCCTGTAGTGTGGCTTATGCTCTGGGGAGAATCTTTGGTTGCAAATGGAAAGGGGGATGGAAAGGATAAAGAAAAATGAGGCCGGGTGCAGTGGTTCACGCCTGTAATCCCAGCACTTTGGGAGGCCGAGGCGGGTGGATCATGAAGTCAGGAGATCAAGACCATCCTGGCTAACACAGTGAAAACCTGTCTCTACTAAAAATACAAAACATTAGCTAAGCGTGGTGGCGGGCACCTGTAATCCCAGCTACATGCGAGGCTGAGGCAGGAGAATGACGTGAACCCAGGAGGTGGAGCTTGCAGTGAGCTGAGATCGAGCCACTGCGCTCCAGCCTGGGCGACACTCTGTCTCAAAAAAAAAAAGAAAAAGAAAAAGAAAAATGAATATCTGCATCTGCCACACGTAAAAAGATAAAGATGGGGAAATTGCTTAAGTGAGCTCCTTAAAACTGGTGGGAGGTAAATGCAAATAAACACTGCGCTCTAAGAGACTCACGAAGACTAGTAAGTACCACCCAATACTTTCTCTCATCAATGTGCAAACAAAATCCAGACTCCTCATGTGAGCTCCTGGAGTGTCTGTGGTCACTCTATGCCCTGCGAGGTGGAGAAGGTGTGACTTGGCCCCGACATTGGACTCCAGGATGAATTTTACTATGAACTTTGGAAACAACTCACTTAGGAGCTGGGGAGGGGCTGTTGCTGTGTGATGACTGTGTGTTGCATTATGTAAATCGGAAGAGGGTGAGGTGGCTTAATGATCTCACCTCTGTCTTGCCAGATGACTTCATGCTGCTTCTGTGCGCCTCCTTACAACAGCAGATTTTTGAGGATGAGAACAAGGCTGCAGTGCGAATCATGGCAGGTGACAATGTCGAGATCTGCATGAACCTTGATGCGGCCTCCTTTAGCCAACACAACCCTGTGCCAGATTTTATTCACTGCAGGTAACAAGAGCTTCACATTTGCTAAAAGCCACTTTCATGTGTGTATTTCCATTACATTGCTCCTCTATACTTTATCTGCTGTACTTTGGAAATAGATGTGCTGAATTGTATGCACTGAAGCTAATAAATGCTGGACAGTGTGAGTCAGCAGCCTGGAGGCTGAGCCTCTGAATTACAGCACTGCACCTGCTTTTGTCCGTGTAAACCACCTCTTTATGGCCTCAGTCATCCTCCTCTTGTTCAGACCAAAGCTGACTTGTCCCAATGATACCAGCTCTCCAGTGGAGGGTCCTCCCGCTCATCTCTTATCCCTCCTCTGCATCCCCATAGCTCATCCTCATCTTCCCTCCCTCTTCCTCATCCCCCATCTTTCTTCCTTATCTTTCATCCCTCATCCTCATCCCTTATCCTCATCTTCTGTCTCTCCTACTTATCCTCCATTTTTCATCTTCATCTCCACAGCTCATTCTTAACCCCACCCCTCCTCCTCACCCTCCAGCCTTCTTCCTCATCTTCATCATTTATTCTCATCCTCCATCTCTCATTCTTATCCCCATCCCTCCTCATCACCCTCCATTCCTCCCTCTCATCCTCCATCCCTGCCACTCATCCTTAATCCCTCATCCCCATTCTTAGTCCTAATCCTGCTGCCCTCCATCCTCCATGCCTCGTACTCATTCCCATAGGACATCCTCATCCCCCTTTCCTCCCTCTCATCTCCATCCTTCCTCCTCATCCTCTATCCCTCATTCTTATCCACATAGCTCATCCATGTTCTCCATCCCTCAACTTTATCCCCAACCCTCGTCCTTTTCCCCATTTCTCCTCCTCATCCTCCATTCCTACTCCTAATCTTTCATCCTTCAACCACATCCCCATAGCTCATTTTATCCCCATTCCTCCTCACCTCCATTTCTTCTTCTCATCCTGCATTACTCCTTCTCATCCCTATAGCTCATCTTCATTCCCATTCCTCTTCCTCATCTTCCATTCCTTCTTCTCCTCCTCCATCCCTCATTTGTATCCACATTCCTTTTTATCCTGCATCCTTCCTTATCTCCATCCCTCATTCTCATCCTTCATCCCTCATCCTTATCCCCATTCCTCCTCCTCATCCTCCATCCCTCCTCCTAATCTTTCATCCCTCCTCCCAATCTTTCATCCTTCATCCGCATCCCCATGGCTCATCTTTATCCCCATCCCTCCTCCTTATCCTCCATTTCTCCTTCTCATCCTGCATCCCTCCTTCTCATCCTCATAGCTCTTCATCCCCACTCCTCCTCCTCCTCCATCCATCCTTCTCTGCCATCCCCCCTCCTCACCCTCCATCCCTCCTCCATCTTTCTCCTCCTCCATCCCTCCTCATCTTTCTTTTTTTTTTTTTTTTTTTTTTTTTGGCAGAGTCTCGCTCTGTCGCCCAGGCTGGAGTGCAGTGGCATGATCTCGGCTCACTGCAAGCTCCGCCTCCCGGGTTCACACCATTCTCCTGCCTCAGCCTCCCAAGTAGCTACAGGGACTACAGGCGCCCGCCACCACGCCCGGTTAATTTTTTGTATTTTTAGTAGAGACAGGGTTTCACCGTGTTGGCCAGGATGGTCTCGATCTCCTGACCTCGTGATTCGCCCGCCTCGGCCTCCCAAAGTGCAGGGATTACAGGCGTGAGCCACCACGCCCAGCCCTCATCTTTCATCCTTTATCTACATCCCCATAGCTCATTCTCATCCCCCAGTTCTCCTACTCATCCCCATCCTTCCTCCTCATCCTCCATTTCTCTTTCTCATCCTGCATCCCTCCTCTTCATCTTCACCCCTCATTCTCATCCTTTATCCCTCATCCTCATCTTCAGTTTATCCTTATCTCCCATCCCTCCTCCTCATCCCTCTTGCCTCTGCCTCATCCTCATCCCTCCTTCTCATCTTCCACTCCTCCTACTCATCTTCCATC
The DNA here is from genome assembly GCF_049350105.2 of Macaca mulatta. Lineage (NCBI taxonomy): Eukaryota > Metazoa > Chordata > Mammalia > Primates > Cercopithecidae > Macaca > Macaca mulatta. The sequence continues at coordinate 82,692,661 of NC_133423.1, forward strand.
CCTCATCCTCATTTCCATAGCTCATTCTTGCCCCCATCCCTCATCCTTATCCCTATCCCTCCTCCTTCTTCATCCTTCATTCTCATCCTCCATTCATCCTCCTCATTCTTCATTCCTCAGTCTCATCCTCATCCCCTTTCCCTTATCCCCATCTTTTATTCTCATCTTCCAGTCCTCCTATTTATCCTTAATCCCTCATCCTCATCCCCATAGTTCATCCTCATTCTCTATTTATCCTCCTCATCCTCCATCGCTCATCCTCAATCCCCATCACTAATCCTTATCCCCATCCCTCATTCTCTTCCATTTCTCATTCTCATCTTCCATGCCTCCTCCTCATCCTCTATTTCTCCTCCTCATCCCCTATTTCTCCTCTTCAGCCTCCATCCCTTATCTTTATCCCCCATCCCTCCGCTTCATCCTCCATCCCTCATCCTTATCCCCATCCCTCCTCCTCATCCTCCATCCCTCATCCTTATCCCCCATCCCTCCTCCTCATCCTCCATCCCTCATCCTTATCCCCATCCCTCCTCCTCATCCTGCATCCCTCATCCTTATTCCCCATCCCTCCTCCTCATCCTCCATTCGTTTTCCTCATCTCGTATCTCTCCTCCTCATCCCTTGTTCCTCGTCCTCACTTCCTATATTCACTGGGCACTAAGGAGGAATGGCTCCCTAGATTCCATCTTGTGCCTGTGCTCTTCTTGAGCAGTGTCTCCCCTGTGGCCATGCAAGGTCTCCCTAGCAGCTTTTCTGTCCTCCACCATTCTGCCCAGCCTCATAACAGCTGATCTGGGCCGTGTTTCCCTCACAGTATTTGTGTTTAAACCATGCTTGACCTTTCACCATGCATTCACCCTTTCTGCATTCCCTGGGTTTCCATGTTGAGATTTTGTCACCCAAGGCCAACTTCATGGAGGGCAGGCCCACTCTGCCTCTGCAGTCAGATCTTCGGTCTTTCAGTGCCTCTAAGACTCCACTCAGCTGCCCACTGTAGTCAGCTATCTGAGGAAGCTGCTGTGACTTTTCATACCCCCTTATTAGCTGTATGTCATGGGACTAATTTCCTAACCTCTCATCCTCACTGATTAGTGTCTGCCCTATTGAGCCACACAAGGTTGCAGTGAGAGGCTCATGCAGTCACGGCACACATGCCATCCATGTGGAGGTAGTACACTGATAGTACCCGAGCTGGCCGACCCCACACATGGAGTCACTCTCCAGCTTCCAGTCTTCCAGAGATTCCTGTTTACATGGTGTGGATCATCTTCTGACTGGTGTTGGTACCTGAAGAACCCGTCTTATCCCCACTTCTAAGGTGTAGCCTTAGGGTGAAGATCACGTCTAACTTGCTTTTGTATTTGTCCCCATCCCCCACTTACAGTTCTCAGCCCATAATGCATATACCAATACAGATAACTGTCAGTCACCTGCTACTGCCTTTGCACCAGGCTCTGGTCCAGGCTTTGCACACATGGAGCCATTTTACCCCAGCCCAAGGAGGTCATGCTGTTATCCCCATTGTGGAGAGGAGGAAACTGCAGCGACGAGATGAGACGTAGGCCACAGGAGAACTGGGATTGGAACTCAAGCAATCCAGCTCCCAAATCAATGTTTAAGCACTTGTGTGCCTTTTGGTAGCACGAGAGGCTCGATATAAATTGAGTAAATCAGGAAGTGAATTTGCTTTAAAACAATATGCTATATGGACTTGACCATTCTATTTGTGAATTAAGTACTAAACTAGGCACTGATCTAAGGTAAGACTTCCATTTTTACCTCTTCTCTGTGATGCTAAGAAAACAATCAGTCCAGCCCAATATTTACTATTGCAAAGGGAACATAAGTATTTTCAGTGTATTCATGAAAAACCTAAATCATAACTCCAATGGAAAGCTTTTGTGTGCCATTGATTTTTAAAGCTGATTTTTGCTTTAGTTATTTCAAATTGTTGTTCTGTTTCTCAATGAGGACTGCCAGCAAAGTGACCCCCCTCAGGAAGTGACCTGTCAAATGCCACAGCAGTGAGTAGGAAGCCAGCGCACATGCTTGCTGGTCAGAAGCACAGCCGTGCTCCCCTCTTCCTCTCCAACAGGGGTCAGCTCCACAGCACCCTGGGATCTCTGGAAAGCGGCCAGAGCCCTGAGAGTTAGGTGGCCCCTTAGCCACAGTACCTGTCACCAGGGTTCAGTCTCTCTATTCAGAAATCCTTAAGGCTCTTCTTTGAAGCATGTTTATTGATGTTTTCCATGTTCTCCTCACAAGCTTAGTTTTATGAATTCAGGACTCAAAGTGGGTTCAGCGCCAAGATGTGAAGGCCAGGGCTGGTAAAGCGGGAATTGACTGCTGCAGGCCAGGAAGGAACGTTATGGAAAGAATAAGCTGTACTCACAGTCACACATGGGCCTGCACATACACTCAAAATGGCAGCAGCCCAATTCCACTGAATTAAAACCACACACACTTCAGAAAGCCCCTAGGCTCATACAAATCACTACCTTTATTTGTGGTGATCCAGGGATACAGGGAGATACTGACATTTCATTCACTCTCCATTATGAAGTCAAGGAAGAGTTTATATATTTTAGAAAAAAGAATTATAAACATATTTAAGCGTTTTACTTTAAAAAGGGTAAAGGGTAAAAGTTTACTTGTCTGAGAAATGTACCAAGGCACAACTCAGAATCATCCCCTAATGATGCTGAATAGCTCAAGTGTGGTGCATATTTTATTAAGCAGTTTACTCACTAACATCCTACAAAACAAGAACCCATTAATCAAAGAATTAATCCAGAATTGGTTCTCCTCTGCTTCTTCCCACATGTGCCAAAAGAAACTACCAAGGCAAAACCCCCAAAACCAAAAAGTTCTAATCAAGAAATGCAGTTAGGGCTTGGCCTATAGGTGTGACTCCTGTCAGATAACATTGACCCGCAGGCTAGAGCTGCTGCTTGTTGCAAGACTGACACCTGAACGCTGGCTTCACCTTCCATGAGGAAAGCAGCAGGGATGGGTGGCCCGCAAAGGGAATCCTGACTCAGCCCGAGGACCTCCAAAAACAGAGTATTGGAAAGAACAAAAAAGCCTCACCATGGCTGTGGATAGTTGCTCAGAATCGCCTCCTCCCATGTGTAGGGAAAGATTTCCACCTGTAATAAAACCTTTGTGTTCAATATAAATTTGTTTAACTTCTAGTTCATCCATTCTTAACATTTCTTTCACTAGCCAGAAGGCATCTGTATCTTAGAATTTCTTTTGCCATACAATTATTCATGCCTCCCACAGAAACAGAAAGGAGAATTTTGAGTACTCAAGTGGTAGGCAGAAAATGTTGTTTGTGAGAAATTTGGCCTGAATAAGGTGGCGAGAAGCGTACACACGGTTTCCACAACTCATCTATTGGTCTATTACTATTTGAGGGTTTCCTAGATAGCAGGATGAAATGAAAACTCACAGTCTGATTTGCGAGGTGCAGTAGAGAGCATGAATTTCTTCCCTTGTTAAAGACTTTCCTGATTTTGCTTTTGTTTGTTTTGTTGTTGTTGTCCTTTTGTCATTGGCTTTGTTTTCCAGATCTTACTTAGACATGTCCAAAGTGATTGTCTTCAGCTACCTCTTCTGGTTCGTGCTCACCATCATCTTCATCACTGGGACCACCAGGATCAGCATCTTTTGCATGGGGTACCTGGTGGCCTGTTTCTACTTCCTGCTCTTTGGGGGCGATTTGCTGTTGAAACCCATCAAGAGCATCCTGCGCTACTGGGACTGGCTGATCGCATACAACGTTTTTGTGATTACGATGAAAAATATCCTGTCAGTAAGTGGTTCCCACTGCATAACACAGTTTCCGTGTAAGAGTAAACAATCCACTCGGTGGTTATTAAAAGCCCAGTGCTTGTCGTGTTGCTCTCTTAAAAGCCCCAAATAAGATGCTGCAAATTCAGAATTGAAAAGCCATTTATTCTTCTCTGTGTTGCCACATTAAACAGAATCTTTTTGGCTCATTTTCACCATTTCAAGGTCACATGGCTAAAGGATATGTGTTCATAGGAATAAATTCTAAAATGTCTTTTACTAATTAAAATTCTGTCTCTTCTGAGGGACAATTTGTCATCACTCCCAGTATGAGTTAGGAAGTGGCCCTGTTAAGAGCTGAATTCGAGCCATTGAATCTTTTCAAAAGCTGTATTCTGTCGGCAAAAAGCAACCCTCTTATCTAGAAAGAGCTGTAGAAGTGTGAGATACGATGGGCGTGGTTCTCTATGATACTGGGTGGGGTAGGGAATGAGGTGGAATGGGCTATTGCAGGCAAGAATGTTTTATGTACTCATAAGATGTGGGCAGACAGAAGAGAAAATGCAGCTTTCTGTCTGGCTGTCTCTGAGTATACACATTCTGATTAGGACACAGCTAGAGCCATGTAAGGTTGAGGGAACCCCCCCACACACACACCAGGCCCCGACAAAGCTTGGCTGCTCTGCTCTGAAGTAGCTATGTCTCAGAACACAACTCTTCCCCTAACATGACATGTAACCCACACTGCCCACTGGTAATTCCAGAGTCGCTTCAACCTATCAGGACACAGTGACACCATTTCAGTGACTTAGTGCTGCAGGAAATTAAGCAACAACCTCTCCTTAGCTGAAGGAGTTAACAGCTCTCTGACTGGCGCTCACTTAAAGTTCATCCCTGTGCCAGTGTCTCCCAGGCTGTAACTGCTGTTGCACTGAGAGAGCAGTGAGGAAGTATCTTCTGCTTCTTCCTTCCTAGCTGCTTAGGGATGAGCTCACCAGGCAATTCAGTTGTGATATCTCCTTGATTTTTGGCGGGGGCACGTGTATCACTGTGTCTAGAAGTCTTGGAAAGCCACGTTTATGTAGCCATGAATAGGTATTTGGATAATTTATTTTGTCTGAAGTCCATTGAAAGGTTAATCTTCTAGGTGATGGTGAAAGTGACTTTTATTGGTCACTTTTACCCCTCTGACATCAATTTACATTTGGAGTAGCATTGAGAGTTGCTGGAGAGAGCATGAGACAGGACAACAGAACGCTGGTTCATTCTAAAGCCGGTCTGATGGTGAGGAATCTGTTGCCAGAGGCTGATTTCACAGCCACGCTTGGGAAATGTGTGGATTCAAAGTTTGTTCATTCATTCATTCTGTAAACTTGTATTGTAGACCTGTTTTTTGCTGAGCACTATTTGATGTATTGAAGAAAAAGAGATAAACAGTTCTCAGGTTTTGCCCTCAAAGAATTCACATTCTAAAAAGGAAGGTAGACCTACTTATAAATAATTATGATGCAATCTGTTAAATAATTATTACAACATTTTTGAGAAACAAAGGAGAAAAAAGGATGCCTAATATCTTGCTTAGATAAGCTGGGAAGAAGCTTCCTGGAGGTGATGCCATTTGAACTCATCAGAGCCTCATAAATAGATTGAAGGGTCTGCAGGGAGACAAAGAGGGGAGGCATTTTTAGCCTGGAAAACAGGAACAAAAGCAGGACATGACGGTGTAGGACTGGAATATTCCCAGGGCTGGGGAATCCATACTGAGTAACCGCTGCTGTGGGAGCAAATCCTAATGATATTCTCCTCCCTCACATGTTCCCAGGAAACATACACAATGTAGCTGTCACCTTTATGTATTGGCTTGCAATGATTCATACTTGTTTAAACATTTTCCAGCTCAGGATTTAAACTTAACTGTAACAAAAAATTCATTGTTATGAGATAACCACCTGCCAATTTACAAAAAAAATATTCCTTTACCGAGAGAATTGGTCAAACAAGACACAAAGCACATACTCTGTTCTGTTCTAAGAGCTACACCCTGTAGCTTAGGTCTGGGATGACCTCCAGGGAACAGCATAGGTTATATTTGTCTTGCTTGTAAGAAAATAACTGCACCAAAGTCCAAGTCCTAGGGTTCAGTGCACACCCATTAATTATCACAGAGTTGGGATTTATTTCTGTGATCGTCCAAGACTTCCTCTTGACAAACTGGTGCTTCCAAGTACAGAAAACATTACATGAAAGACCTTTCCTTTACTCGTTCGGTTTAATTTTTCCCAGGAATTTACTACTCCTGAAGCAGCATCACAAGGTGACTGAATGTTTAGGTACAATTGGCATCTCCTGGAATCATTATCACTGAGACCTTGTGAATTCTTGCACACATTGGGATCATAAAACACCACATTTTTTTCTGGGTGCAGAGCTTCAGAATTATCCCCCTCTTTTGTTTTTCAGATAGGAGCATGTGGATACATTGGAACACTGGTGCACAACAGTTGTTGGTTGATCCAAGCTTTCAGCCTGGCCTGCACAGTCAAAGGCTATCAAATGCGTAAGTATGAAAAGCAAATGTGGAAGCAGAAAGGCAGAAGAGGGAGGATAGTTGTATTGTTCTAATTTTAAAAGTGGGCCAAAGCACATAAAGATATGAAAGTGAGGTCAGTTATCTCCAGATGGAGGCTATAGAACTGTAGTACATTGTGAATCTGTTGTCTATAACATGAGATGCCTTATGCTAAGCCTCTTTGATCGTCTTCTTGAAACTTCTGAAATGCTGAGAACTTGAGTCTGAGGTCTGGAGATTGGATGTAGTGCTGTAGTAACTCCCCAGAGTTTTGGAGTCATGATTACGAAGGATTCCAGAAGGCCACTCAAACCTGCTGTTGCTCCATTTAACGTCTTGGGTCATTAAGTAACTCTGACTTCAGGCTCCTCTTGTCCTCAGGAAACTCAGAGAGCTTCAAACTCAGGGAAACAGTTGGGAGGAGCATGAGGATTTCTAGAGTTAGACTCCTGCCAAGACAAAGGCAGAAGTGTCATTGCCACCACCCTGCCTCTTGCACCAGAACCGAGGACTACATCACAGTGGTCTACCATGGCACCCAGAATGGGTGCTACTTGGACACAGTGCTCTCTCTATTTATTATTATTTATCTATTTATCTATTTTTTAAAAAATATTTCCAGACAGGGTCTCTGTTACCCAGGCTGGACTACAGTGGCACAATCATAGCTCACCATAACCTTGAGCTCCTGCGCTCCAGCGATCCTCCCACCTCTGCCTCCTGAGCAGCTGGGACCACAGTAGCTGCCTCCTGAGTAGCTGCACCACCATGCCTGGCTAATTTTTTAATTTTTTTGTAGAGATATTGCCCAGGTTGGTCTTGAACTCCTAGCCTCAAGCAGTCCTCCTGCCTCAGTCTCTCAAAGTGCTGGGATTATACACGTGAGCCACCACACCCAGTCTTTTTTAAAAAGATTCATTTTTTTTTAATATGTTGTTTCTATTTCAGACTATACTTTGCCAAAGCCTCACTGGGACTTTGTTTTTCACTTAAGATAAGGCATACTACTGATAGTCCTTCTAATAAGCCATGCTGTGTTCATTATTCTGCTGGTTACCCTGGGTATAGCCCATTCCCAGAATGGGTGTTTTCTTTTGTATCAGAGCATTTCCTCTGGCACTGGGACATTATTTCTCTGTGGCCCTTGTTGGAGGTGCCTTTCTTCCTGAGAGAGAGAAATACTCCCATATTAAAGGGACTCTCCTGAGCCGTATAGTGTGAAGAGTTCACTGCATGGTCAGCCTTATGAATCAGTGTTGATATTGGATTGGAAGTGTGTGACCTCCTTGTAAATAAATCAACTCATAAGTCAGTCAGAGCATCAGACTGCTCCTTTCATGCCTGTATTTCCCAAGCCTGTCCGTACTCCAGATTTTATGAAATAGCAATGGAAATGGATGTTAATTTTATTCTGTGTTTTTCTACTGTTACTACAGCTGCTGCTAATTCACCCTGTACACTACCCAGTGGGGAAGCAGGAATCATCTGGGACAGCATATGTTTTGCCTTCCTCCTACTGCAAAGAAGAGTTTTCATGAGTTATTATTTCCTACATGTTGTGGCTGATATAAAAGCTTCCCAGATTCTGGCGTCAAGGTGGGTCGGGCCATGAAATCAGGTGGTTTCTCCCAAGAAAAGTGCCTGAAATAATATTGCACTGTAATTTCTGTCTGAGCTTGCTTCAAGAACCCACAAGAAGTTAAGGAATCCCTTCCAGCAAAACCAATCCAAGAAGAATTTAGCACAAGGCCTTTAAAATAGAATAGTAACAGGAAAGCCTATGTAACCATCAGGCTTCACAAGGAATGGGGATGCCATGGAAGGCCAGAGGTTCACTGGTCAATTGGAGCCCTTTCAGAATCCACCACTTCTCTAAAAGTGGCTCAGTCTGGTCTCAGACAAAACAGTAACGTATGCCACACTGGTCTAGAGTTTAGTCCATCTTACACCTACCTCCCCCTACTAGCCTGCTTTTCTTCTCTGAGCCACTGACACAGTTTGCATTACTACCTGTTTTTCCTCCTAGGCTCTATTCTTCTTCCAGTTTTTGCCCCTGCTCTTGTAAGTTTAGGAAAAAAGATTGGGGAGAGGTAATAAAGCGAAGTGCCCTGAGGCGGCGGCTGGGTGTTGATGACTAGCTCTGTGGCCCCCAGCTGCTGTGTCTGTTCCTCTCAGAAACTCAGACCTTGCCTAGGTCCCATCAGATTCTTGGTGTGAATAAGCTGATGGATACTGGGTTCTATTATATGAAATTACCAATATCTATCATTTGACTTGAGGTTTAGATTAACATATCTGTGTTTACCTACAGTTTTTCTAGAGTCTGTTCTCTTTCCCTGCCAAGATAAACACAATGTTTATTTCCAAGGTCCATTTATATGATGGCAGTTGTCAGCCTCTGTTACCTAACTTGGAGTCAAATAGAAAGAGGCCCTAGTCGGGGACCTGCAGTTAGTCAGAGGAGCCTCGTGGCACACCTAGCCCTCATTCTGTGGATGACAATGACTTTGTGTACCACATTGCCCTGGAATTCATTGTTATAATCATTTTCTAATACCCAGGACATTTTTTTCAGAGCAGAATACAATGTTTCATCCCAAGAGTAACCTTATTTACTTGTACATAAACAGCTGGTATTTTTGCAGGTAAATGCCTCTTGTTTGCCTTTCCCAAAACATTTGGTTTGCAGAGGTCCTTATATAACCTATCTGATGAACTTCCACTTAAAAACAGTCTTCGTCAGGCTCCTAAGGCAATGTGCTCTCCTAATTTCCCCTTTTCCCTTGTGGTTCAGGCTTCTAGGTCTTTTTTGCAACCTCTTTCTTTGCCCATCTGTCAAATGTGAATGTTCCCCAGTATCTTTTTCCCGAAGTTGTCACAATGATTTAGAAATCATGCCCTTCATGTTATAGTAAGAGCGATAACTGTGGTTCAGAGTACAGTTCATGCCTATTAAAGAAAAGCCATGAGTTGATAAATAAGCATTGAACTCATAATAGTGTGTCCAAAGAATTCACATTCATTCATGCATCCATTTTTCCACTTCCTACTCTGTTACAAAGAGGTGATGCTCACCTCTGCCCTCACAGAGCTCACAGACCTGCAGGCAAGTGGCACGTGAGCAAGCAATTCTACTGCAGTACACCTGGTATCCTCTCAGTCCATTTGGGCAGACATAACAAAAATACCATAAAGTAGGTGGTCTGTAAACAGTAGACACTTATTTCTTACAGTTCCAGAGGCTGGAAAGTCCAACGTCAAGGTTCAGGCAGATTCAGTGTCAGCCTAGGGCCCACTTCCTCATAGATGGCCGTCTTCCCACTGCATCCTATTTTGGTGGAAGGGGCAAGAGACCTCCCTTGGGCTTCTTTTATGAAGACCGTAATCCCATTCAGGAGGGCTCTGCTTTTCCGCTCAATCAACTCCAAAAGGCCTCACCTCCTGTCTGTCACCTTGGGAGTCAGGATTTCCACATGTGAATTGTAGGGGATGCAGACATTCAGACGACAGCAGGTGTGACGGTAGGAGACACTCCGGGAGCCATGAGGTCATATCAAGGGAATATAACCAGCTGCAGGGGTGTGAACCAGGTGGCCTTCCATTCCCAGTGCAGGCTGAAGGATGAAGAGGAGTCAGAGGAGAAGGCAGGGGAAGCAGCCCAGTGAAGCTATGGAGGGAAGTGGCCATCAGAAGCTCACAGTGACTGCAGCACTGAGATTGGAAGATGAGAACAGTGAGTGGTGAGCGATAAGCTCCAGGTCAGGAGAGACCAGGTCCTTGGGGGGCTATCATCCAGGATTATGTCTTTAGAAATACTCCCACAGTCTTAGGAAGGCCTTGCGGTGTTTAAACAAGCAAGTGGTATGACTGTATTTGCATTTCAGGAAGCTCACTTGGTGGTATTGAGAACAGATGGGTATAGGCAGCACTGTAGGCACAAAGACAGCTAAGCAGCTGCAATGATAATTCAGGATGGAAGTAGCAGCTAGACCAGGATAGGATCACTGAGAAAGATATTCCAGAGGCAAAATAGGCACAGCTGGAAGACTGCTTGGAAGGAAGGGAGACAGGGACAGAAAGGGAAGCATAGAGGGTGATGTGCCCAGGATTCTGGCTTAGCCAAACAGTGGTGCCAGTCCCAAATATAGGAACTCAAACAGGGAGAGAAGACTGACCGCAGCTGTGGAGTTGTAGGTCTCATGGGCACATGAAACTCAACCAGTTGGGAAGTGCAGTGGGCAGATGCATGGACAGGCTTGGAGAAGAGAGTAGATGGAGTGCCATCATCGCACAGATAGAATTGAAGGAGGTGAGTTGCAACTGCTGAGAGGGGGTGTGAAAAACGAGAAGAGAACCCTGGGGAACATTCATGTTTGAGAGATGGGCAAAGAAAGAGGTTGTAAAGAAGACTAAGCAGCCTAAGCCACAAAGGAAAAAGGAAAACTAGGAGAGCACGTTGCCTTAGGAGCCTGAGGAAGATTCTTTCCAAGTGGAAGTCCATCAGATAGGTTATATAAGGACGAAAATTACAACTGAACATTGAAATTGGTGACCTTGACAGTGGGGTCAAAGTCAGACAGCAACAAGGAGAGGTGGGAGTTGTAAAGGCTTAGAGACAAGACCTCAAGACATCTGACTGTGAAGGGGGAGTGATGTAAGTCCCTGCATAGGAAAATGTGGGATGTGGGGATGTATGGGTGTTCTTTTTCTTTTTTTTAAGGTTAGCAAGACTTGAGCACATTTGCATGTTTATGGACAGAATTCAGTACTGATGGAAAGGTTGGAAAAGCAACGAGAGAGAGAAGCAGGAATTTTGTGTCCCCCAGGCTAGGGGTGGGGAAGGGACCTGGAGCACAAGGCAGGCCTAGGCAGGTGAACGGTACCTCTTCCACTATCCCTGCAGGACTCCTGTGGGAGGGATGGTCCAGGAAACTGAGCAACTTACTGCCTTAAGATTTGTGTTCCCTCTGGGAAGCAGGAAGCTAGGTCATTTAGGAGTGAAAAACCACTCCACAGACTTCAAAGACTTGAGAAAAGCGTAGCAGAGTTTGAAACAGCCACTGTGGAGAAGCAGACAACTCCAAGGAGTTGGGGGCTCTGCAGAGAACCGTCTGCCCAGGCGGGTGTTTTTTCCAGCAGCTGCCAACAGCCCCTCTCAGGACAGGGCGGGCACACCGTCAGGTTCCTGCAGATCTGGGATTTGTGAAGCACGTAATAGTGTGACAGAGCTAAGAATATGAAGAACGTTGAGGAGATTTATGGAGACACTGAAGTTGACCTGAAAAGTGAGAAAGAACAGAAGGGAGTGGAATGACAGAAAGAAGAGAATCAGGGACAAGAGACTACAAGTCCCGCAGATGGAGCAGGAACTTGGCCTTCACATAGTCCCTGAAGGAATCCCCAGTTTCGGCTCACTGAGTAGAAAATGAATCTGAATGTACCCTTTTTGCAAATTTCTCCCCTTGATATAACTGCAATAAGGTCAGGTGAGAATGCTTTACTGAAGTCTAACGTTTAGTGGGACAGGTTTGAAGAGGCTCATGGGCTTCAGTGTCTTGGAGAATACAAAACACTTTCTCTTCACCGATCTTCACTACCGGGCTTGTGAGCAGCCTCTTCACTCCCAGGGGGAAGGCTGTGCCCTGTTAGCCTAGTGGCTTCTAGAAGGGGCCTTGTTGACTCCCACTCCCAGCCAGGGAACTACAAGCAGCTGCCATAAAGAGATGTTATGTTTTCTAACCCTTAGTAATAATTTTCAGGAAGAGATGAACAACAATGGCAAGAATACTGACTTGTTCATGTTTCCACTTCCCCTTTAGAGGAGCTGAACTTTTCCAGGCCACAATTGTAAAAGCTGTGAAGGCAAGAATTGAGGAAGAGAAGAAGTCCATGGACCAGCTGAAGCGACAGTAAGGATGCTACTGATGCTCATCCTCCTTCCGTCTCCTGATTGACCACATTCAGCTGGCGCTCCACTCTTGGGGAGCCTGAAACCCCTGAAAAATATATATGTATGGACTTTCACAACTTCCTATTTATTTATTCTTGTGCGGGGGCAATTGCTCATGCCACTAGACTGAAAGTGAAAGCAGTTTAACAGAAAGATCGCTCCAGGATGGTGGAGATGGGCGCTCTCTTGCAGAGGACCAGGGATCAGTTGCTAGCTCAGTGACTTACTTTAGAACCTTGAACAGGTCATTTAAGTTCTCTAAATTTGAGTTTTCTGGACTCACAATTCTGCCTTCCTGGGTTTTTGTAAAGATTAAACTAGCTAATAAATGAGACAGGGTCTTGCTCAGTGCCAAGTACTTGATATAAGCATCCATTCCCTCTAAGGGGGTAAATGTGGAGTCAGCTTTGGAAGCATAGTTTTAGATAATATCATCCAGTCTCTTTGGAAAGAAACTGATGACCCTGGTATTAGATGACTTAGAGTCAACATTAACTAGAGGCAACACTAGAAATATAAGCCAGGGTTCTTTATATCCCATCTAAGGTTTTTCCCACTATCCCATTCTGGATGAGCCAAAGGGTAGACTGACTCCACTCTGGAGACTTGGGAATTCCATGGAAAAGAATCTTCTTAGAGTGAATTTTCCAGCAATGATGGAACCTCTGAGGACTGTTTGGGAACCAGGTTTAAAAGGCGATGGCCATGGAATTATAAGCCTAGACACTTTTCCCAAGACAATGGAAACACCATTTGCCCACTGGGAAAGTTCCCTACGTTTGCTAAGGCAGTTTTATCTCATTCTGACCTTATTTCCCAGCGTTTTTTCCCAAGCAGAAATATTTCTTAGTATAAATTAGATTATTCCACAGCATGATTATTTTCACAAAGACATAAATTATATATAAATTATATATAAAAAATTATAATGTAAATGCAATATGGTACAACTGTTTTTACTGGTGTTTCTAGTTATCCAAATCAGGCCTAGAAGAGTAAAAAATTTGGACTCACGTTTAGAATATGTTCCTAATTTCCCATAAGTGAGGTCTATTACTATAATTCTCTTTGCTAAATCTTTCCATTTGTTTAAGAATGCAAAACTTGGGAGAATAAAGGACTTGTATTTCATAATATGCAATGTTCAAGCTGACTATGATACAAGATGTAAGTGGACATCAAGTATAGCTTACCTAACTTTAGCATAATCATTATTGATCATATTATTAAGACTAGCCTCTATGCAGTGCCAAATAACATGGGAATACAGATCCAAACACGCACATACACACACACACACACACAAATATGTATATAAAAGAAAGGGATACTTGTTGCTAATGAGCAACCATTGTACAATTCCCAAATATTCCAAAGTGATTTGTCCATGAATTTAGCTACATACATACCAGCGTAAGTCCAAAGTACTGACCACATGAGAACAATGAATGTGTTCTTGGCATTACTAATGTTATTTTACCTTATAGGATGGATCGCATCAAGGCCAGGCAACAGAAATATAAAAAGGGTAAGGAGAGGATGCTGAGCTTGACCCAGGAGCCAGGGGAAGGCCAGGACATGCAAAAACTCTCTGAAGAGGATGATGAAAGTACGTCAAGACATTTTCCTCTTATTCAAGTACCTTAACATTGAATAGTAGCTTGATAGGGCTATAAAATAACATTACTTTTTATTCTGCCAAGATTATCAATACACTTTCTTGATTCGGCAAGCTTTATTTTCCAATTGTGAATGGATACATTCATTAGTTTCATAAAGTATGTATTTGATAAATCAATTACAAGTATCTACTCTTCAGCAAGATAGCTTTAACAAACACATAACCTAGCTTTTGTTCCACAGACATCTGTTTCTGCAGTAGATTGGCAGGATTTTGCTTAATTTGTTTCTTTGTTTTGTTTTGTTTATTTTTTTTGAGATGGAGTCTCGCTGTGTCACCCAGGCTGGAGTGCAGTGGTGCGATCTTGGCTGACTGCAAGCTCCACCTCCCAGGTTCACACCATTCTCCTGTCTCAGGCTTCCAAATAGCTGGGACTACAGGCGCCTGCCACCACGCCCAGCTTATTTTTTTGTATTTTAGTAGAGATGGGGTTTCACCGGGTTAGCCCAGATGGTCTCAATCTCCTGACCTTGTGATCCGCCCGCCCCGGCCTCCCAAAGTGCTGGGATTACAGGCGTGAGCCACCACGCCCAGCCCGCTTACTTTGTTTCTTTAAGGGATATATTTCCGATACACAGTCTACTGTTATCTTTTATTTCTATAAATTTTATATGGAAATGAAATATGTATGTGTATTTTATGTGGCACCTGAATGTTGGTACCTAAAATATCATTCAATTATTGCCTGCTCAGATGAAACTTACCATGAAATATATATTGATTATATCTAATTATAGATTCATTATATCAAATTAAAGTGTAAAGGATCTTTTATAGAGGCTTGCATGCTTCTCTATGTGAATGGAATGGAGAAATAATGCATGATATTTTCCCAGTGCATAGTATCTATTTGTGACCAGGAAATTTCTATTTTCCAGCCATGCATTAAAATAATCACAAGAAAAAATTCTACTTATTGTAGTTTATGTACTTTAACAAATTATTTGCCAGTAAATGATTCTACAAAATTTGGGGGATGCTTCCTTTCTGTTAATTCAATGGAATATTCAATGTGAGATGTATTTTTGACAGATAATCCTTTCTTTTTTAATGTCTTTATATGCCCTCAGTCACTAAGAAGAAAGTGAAAATGTAGCATACTGTTAAAAGAACAATTAGTATTTATCTTGTGAAATTGACTGTTAATACATGTATATTTTTCAGATTCAATGTAGTTCCTTACCTGACCTCTGATATACTTTTGCAATTTATCTAGATTTGACAATTGAGTTGTTAAAGCGTGGTTTTCAAAATTTGTTTTCTCACTTTATACGAATTAATATTTGGACGTATTTTATTTTAGGAGAAGCAGACAAACAGAAAGCCAAGGGCAAAAAAAAGCAGTGGTGGCGGCCTTGGGTTGATCATGCTTCCAGTAGGTTTTCTTGATCCTCTTACAACCTTATCAACTCTAACCCTTATATCCTTGACCAGAATTCAGGCGTTCCCGTGACCCATGTGTTCCATACATGGTTTGATCCTTGTGACTTGATAGGGGGTCGGAGTGTAAGAAAATTTCAATGTCAGTGGGTCTTTGAGCCCGAGGTCCAATTCTTCTAGGGACGTCAGCACAAACATTCCTGTGCTGGCTGAAGAAAGCCAAACATGTGGCTTATAGACTCTAGAGCACAATTTCTGGGCTCAGCAAGGGAAGAAGAATTGAATATTATATTGTCCAATTCTGAGGTCTAGAGCCCTATTCACGTGCATATTTTATGGCTAAATACCCTTACTACAAATGAGCTTGAGCTCCACCTTGGACTCCGATGTAAGGATGATCATTCTGTTCAAAGTGTCAGTGACCCTCTCTGTAAGGCACGAGGCATGGATGCCAGTAAGCCTCCCCTCCCGTCATTCCCACAGCTTTGATTTTATTTGCATTTGAGGATTTTTGGCAATTTATTAAATAGAAAGATGAGGGATAACTTAAAATGCACTCACTTTCTTACTTCGCCTCCTCCCCAGTTTCAAAAAGGCACTCCAAATTCCAATGCCCAAATGCGGCACAACCTTCAAGACTCCTGATGCTCAGGGATGACCAATGAACAGCAAAAACCAGAAAACAATTTTTAAAAGCAGATCCTGATAGCCACATAGAATTCAGTGTGTTTCCCTCCCGATCATAAAGATGAATGAGGAATTCTGGAGCTTGGTGGCTATATTTGCTATGCTTAGCAAAGGAAATATCACTATAGGTCAATGGCATTATAGTGGAATGACCGATTCCAATCCAGTCCTCTTTACATTTCTTAGAATATTGAATAATTATTCTTTTGCAAGTTACGTATAAAGTCTTCTTCAGTCTTCTATATCTTACATGATGTCTCCATACTTGTAGCTAATCTAATCGGACAAGGAATATCACTGAGACAAATAACATCATACAGTTGTAGGAGTGAATCTACTAGGAGGATATTTAGAATCACTAGGAAATCAAATAAATTAGAACTTCTTCCCATACCTAATTATTGGTTTCACATAGATCTGACATTGGCTCTCTCTCCCAAGACATAATTTTCTAAATCAGAAAGCTGGTTTAATGAAGCAATATTTGAAATTTGCTTGGCATATCTGGATGTAATCAAATTTAATCCTAAATATTGAATTTCAACATTATGACAAAAAAAAAAGAAAAACACAAGATTATAAAGAGTTTTATTTAATTTTCTCCCCAAGTCCAAAGACAAAAGATTCCATTCGGAGTCCAATGTGACTCTTATTTACTGTTCAGGGCATGACGGTCACGCTAACAATCTGGTAATGCAGTTCACAAGATGCCTGTTTCTATCAAGTCACAAGTAAACTGTGCTTGTCTTTATGTTTTTAAAGGGCCTCTGCTAGTTTAGAGAGACCTATCCATTTCAAACTTGTGTCATATTGAATGTTTTTTCACTTCACCTGGGGTAAATTCCCACTGCAGTCATTGTGGTTGCCTTTCCTTTCCTCATCTAAAAATTGCATTTGCAAAGGAATTGGATATGGTCTTTGATAGCTATCATACAAGTTGTAATAATTTAAAGAACTTCCTATGAAGGTTGTTGATTTTAGATTTTCTGGTTCATTTCACCCTCATTATATCAAGTTCTTGAAGACTGATGTTAAACTAAATGTGCCTTGTTACAAAACCTTATGATGCAATAATGCAGAAATGTGTGTAATTCATAGTTTGGAATCCTTCAGACTGTGGTGTTAAATTTTTTGCTGCAAAATATATTTCTTTTTACAAGCAAATGAAGAATGAAAGGGAAAGAATGTGTGCTTTATTGTTGTGTCTATGATGAGTTCCAGAATTTATCTTTAGATCTGGAAGTACTTTGTTTGAAGCCCTTAATTTGATCTTTTGAGTTACTGGGTTTTCAAACAACGATTTCTTAGAGAAGCCAAGTGCAAGAATTAGTGTAGTTGGATACACATGTGTAAATCTATTGACAATACAAAAATGTTGCTATGTTCTTGATGTTATTGGTAAGCAGTGAAGATCTTAGCATGGTTTGTACAGGGACAAATCTCCTACTTCCATACCTATGTACACACATAAGATTGCATTATTGCTGTTCAATGATACCTTCCATTCCAATGCCGTGTGTTTCAATACTGGTTCAGTACTGCCTCAATTAATACCAAGCTTCATCTTATTGATAATTATCTGAAACAGAGGGCCAAGTTCTGAGGATAAAAGTGGTGGAATTTAAAAAATTAATTTCAAACTTAATAATTTAGCAGTAACATCAACATCCATGGTATGTATGTGGACACAGACTGCAGTCAGGTTCTCCATCTGAGCTAACAAACAAGTGTATAAGAGCTTTTCTACTATTTAACAGATGGCATGAATGAAAATATGCTCTTGTTATTTTCCTAGTTTCATTTCAATAACATTTTATAAGGAAATAAGAGAGTTTTTTACGTTTTCTTTTTTATTATGGGATAATTCTACTAGCTCACATAAATATTGGTGGTTTTTTTCTTTTTTTTTTTTTTTGAGACGGAGTCTCGCTTTGTTGCCCAGGCTGGAGTGCAGTGGCGCGATCTCGGCTCACTGCAACCTCCACTTCCTGGGTTCATGCTATTCTCCTGCCTCAGCCTCCTGAGTAGCTGGGATTACAGGCACCTGCCACCACGCCCGGCTAATTTTTTGTATTTTTAGTAGAGATAGGGTTTCACCGTGTTAACCAGGAAGGTCTCCATCTTCTGACCTCGTGATCGGCCCACCTCAGCTTCCCAAAGTGCTGGGATTACAGGCGTGAGCCACCAAACCTGGCCAATATTGGTGGTTTCTAATGATAAAACCAATGTTACAACTGCTTGAGATGAAAACCTTTTGAACTTGTCCAGATGAATAAAAGTTATCGAAGGTATGATTGAATACAATTTAAGCTAATGTTGATTTTGGAACTTATAATGAGGGTAAAATGCTC
Source organism: Macaca mulatta (assembly GCF_049350105.2). Lineage (NCBI taxonomy): Eukaryota > Metazoa > Chordata > Mammalia > Primates > Cercopithecidae > Macaca > Macaca mulatta. The sequence goes on from NC_133423.1 coordinate 82,711,074, forward strand.
AATCTTATAAATTGTCTGTGTTTTTCCCAAACGACCACGTGATGTAGAGTCCACGTCACTTTCCTGCGAATCTCTCGGCTTATGTGAAGGCATTACTTTAATGGTCTTTTTCACTGTCAAATGTAATGCTGTAACTTTGGTTTGTTCTTGCTTATTCTCACTTGTGTTGTATTGCATTTATTTCTTAAGGCCTGGACCCAGTACTCTGGGCCTGGTTCTTTCTTCAAAATGAAAATAACAAATGACAGTGCTTCTGTTCAAGGATATAAGGCCCAATTCACCCACTCTGTATCTTCATGAATGGAGGCTTCAGATTCTTCTGAAATCGTGGGAAAAATTACTTAACTTTTGGCCATGTGAAGTGATATTCAAGCAACTAATTTTAAACAAGCCAAGGTTTTCCATTACCTTACAATGTATAGGCCCAAAAGATAACTTAAGACATCACAATATGTCATCCAAAAGATACCTGAGCATTTGAAAACCTGAATATAATTTGAAAATATGTTTTCCTGCAATGATGGGACATTGCTTGTAGCATCAGAAATGTATATGCTGGGCCTCTTTTCTCTGATAGACTTAAAATAATGATCAAACTGATAAAGATTTAATTTATTAAATTTCCTTAAATCTCTGTACGTTGTAGTTTTCTCTGCTCCCAACTCTTGACACAGGCATTATGTTCTTGCAGGGAAAGCATCAGACAAGGCAAAGACGATCCATACTGTTTGTGCTTTGTGTCTTGTGGTCAGTAGAGTGCTCCTCAAATTTCAGAAAGCTGCTGGGGAGTTCCTTGTTGACCAGAAGTCTAGCAATTGTAAACCCTATGGACCCTGTCTGCCATTCTCAGTCTGTCTCAGGGCTATGACACGTAGAAGCAGCCAGAGTGCTGTTGGTGGTGTTGTTTTTGTTGTTACTGTCGTTGTTGTTGTGTTGTATTATTTTGTTTTCAATGTTACCTGCCCATTTTGTCCTCATGGCAGTGTGTGGGTGTTTTTGTTTGTTTGTTTTTTGAAATGTCTTGCCATGTATGTTTTGTCCCTTTTGTTACATGTGGAGAAGTCAGGTCTGCACAGTATAAAGTGAAGGAGGAGGTTGGTGACACTGACCTTGGTCCTGAATCGTCCTGATTGGCTTATCTGCAACGGTTTGGGCCCATTCAAACAAAGCCTGATCCTCCACCTCACTTTGGCCTTGTCTAAAGACCAAAATTGCTGAATTTTGAAATGATAGTGTTCAGTTATTTTGGTCATCAAGGTAACAAAACTGGTTACTGCAGAGTTGATCTGCTTCATCTATGTAAAATTTACAGTGAAGAAGGGAGAACATACCAGATCCACCCTGTAGTGGCCAGTTCTCTTATATGGCAAAGACAAGGCCTCATACTCTGTAGACCCAACATGCCGACACCACGTAGCATTAGCCGAAGATGAGTTCTCTTCATCTCGTGTGTTTGCCTCTCTGCCAACATCTCTTGTTGTGGTTCTCTTATGGACAATTTGTGTATCTTTAGGGGACATTTCATTAATAAGCCCCTAATTTCCTTATATGTCTTTCAAGAAATAAGTGAATATTTTGTTTTGCTTAGTGGTCAGGAGTGGAGATTATTATTTGTTTGAAACGGATAGTGAAGAGGAGGAAGAGGAAGAATTAAAGAAGGAAGATGAAGAGCCTCCACGAAGGTCAGCATTCCAGGTAATTATGGGGAAAATCATTCCTTTGCTAGATGGAAGAGCTTTTCTTATTGACAGACCTTGATTGCAGGCCTAGACGCCTCCTGTCATATTCGTATGTCATAGCTCCCCCGAAACTTCTGATTTACATCTGCCATGCTTTATTTCTAATGAAATTGTAATGATGCCTGCTCCCACCAACACCGTAATTAGTATCAAGTAAGAACCGTGTGCAGGGCCGGGCGCAGTAGCTCAAGCCTGTAATCCCAGCACTTTGGGAGGCCGAGGCAGGCGGATCACGAGGTCAGGAGATCGAGACCATCCTGGCTAACACGGTGAAACCCCGTCTCTACTAAAAAATACAAAAAAACTAGTTGGGCGAGGTGGCGGGCACCTGTAGTCCCAGCTGCTCGGAAGGCTGAGGCAGGAGAATGGCGTGAACCCGGGAGGCAGAGCTTGCAGTGAGCTGAGATCCGGCCACTGCACTCCAGCCTGGGTGACAGAGCGAGACTCCGCCTCACAGAAAAAAAAAAAGCACCGTGTGCAGGCCAGGTTTTCATTCACTTGCACTGCAACAGTTTCTGATACTATAAACAAAAAATAATGCTTCGTTGGGTGAACTCAACGTTTTTCTTGCAAGCAGGAAGTGAAAAAGATTTCTCTGGCATTGCTTTGGATTGCTTGAATGGACTTACACTTCAATATGTGAGATAGGCGATAAAACAAAATCCTTTCTTTGTTTTGGAGCAAATGATCATTTAAATATTGCTTCAAATTTGAAAACCATTTCATATGTATTGCTAAAGATTTGAGAATATATTGAACTAGTAATAAAAATATGTGGCACAGTTCTGGTTTCTTCAGCTTAGCTACCTTCCTGTTTTAGAACCTGCTGTCCCATTCTCAGCTATAGTTCACCAGCCTAAAGTAGCATATTGAGTGAATGTGAATTGATGCTTGTTAAAGATGAGGCTTTGTCATTAGAGTTACGTATAGGATGAAAATTGGTCTGTTTCTTTTAGCAGTTAACTGCATACTAGGGCTATTATTTCCCATTTGTTTTCCTATGAGGCACATAGAATGGTGTCCATCAAGCCACATGATATGCCCATGATAAGGTCGTCAGTTTTTTGCCCAGGCCTTCTCAAGTGGGTGGGGCCCACCCATGCTTTGTTTTCCCAGTGACATTGAAAAACTGAATTCTCCGTAGAGACACCTTGGTCTGATGCTTTCTTTCTTCCCCCATTGCTTCGTGTCTGTTTCTTCATGACCGAGTTTTTGCGCATGTTTGCAACGGGCTTATCAAATACTAATGACTTAACTCATTTATTTTTATTCGAAAGAGTTTTATGCTAACCACCACTCATCATGCAGCCAAGGAGAGAACATGAACATCTTCACTATGTTGGATGGATTACATGCAATGATTGACTATTTTCTTTATTCCTAACTTACAAGCAGAGCACATTTTATTCCAGCTTCAGTGACTGGCACCTTTTAACCTAGTTGGTGTAACTGTAGAGACGAATTCATACTGACATCATATATTAAATTACTAGTTTTTGTTTTTTTCTACTAATTACTCTTGCTTTGTCCTTCTTTGTAGAGAGCTATTGGGAAGTTTGCATCAGCCATTTTAGCCTTGCCAAAGTCTGTCATTAAACTTCCCAAAACTATTCTTCAGTATTTAATCAGAGCTGCAAAGGTATTTGATGTTTTACTGATGTGTAGTGTGTGACTCTCTGCTCTGTAGAACTGTAGAGAAATATACCTTTATTGCCCTATCTCTGCATTTTCTCGGTTCTATAGATGGTACCATGAAGGAATTACAGGAACATAAAATATTAGAAAAAGTTTTCCAAAACAAGTTCTTAGAAGCCAAAGTTCTTATTATTTGACTCTTGTTCTTAAGTGGACACCAGAGACTATCAAAAAGTAGAAAGAGAAAATGCAGATACAGATAGACTTTCCGTCCTTCTCATGGTGTTGCCTAAGTCACATCTCATTTTTAAAGGGGCACATCTGGTTGCATGCATCAGTTCTGATGAGTATAAAAGGTGGTAATTTTTCTCAGAAAGCTGGTAAAATTCTGGATAAGTTAATAAAAGATGTCTTTTACTCCATCTCTCTTTCGGGTCCCTTCAGTCTCCATCTTCCAGTGTCTGCACTCGGTACAGCCCGCTTCTCCCTGGGCTGATCCACCCAGTGCAGTCTGCAGGCTCCTCACTACCACAGATCCGTGCTAGGGCTTTTGATTATACTGTCAAAAATTATTTGTTGATTAATCTAATGCACAATTGAAGTTATTCAGCTACCTATGCTGTAGTCACTTCGTTACGGAAAAACATTAATAATGAATTCCTATTCTTACATTTTATAGAAAGCCCTTTCTCCCAAACTCAGTCAGGGGCAGCCACTAAAATGCTTTGGTCTGTATGTCCCTCCACTGCTAACCAAGCAGTTCGATAGTGACATAGACCAGTGCTTCACACATTTTACCCTGGGATCTTATTTAAATGCAGGTTCTGATTCAGCAGATCCTATGGGACCTCACATTGTGCATTTCCCTCAAGCTCTCATGTGAAGCACAACCGTGGCTGGGCCTTGAGTAGCAGCATCCACACCTCCAGGTTCCTTCTGCTTTTAAAATGCCAGGATCCTGTTTTTTAGTGTAGTATTTACCATTTCTGCTTCCCCCAAATTCTTTTCCTTTTCTTTTCTATGACTACCATATGACTTTCCCAATTCATCTTCAAGAATTTATTTAAATAAAATATAACAATGTAATTATCCCCCATCTTAGTTTCTTTTTTAAAAAATTATCTTACAGACAACATAAAGAAGGTGCTAGACCACACCTGAATCAAAGGACAGATGATGAAACTTCACCAGTTTCAGTTAAGGATCTCCACTCTGATAAAGCTCTCCCTGTCTTAAAGAATAAGTGCATTTTCGCATAAGTTGTTAGTAAAACGAATCCTATTTTCCCCTGATATATATAGTAAAATTTAAGATAAAGTCAGGAACGCATGCTACTGGTAGCAGCTCTTTGGAGAGCTCAAAGGTCTTTCATGTAAATTTCCGTATACTTTTCTACTCCTGGTTCGTGAAGCTTGTGTCTGATTTTCCAGAGAGGCCCATCCAGCTGGTTGACAGGTGCAGCTGCAAAGTAAGAATTGGGAAGTTCTGGCTGGGCACAGTGGCTTACGCCTGTAATCCCAGCACTTTGGGAGGCCAAGGTGGGCGGAGGTCAGGAGATCAAGACCATCCTGGCTAACACAGTGAAACCCTGTCTTTACTAAAACTACAAAAAATTAGCCGGGTGTGGTGGCAGGCACCTGTAGTCCCAGCTGCTCGGGAGGCTGAGGCAGGAGAATGGCAGGAACTGGGAGGTAGAGGTTGCAGTGAGCCGAGATGACGCCACTGCACTCCAGCCTGGGCGACAGAGCGAGACTCCATCTCAAAAAAAAAAAAAAAAAAGAATTGGGAAGTTCGGTAAAAGCCTTCCATTTCTTGACTCAGTAAGGAATGGGACGTTTCCCCTCCTCTTCATTGTCAACATTTTTCTGACCCTCTTAATAATTCCTGGAACTGTAAAATGTTTCTATTTCAAAACATGAAAGTTAAGATAATTTACCTACAAATAAAGAATTACCCTATGACTCCCTCCTCTCTCCGCTTTCCCGGTTTGCATACCTCGATTCTCATGGCAGTGAGGCAGCACTGACATGCTTCTTCTTTAGGGGTCCTTTGTTGAGCCAGGAGTGCCCTTTTATAAACCAAAATGTTAATGGCACCCACCCGTTCCACAAGCCTTCTTCCATTCCACCCTTCACATCCCTTTTCCTCTCTCCTTTTCCTCCCAGTTTCCTTTTTCTTCAGAGAAAAAGAATTCCTCCAACTTGTGCGCCTCTTACATTTACAAATCCTCAATTCCTTTTTTGTTTTCTATTTTTGGGATTCGTGCATCATCTAAAAACAATATTGTGATAACACTTTTTAAAGGAAATGTCACCATATGTTGCTCTTAAACCTGAAAATTTCTTATGTTCAATAATCAGATTATTTTAAAGCAACCAATATTGTGCTGAGACAAGTTTGCTTATTAATGTACTGTAACTCAAAGATCTTGATAGAATTCCCAATTAACATAGCCCATAAACATCTACCAAAAATTCCTTTATTCAGTCCTCCTGAAAATTCCAGTTCATCTTCCCATTGTTTAAGATATGCTTTTGGCATAAAATAGAATAATTTTTTGCTTCCTGGAATTTGTTATTCAGAAATAATACAGATGTTGCATTTGTTTTAATTTCTCATAAAATTCAGATTTCTACCAGTGAGAAAAAAAGAAACAGTTTGTCTATTATAGTAACCTATGACCCTTCCGTTTCCATATATGGAAAATTTGAATCTCTCTTTACTTTCTACTGACTTCACAATGCCACTGATTTGCTTATGCTGTGTTTTTCAAAGATTTCAGAAATCTGAAAATAATATAGAATAAGATCTGGGTTTACAGAGCTCCCAGAAAACATTTATTTAACTTTATCATCATGATGAAAAACCCAGCTTCCCTGAGACCCCGGTGTGTTTGTGGTGCATGAGAAGCATGCCTGCTTGACTTCATGTTGCTAGATGGCTGACTGTTTCTATCAAGGTTTTCTTTTTGTTCTTTCTGCATGATTTGGGAGACTCTTGGTGGGGGGCTGTTCACAATTGCTCTTTCCTGGTTATCGGTTATAATATATTAATGCAGCTGTTTTCAGCTCTTGAATGAAAATGACAAAAGGCAACCAAAAGCCCCACAGGTTTTCTTTAATGCTATTCTGGAATAACTCCTTAACCTTAATGTCATATTTTTTTTTCTCGCAAAGTACTAATCATTCTCCAAACCGCTTTCTCAAGTCGCTGGTAATAGCTGTTATTCAGGAGGAAGAGTATCAAATGCACAAAACTATTTTCCCAAAGTAAAGAAGACTATTAAAGATGTTATTTTGTTTTGACTCAAAGTTTATTTGTGATGGGAGAAACTACTGATACTGAATGAGACTTCCGGCTTATACCTATTGTGGACAGTGCAAAAGTATCAGTAATAAGTATCACAAATGGTGGTGAGATGTAGGGACTTGGGAGAAATGATGGTTTGTATGGTCTACTCACAGTTTATCTCATGATATCTGTGATACCAGATGAAATATATTACTACAACATCTGTTGTCTTTTTCTAAAACAAATTGAATCTCATGATAATAATAATAGCACAGGGATGTTTAGTTTGTGTTGGGAGGAAAAAATATTTCAAAAGTCAGGAAGCTTGGTGTAGGTCCCTTTTTTTATTTCTAATTATTAAAAGGCCAGAAAATAATTGAACTTTCTCCCTTCAGTTTGTTTATCAAGCCTGGATTACTGATCCTAAAACAGCACTCCGACAGAGACACAAAGAGAAAAAAAGGTCTGCAAGAGAAGAACGGAAACGAAGGCGGAAAGGATCCAAGGAGGGTGAGTGTGGGTGGGTGGCTGCCGTGAGTGTGGGTGGGTGGCTGCAGTGGGTGTGGCAGGTTTCAGGCTGTGCTCCCCAGCCTTGTCTGCAAAGGACAGAAACTTCTGAGGGATTAAGATGTTTAAATTTTAAAGAACACCAAGAGTTTCAATTTGTCCTTAACTGGTCATTTCTGACACTTGGAATAAATTAAAGCACAAAGTTAGTGTGTGTGTATATGTATATGTATATATGTATATGTGTGTGTGTGTGTGTGTGTGTGTATATATATATATATATATATATTCTTAAGTAGGAAAAAAGGAGAGGTGCAAATGAAACCCAAAAAAAGTAGAAGAAAACTAACTTTTTACATGGATATTAACTAATAAAAAAAAAGAAATACTACAGGACATGACCTGATCATTAAGTTAAAAATTGTTCTTAGAAAAAGCTAAGGCCGGGCGCGGTGGCTCATGCCTATAATCACAGCACTTTGGGAGGCCAAGGCAGGCGGATAAAGAGGTCAGGAAATCGAGACCGTCCTGGCTAACATGGTGAAACCTCGTCTCTACTAAAAATGCAAAAAATTACCTGGGCGTGGTGGCGGGCACCTGTAGTCCCAGCTACTCAGGAGGCTGAGGCAAGAGAATGGCATGAACCCAGGAGGCGGAGCTTGCAGTGAGCCAAGATTGCACCACTGTACTCCAGCCTGGGCGACAGAGCGAGACTTTGTCTAAAAAATAAATAAATAAAAAGTAAAAAAACAATAAGAAAGATGAAACTTTGGCAATTTAATCCAGAAAAAAGCAAAAGCACACTTAAACAATACTCAGAAACAAGCAAACAAAAGGAACATATATTCAGCATTCTACCAATATATTTGAAAACATGGTATCAACATATCTCTAAGGGTAAAAATATTTCAAACTATAACAAAAAACATCAAAAGTGAAGTTGAAGTGCAGGTGGTTCACTCAGGAGCAATATTTTATTATATCTATCAGACTAAATATGAGTATTCTGTGTATGTTAAGAACTGCTAGAAATCAAGAAAAGAAAAATTCAATCAATGAGAGGGTATGAAAAACAATTCACAGACCAGAAAACAAAAATGACCAAAAGGTGCTCAGTCTCACTGTAATACAAGAAATACAAATGAAATATTTTGACATACTGTTTTCTTAACCCATTAGATTGACAGGAAAATAAACACTGGATAATGTTGGGAGCTGGCAGGAAACCATGAGTTGTGTTGTGAAGCAGCATATCTACTTTGAAGAGTTCTGTGTCATTACCTCCTAAAAGCTCAGATGTTACATATCATACTACAGATCAGTCCCACACCTAGGTGTTTGGCTTAGCCTATAGCCGTACTTGCACATGTGTACAAACACACATGTCTAAGAGTATTCATCAGACACTATTTGTTAATAACAAAAAATTTGGAAACATCCTAAATGCCCATATGAAGAAGAAGAGTTAAATAAATGATGTTACCAGTATATTATGGAATGTTACTCAGTTCTTTAAAAATGAGATGGATAGCTTTGAGCTGGTATGAAGAACAATTCCTGACACATTATTAAGTGAAAAACAACACATTGCAAATGGCACACACATTATGAAATCATGAAACAAATGAAGTCAGAGTAGTACCTCAAGACAGTATTTTGCATTTTTAATGGGTGCATATAATAGCTTATGCATGCAAGAGAAAGATCAGGAGGAATATTCATTCACCTTATTAGTAACAGCCGTTACTAATCTTCTTTAGAAAGTGGAGATTAAGTGGCATGATTAAAGATAAGGCTCATCTGTTGTATTTTGTTTCTTTTTCTTTTTTTTTTTTTTTTGAGACAGAGTCTCGCTGTGTCACAAAGGCTGGAGTGCAGTGGTGTGATCTTGGCTCACTGCAACCTCTGCCTCCCGGGTTCAAGCGATTCTCCTGCCTCAGCCTCCTGAGTAGCTGGGACCAGGCACACACCATCACACCTAGCAATATTTGTATTTTTAGTAGAGACAGGGTTTCACCGTGTTAACCAGGATGGTCTTGATCTCCTGACCTCGTGATCTGCCCACATCGGCCTCCCACAGTGCTGGGATTACAGGAGTGAGCCACCGCGCCCGGCCTATTTCTTTTTTTAATAAGTTCATTCTCTACAAATTACTCTTGCATTTTCATTACCAATGTCATGAACATTTCTCCAATTATTTATAAAATCATATCATTCTTTCTTAATAGCTGCAAAATATTCTATAGTGCAGACATGCATACTTTATTCAATCCTCCCACCCGTAATGGACATAAGGTTGCTTCTGGATTTTTGCCACAGTGAACAATGCCATAATAGATATCATTGCACAAACATTTATATATGTCATAATACCTATGTGTGTGTTTAAATGCTTAGCAAAGGTTAGGAAGAACATGCATTTTCCACAGAACAGATTCTCAAAAGTGGGATGACTGATTCAGAGTGCGTCTGTTTTCACTTCAATAGATATTTTCTGAAAGGTTTTAGTACTTTGCCCTCCTCCATGTGAGGGACAAGAGTGTCCAGTTTCCTCTAGCCTCACACCACAGGATTTTACTGCTGTTTTTATCATTTTTCTTTCTAAGGATGACAAATGGCTTTTCTTTTCATTTGAATGTAGTTGAATTCTTAACTAATTAAACTGAGCATTTTTATTTCACATTTTGTTGGTGATTTTTTCTTTTCAAGTCTAAGATTTAAACTTTTAGCATTTTCCTGCATTGTTCTGTCAGGTTGTTTGTTCTTATCCATTCATGCTATTTATATGTCAGGCTTCTTATTCCTTTTTTTTCCTTTTTTCTTTTCTTTTTTTTTTTTTTTATTACTGTTTTAATTGTCTGGCTTCCCTCTGGACTGGGAGCTCAGTGAGGATTCTGACCAGTAACTTACACAAAAGGCGCTCTATACATATTATATTCGCTGACTAAATGAATAAGGACTTTCCAACTGTGTTTCTGAGTTTTACAGATGGGAAAACTAAGGCCAAAGGGTATGAGTGGGGCTCACACAGCTAAGTCTGAAGGGAAACTGGAAGCAGCAACCACCTCTGCACCTCACCTGGTCCAGGAGGGGTTCAGGACTTGGGCCACCAAACTCTAGGGACTGTCCCTCAGGCGCAATTGCAGCTGCTCCTAGACTACGCCAGCCTCTGCCAGAGACCAGCTGTGAGGGTGTGGGCAGAGACAGGAACAGCAGAGGCCAGTGGAGGGAGTGGGGACAGGGCCAAGGGAGCTCTTGGGCTTGATTCACAAGGCCTGAGTCAGTGTGTCTGTGTGTGTGTGTGTGTGTGTGTGTGTGTGTGTAATGGGAGTGGGGCTAGGGGTGTGTGTGTGTGTGTGTGTAATGGGAGTGGGGCTAGGAAAATCGGTATCACAAGGCCTGAAGCACTGTGTGTGTGTGTGTGTGTGTGTGTGTGTGTGTGTGTGTAATGGGAGTGGGGCTAGGGGTGTGTGTGTGTGTGTGTGTGTAATGGGAGTGGGGCTAGGTGTGTGTGTGTGTGTGTGTGTAATGGGAGTGGGGCTAGGGGTGTGTGTGTGTGTGTGTGTAATGGGAGTGGGGCTAGGAAAATCGGTATCACAAGGCCTGAAGCACTGTGTGTGTGTGTGTGTGTGTGTGTGTGTGTGTAATGGGAGTGGGGCTAGGTGTGTGTGTGTGTGTGTGTGTGTGTGTAATGGGAGTGGGGCTAGGAAAATGGTATCACAAGGCCTGAATCACTGTGTGTGTGTGTGTGTGCGCGCAATGGGAGTGGGGCTAGGTGTGTGTGTGTGTGTGTGTGTAATGGGAGTGGGGCTAGGGGTGTGTGTGTGTGTGTAATGGGAGTGGGGCTAGGGGTGTGTGTGTGTGTGTGTAATGGGAGTGGGGCTAGGGGTGTGTGTGTGTGTGTAATGGGAGTGGGGCTAGGGGGGTGTGTGTGTGTGTGTGTGTGTGTGTGTAATGGGAGTGGGGCTAGGTGTGTGTGTGTGTGTGTGTGTAATGGGAGTGGGGCTAGGAAAATGGTATCACAAGGCCTGAATCACTGTGTGTGTGTGTGTGTGTGCGCGCGCAATGGGAGTGGGGCTAGGTGTGTGTGTGTGTGTGTAATGGGAGTGGGGCTAGGGGTGTGTGTGTGTGTGTAATGGGAGTGGGGCTAGGGGTGTGTGTGTGTGTGTAATGGGAGTGGGGCTAGGTGTGTGTGTGTGTGTAATGGGAGTGGGGCTAGGGGTGTGTGTGTGTGTAATGGGAGTGGGGCTAGGGGTGTGTGTGTGTGTGTAATGGGAGTGGGGCTAGGTGTGTGTGTGTGTGTGTAATGGGAGTGGGGCTAGGTGTGTGTGTGTGTGTGTAATGGGAGTGGGGCTAGGGGTGTGTGTGTGTGTGTAATGGGAGTGGGGCTAGGGGTGTGTGTGTGTGTGTAATGGGAGTGGGGCTAGGGGTGTGTGTGTGTGTGTGTGTGTGTAATGGGAGTGGGGCTAGGAAAATCGGTATCACAAGGCCTGAATCACTGTGTGTGTGTGTGTGTGTGCGCGCGCGCAATGGGAGTGGGGCTAGGTGTGTGTGTGTGTGTGTGTAATGGGAGTGGGGCTAGGTGTGTGTGTGTGTGTGTGTGTGTAATGGGAGTGGGGCTTGGGGTGTGTGTGTGTGTGTAATGGGAGTGGGGCTAGGGGTGTGTGTGTGTGTAATGGGAGTGGGGCTAGGTGTGTGTGTGTGTGTGTAATGGGAGTGGGGCTAGGGGGGGGTGTGTGTGTGTGTGTGTGTGTGTGTGTGTGTGTGTAATGGGAGTGGGGCTAGGAAAATCGGTATCACAAGGCCTGAATCACTGTGTGTGTGTGTGTGTGCAATGGGAGTGGGGCTAGGGGTGTGTGTGTGTGTAATGGGAGTGGGGCCAGGGGTGTGTGTGTGTGTGTAATGGGAGTGGGGCTAGGGATGTGTGTGTGTGTGTAATGGGAGTGGGGCTAGGTGTGTGTGTGTGTGTAATGGGAGTGGGGCTAGGGGTGTGTGTGTGTGTGTAATGGGAGTGGGGCTAGGGGTGTGTGTGTGTGTGTAATGGGAGTGGGGCTAGGGGTGTGTGTGTGTGTGTGTAATGGGAGTGGGGCTAGGGGTGTGTGTGTGTATGTGTGTGTAATGGGAGTGGGGCTAGGAAAATCCGTATCTTCCAGGAAGCAGTGTCTTGTTCCCCCCAGTGGAACCTTCAGGAGCTGCTGCTCCCAGCCACAGGAAGTAGACCATATAAATATGGAATAAATACATGACCAGGGAGAGAGGCAAAATGTTGGAAAGCACACCCCAGACCAGCTGGGTCTCTACTACCAAGACCCCAGGCTCAGGCCATCAATCACCCCAGGAGAAGGGATCCCGACCCCCACCAGGACCCAGTGAGAGGTAGACAGCGCGAATGCTGAAGGAGCACCAAGGGGCCAGGTGAGGGAAGGGACAGACTGGAGTACCGGGACAACCAAAGCCACCTCATGCAAGAACAAGTTTCTATTCCCAAACCAACCCCATCTCCATCAATACTCAGCTCCCTTCTGCCCCCATGCCTTCCCTCTGCTCAACAGAGAGCTGGAGGCAGGAGGGCGACTCAGTTTGCCAGACATGCTGCTGCAGGTCCCCAGGCCCCAGGGAGGCTAGCAAGGGACACAAACCCTTTGATGTTGCCACTCCTTCTCAAGGAATGCTCCTGCCCTCCCAACACCCCCAAGAAACACCCAGGCCGTGGAAGCACAGAGCAAAAAGCTTCATGTTCTGGGGGCCTTATCTGGAGCTTCTAGTCCAGGGCCTCTGTCTGCAGCCCTCAACCTACATCAGTCGGGCAGCAGGCGACCCAGCTCCACCTCATCGAGCCGGTTGGTGGCCACGATGTGCTCCAGCTGCTGCCGGTAAGGTGCCAAGTTCTGCATGAAGTGGGGCACCCGGGTATTATCCAGCACCCCATGGGGCCGTAGGTGGTCCACATACTCACAGGACCCCCTGCCCAGTGAGGTCAGCAGCGGGAAATCGATGGTCTGGCGATGTCGCAGAATGCTCACGATGCTGTCCAGGTACACCTGGCCCTGCCGGAAACAAACTGGCGGCGAGGATTCTGTCTGGCCGCGCTGGGCGCGCACGCAGTGCTCGCGACGCACGTCGGCGTCCTGCACGTAGCGCGCCACGTCCTGGCCGAGCTGGCGGAAGGACGTGCGCAGAGCGCGGCGGAGCGTGTAGCAGAACGACAGCGTGGGGTAGCGGAGCAGCACAGCGCAGCGCAGGAAGAGCCGCTTGCGGAACAGCACGCTGTGCAGGCTGGCCAGGTGCCCCTTGTGGGGTTCTGCGGCCGCAGCCCGTACCGCAGCCGGCCCCATGCGTTGTGCCACGGCTGGCGCGCGTCGTTCACGCCCCGCAGGTAGCGAATGTCTGTGGGGAAGGCGAGGGGAGGCAGCGCTGGGCGGGGCGTTCGGGGACCCGCCTGCGAGCCCAGCCCTGGCTCTGCTCCACTGGGCCGGGGCTCAGGCCGAGACACTTGGATCCTCATGCTCCTGAACTCAGGTTTGCACACAAGCTCTCCCGGCCCCACGCAGCGTGAAGCCCCTCCTCCGGTGGACTCGCACCCAGGGATCCACAGCGGCTCACATACATGAATCCTCTCTCACCCATCCGCCCCCCACCCTTCACCCACGCACCCACACACGTGCACGAACTCTCCCGAACTGACATTGCCCCCAGCCCGCCTGGGCACAAGAATACGTATACTTTCCTGCCCATCCTGGGTGTCCATATCATTTTGAACACTCAGCTAATGCGCCCGGCAAAAACCACCTCTTGCCCAGAGCAACAGGATTCTCGAGGAAGAGGGACAGACGGATAGAAATAGTGGTTAGTGCCCTGCACACTCCTGCCCAGCCTGGCCAGTCCCCACCTAAACCAGGCGCCGTGTGTCCTCAAGCCAAGTCCATTCCCAGGATCTGGCCTTCCATCCACCCTGAAGGGTTGGCCTGGTGAGACCCTGAGGGTTCTCCCTCTGGCCTGTCAGGGCCTCACCAGCCTTGCCCCCACTGTCGAGAGAAGTCGGAGAGGAAGTGGAGAGAGAAAAATATACCCGAAAGGACCAAGAGATGAGGGTGCGCCCAGAGCGTTGGCGGGCATGTTCTGGCCCACCTTTGTGAGCCAGAGGGCGGAGGTGGCTGCTCAGGAAGGGAAAGCCCCGACCTCAGGAGGGAAGGGGGAGAAACAAAAAGGGGAGTTACTCGGGCCCCTCCTTCCCACCCCTCCCAGCTCCCAGGCCCCTTTCATGCCGACCCATCCGCCGGATACCCATACCCTGACCTATTTCATGCCGCAGCATGCCCTCCAACCAGTACTGGCGGGCTCCGGTCAGGTTGATCGCCAATGTGGGCCGGCTGTTGTCCACCGTCATCACTGCCTGGGACAGCAGGTCTTCACTCAGCTGCGCCACAGTCTCCTCGACGCAGCCCTTCTTCCGCATGTCTTTGCGCACAATGGACCATATTTGGCACTTGTGAGCAGCTGCTTCCCGGTGACAGCCTCAAAGTGTTCATAGGTTCCAGACTTCTCCAGAACAGCTCAGTGATGCCCACTGCCTGATGGATGAACTATCCAGAGGCCTCGCAGTACTCGAGCACAGGCGTGGGCATGGGCTCCCGGTACTCGAAGGGTGAATTGTAGGTGTAATGGGACTGGAAGAAGTTGTCTCGCTCATGGTCCGTATTGGTTGGCCGCAGGGCCACCAACATGCAGGGGCTCTTGCTGGCACTATGTCCTGCATCCCTTTGAGTCTTAGCAACGTGAGGCAGGGAGGCTGCAGGCCACAGGGTGCGCCCACCTGGGTTCTGTCCCCATCCAGGTAGAGGCCATCCCAGGGTGCCATGCGCCCGCCGGCCAGTACTATTTACAGAGTAGGTGCTCTCACTGCGACGCATGTGGCCACAGTGGCCCAGGTGCCTTTGTGAGAAGGGCTGCTGCTCAGTCTGGGGCTGCAGTGCTGGGGGGACTGCCAGAGCCAGGGGCAAGGCCAGGGGCTGAGACCAGGGGTACAGCGGTGGCCCATCTTGGTCTGAGGGCTTCAGCCTATGGCGCAGGGATGGGAGGCTGGTAGGCAGGCTGGGGGGTGCCTGGTCATACCCCTGAGCCCCCAAGTCCAGCACCATTCTGTCTTGGGGGTCACATCCAGCTGGGTCACTCCAATCCCCCACACTGTCGACCTCTGGGGATATAAAGAGCATGTGGAGACCAGCATGAGTGGGTGTGACCAGAGGACCAGCAGACCCTGTACTCCACATTGCCTCTGCTGGGCCGTTGGTGGGCCCAGACTCTGCTACCAGGGGTCTGACTGGCTGCAGCGTCCATTGCCTCCAGCAGACTCACCCACGTATGCCGGGCTAGGGGAAAGCACTTTGTTTTCGTTTTTGTGTTTTGAGACAGGGGCTTGCTCTGTCGCCCAAGGTGGAGTGCAGTGCAATGATCAGAGCTCCTTGCAGCCTCCAACTCCTGGCTTCAAGCGATCCTCCCGCCTCAGCCTCCCAAAGTGCTGGAATTAAACGCATAAACCACTGCACCCAGCCGAAAGCAAGAGTTTTAAACACCCATCTAGATGGTGGTTACTGGAATCCTCTCAGCCTGAGCTCCTGAAGGCAAGGACTGAGCCCCTTACTCATGATTCTAATCTCTGCTCAGCACTCAATCTCGGAGGTGGTTCAGTGCAGCCACAGCTGCCTGGGCTGATTAGGTAGGTGAGAAGGCCTCAGGGGCTGGCTTCTGCCTATGGCATCTTCTCATAGCCACCCCTGTCCACCCACCTGGCTTTACCCACATCCTCCTGCCCATTTGGCCTCAGTCAGTTTGAATGTCTGAAGGCCCCATGCTTATGCCAGTGCCCCCAGAATGCCCTCTCTCCTCTGAGCCATCTGTTGAAATCCAAATTAGAATCTGCTTTTGGGGGGCAGAGGGAAGTTTCAGCAAATCCAAGCCGATCTCTGGCATGTTCCCTATCTGAGGGATCTTTCCAGTGGTCGTCCAAGGCCAGTGTCAGGGTGCTCACCCCACCTCTGTTCCAGGACTCAGTCCAATCCCGTCTGCCCCCAGAGACTGCCTGGAGAGGCTCCAGCTGCCGAGCTCCCTTGCCTGCTCAGCAACTCACTTCCAGCATTTCTCCTCTCTCCTACATCCTCAATCTCTTCCTCTCTACTGGAGTCTTTCCATCAGCATAAACATGCTGTTATTTCTCCATCTTAAAAAACAAAACAAAACCCTCACTAGAACCCACACTCCTCCAGCTACAGCCCCGCTGCATCTCCCTCCATCTGCTCCTATTGCAGCACATACCTCAAGTCATCTATACCCAGTCTCTAGTTCCTTCTTCCCCGTTCTCTCAAATCCACTCCAATTAGCCTTCTGTTCCTGGCTCTCCATCCAAATTGATCTGATCAAGGTCACCAATGACCAGCAATGACCTTCATATCGATCAGCACCCGATACAATTAATCACTACATCTTGAAAGCCAGGCGCGGTGGCTCACACCTGTAATCCTAGCACTTTGGAAGACTGAGGTGGGCGGATAACCTGAGGTCGGGAGTTCGAGACCAGCCTGACAAACATGGAGAAACCCCATCTCTACTGAAAATACAAAATTAACTGGGTGTGGTGGTGCATGCCTGCAATCCCAGCTACTCGGGAGGCTGAGGTTGGAGAATCACTTGAAACTGGGAGGTGGAGGTTGTGGTGAGCCAAGATCGTGCCATTGCACTCCAGCCTGGGCAACAAGAGCGAAACTCCGTCTCAAAAAAAAAAAAGATAAATCACTGCATCCTGGAAACATGCTGTCCACTTGGTTTTCCAAACACACTCGAGCTTAGTTCTCCTCCTACCTCGCTGGTCATCCCTATCTCCCTGACCCTTAACACTGTGATGTCCAGGACTTGTCTATGGAAACTTCTCCATTTATGTTCACTCCCTAGGTGTTCTCATCCACTCTCGTGGCTTTAAATACATTAGCTCAGACTTCTTCCGTAAACTTTAGGCCAGTCTGCCAATTTCAGTGCAATTTGTGATTATCCCATTTTTGTATATTTCAGATATTTTTTCCAACCCAAGGCTTATATTTTGATTTAGTGTATGATATATGCAATCTAAGCAATTATTGTTTTTTTTCTTGTGTCAAATTTCCCCTTGCAGTTTCTAGGTTTCCATCTTGCTTTTAAGAAGTCTGTTAGCCAGGCGCGGTGGCTCACACCTGTAATCCCAGCACTTTGGGAGGCTGAGGCAGGTGGATCACGTGAGGTCAGGAGTTCAAGACCAGCCTGGCCAATATGGTGAAACCCTGTCTCTACTAAAAATACAAAAAATTTGCTGGATGTGGTGGCAGACGCCTGTAATCCCAGCTACTCGGGAGGCTGAGGCAGGAGAATCACTTGAACCCGGGTGGTGGAGGTTGCAGTGAGCTGAGACCATACCACTGTACTCCAGCCTGGTGACAGAGTGAGACTTTGCCTCAGAAAAAAAAGAAAAGAAAGAAAAGAAAGTCTCTCCTCCCAGATATGATGTGGATGTTTCCCAGATTTTCTATTAATTTTACTTACCTCTTAATTTTTTTTTTTTTTTTTTTTTTTTTTTTTGAGACTGAGTCTTGCTCTGTCGCCAGGCTGGAATGCAATGGCACAAAATCAGCTCACTGCAACCTCCGCCTCCCGGGTTCAAGTGATTCTCTTGCCTCTGCCTCCTAAGTAGCTGGGACTACAGGCGCCCGCCATCACTCCTGGCTAATTTTTTGTATTTTAATAGAGATGGGGTTTCACCACGTTGGCCAGGATGGTCTGGATCTCCTGACCTCGTGATCCACCCACCTCGGCCTCCCACAATGCTGGGATTACAGGCATGAGCCACCGCACCTGGCTACATCTTAAATTTTTATTCTATGAAGTAGAGATCTAATTTGTTCACTTTTAGATGGATACACAATTATGTTATTCCAATTTATTAAGATGATTCGTCCTTTTCCTACTGGATTTAAATGCTTCATTTGTCAGTGTTAGGCTCCCATTTCTTCTCGGGTATGTTTTCAGACTCTATTTTGGTCTTCCCTTGTATTGTCTCGCTCTGGGCCAGTGCCACATACTATTAAGTCTAGTAGCTATAGAGTTTGTTTTAATTTTTAGTGAGGCAAACTCCTCTCACTACCTTTTTTTTTCAAAATTGTGTTTGCTGTTCTCAGACATTTTCCTTCTGGAATGTTTCAATCAGTTATAAAAAATTGTTCTTTGGTCATCTTGAAAATAGCTCCTTGCTCTGTGTCATGAAGATTATTTATCGTATGCAGCACTCTTAACCTACCAACCAAAGACAGCAATAATTTAAAGATACTCTTTTAATGAATATTTACTCAGCACTTTCTTGGTACGAGGCGTCATGTCTTCCAGATAGATGAAGCACGTGGATCCCATTCTTCTGAAGTGCCAGCTGTTGTCATATGTGCCTCATGTATACTGTAGTAACTAATTCGATCCTTGCAACAGCACAGGGTCATTTTATTATCCCTGCTCTACAGAGGAGCAAATAAGGTCTCAGAGATTGAAGCAACTTGCCTGAGGTCACACAGCCATTCAGTGAGTAGTGGGTCTGGAATTCCTACTAGACTAATTTGTTCTAAAGCCTTTCATTGTAACTGGTAGGCAAGATAAGTATAGGGAAAAAATTCCTAATGATATCAAAACTGCCAAGTTCCATTTTAAGAAGTAGAGATAAAATAGTGTGGGACCTGAGGGAGAAAGGATTTCTTGTAGGCAAGCATGGCTTCAGAGAATGCTCCCTGAAGAAGGGAATGTTTGCACACAGCCTGACATTCTGGCAGAAGAAAGCCAGCCCATGTACAAAAAATAAAGAGCAGGGCAGCTTAGCTGGTCAAGGCCAGATGTGGAGCAACAGTAGTAAAGAGGATAGCAGAAAATAAGTTTGAGAAGATTCTTGGAGTCAGATCATGAATGACCTTAGATAGGGTTACCAGATAAAATGCAGGAAGCTGAGCCAGGAGCTGTGGCTCACGCCTGTAATTTCAGCAACTTGGGACTCTGCGGTAGAAGGATCACTTGAGACCAGCAGTTTGAGACCAGCCTGGGCAACACCTCTAAAAAGATTTTTTCTTAATATAGTCAGGTGTGGTGTTGTACACTTGTAGTCCTAGCTACTTGGAAGGCTGAGGAGGGAGGATCACTTGGGCCCTGGAGGTCAAGGCTGCAGTGAGCTACGATCACACCATTGCAGTCCAACCTGGGCAACAGAGCAAGACCTGACTCTAATATGTGTATATATATATATATATATATGTACACACACACACACAGAGGCAGAATATATATATAGGACGTATATATATTAGAGATATATATACACACAGAGAATATATATAGGACATATATATTCTCTACATATTTCCTGGGCTTCATGTGTGTATATATATGTGTGTATATTCATATATACATATATATACATATATATTCTCTATATATGAAGCCCCATTTGAGTTTTTAACATAACAAACAATGTTTAGCTTAAGTATAATCTGGACATATTTCATGGAACATACTTATACTTTAAAAATACAAAGATTTAAAATATATACCTCAAACTTCACATCATTATTTGAAAATTCTCAAGAGGCACTCCCTCAGAGCAACAGTATGAGCAACATGCCCTATCAGATGACAGCATCAACACCAAATTATAAATGTTCTAGCCTCATCCCTGGGTCTATTTTGTGTCTCCTAACCTGATTTTTTCATTTTACTTTCTCATCTACCTGTTATCCTGTTATATTTCATATGTAGCCATAAACCACCTTAGATCCTTTTTGTAAAAAGGTTTATTTGGAATCAATCACTGGTACCCAAATAAATAAAATTAAAACCTCAAAAAAAATGAAGATTTCTTAAAGAACTAAACACAGAACTACCCTTCAATCCGGCAGTCCCACTACTACATACATATTCAAAGGGAAGAAAATTATTGTATCCAAAAGGTACCTGCACTCACATGTTTATTGCAGCACTATTCACAGTAGCATAAATATGTAATCAACCTAACTGTCCATCAACGAAGGACTGGAAAAAGAAAATGTGATATATGTGTATGTCATGGAATACTACTTAGCCATAAAAATGAATGAAGTCATATCTTCTACAGCTACATGGATGGAGCTGGAGTTCATTATCCTAATGAAATAATGCAGAAACAGAAAGTCAAATACCTCATGTTCTCACTTATCAGTGGGAGCTAAACAGTGGGTACACATGGGCATCCAGAGGGAGGGCAGTCATAGACACTGGAGATAATCAAATGCGGGAGAGTTGGGGAGAGGGGAGTTGAGGGTTGAAAAATTACCTGTTGGTACAATGTTTGCCATTTGGTGATGGGCACACCAGAATCCCAGACTTTACCAGGACACAATTTGTGCTTGTAAGGAATCTCCTAAATATACGTTTACATTTTCTGAAATTTAAAATTTCTTGTTTATCTTACATTCAAATTTAACTGGCTATCCTGCACTTTTACTTGCTAGATCATTTTAGCCTTAAATAAGAGGATATGAAATGAAATGAAATCCTATAATGTCATTTTAAGATATGACAAATATTTTCTATAAAGAACCTCATAGCAAATATATTTATTTAAGACAAGGTCTCACTCTTTTGCCCAGATTGGAGTGCAGTGGCACAATCATGGCTCCCAGGTTCAAGCAATCCTCCCACCCTCAGCCTCTCAAATAGCTGGGACTACAGGTGTGTGCCACCACACCCAGCTAATATTTTGATTTTCTGTAGAGACGAGGTCTCACTATGTTGCCCAGGCTAGTCTCAAACTCCTGGGCTCAGGCTATCGTCTCTCCTCAGCCTCCCAAAGTGCTGGGGCTACAGGCATGAGCCTCTGCACCTGGCGTTGATAGTAAATATTTTAAGGTTTACTATTCATGAAGTCTGTGTGCAACTCAAATCTACCATTATAGGGAAAAAGCAGCTATAGACAGTATACAGACAAATGGGCATGACTGTTAAATTCGAATTTCACATAATTTTTACATGCACCAAATATTATTCTCCTTTAGATTTTTCAACTATTAAAAATATAAAAGCCATTCTGAACTCACAGGCCATTTGACAATAGTCAGCCCACCAGTACTGGCCAGTACCACCAGTGAATGTAGTTTACACTTCCTTGGTTTACATAATTTTTATGCTGGCATGGAGTAAAATAATCTAAGAGCTATGAATTCGAGCAAATTTTCCCGAGGAACTCTTAAAATAGACAGAATGTCCTGGAGTTAATTATAAAATTCCTTTTAATCTAGAAGAGTAACACTGGCATTTAATTCACCCTAAATGGAATTTAACTCATCTTTATTGAACACACTTGGCAGGTCCCGTGGAATGGGAAGATCGGGAGGATGAACCAATCAAAAAGAAATCTGATGGACCAGGTAACAAAATAAAGATAAATATAAGCGAAAATAATCAGTATCCCTTGGAATCTCATCTCCACTGAAATTGCAAAATGACCTTTTTTTTTTTTTTTTTTTTTTTTGAGATGGAGTCTCACTCTGTCGCCCAGGCTGGAGTGCAGTGACGCGATCTCGGCTCACTGCAAGCTCCGCCTCCCGGGTTCATGCCATTCTCCTGCCTCAGCCTCCCAAGTAGCTGGGACTACAGGCGCCACCACCATGCCCAGCTAGTTTTTTGAAGATTTTAGTAGAGACGGGGTTTCACCGTGTTGGCCAGGATGGTCTCGATCTCCTGACCTCGTGATCCGCCCGCCTCGGCCTCCCAAAGTGCTGGGATTGCAGGCGTGAGTCATCGCGCCCAGCCACAAAATGACTCTTAAAAGTAGGTCTGGACTTTACGCAGTTGGATAAAATGTTGAATTAGTTTCAGTTTGTAAATTCCTTTATGCCAGCATCTATGAAAGAGGCTTTTAGGGAGCAAATTCTTAATGTCCCATGGAAGCCGTCAGAAACGAAAAGTACTGGCAATTATTTTTTAAAAACACAGAAAGGAGGAGGTAAATGAGAGGTAAGTAGGACTGGGGAAATTAGAGATACACTGGAAGGTTAGGGTCAAACTCTTCATTTTAGGAGAGGAAAACCAGGCTCAGTGGGTTGGTGAGTTGTTCTGGATTCCACAGGTAAGAGTCAGGGAGAGAACCCTTGTCTTCTAACTCCCGATCCAGCCACAGTGCCATCTGGGCTCCTGATAGTATGTGATTTGGAGGAAGGTATCTTTATGCAGGAAGAAAAAAAGGCAAAAGCCTCCAAATGAAATGAACTCGATGCTCTCTAGCCCTTTCTAGTCATGCCATTTCTTTGTCTGCTTTGGAGTGCTGTGCAGTTGTCTATCAGCAGACCAGGCGTCAGGCTCTGTGTCCCCACACAAATGCTTCAAGCCTGCCCTCTGCTGCCACGAAAGGAGACTTACTGAAGGCCACCTAATGCCCTCCGCTGTGCCAGTCCTCAAACCCAGACTTTCAGTTCTAGGTAATTGGACACTCTTATTGCTGCAAAGCCTCACACCGTAACAGCAGCCAACACTTCAGATCACGTGTCTTGTTTCTCAGGCACTTTTTTGAGAGTTTGGAGTATATTAACTAGTTTAACCCTCTCAAAACAGGGAACTGAGGCAGAGAGAGATTAACCAGCTTAATCTCTTAGTTGTATTAACCAACCCTATGTAACTACTAAAGAGTGGAGTTGGCATTTGAACCCAAGGAGTCTGAATCCAGAGTGTGTGCTCTTAACCACTGGTGTCCTCCTGCCCCTGTAGTTAAACTCGAGTCCTCACTTTCCCTGTTGGTGAGTCGTCACCCAGGTTCACAAAGCACACGTCACTCACGTCCCCAGTGCAGCGGCTGCAGCCTTACCATCAGGCCTACCATAGCAAAACCATGCAGTAATAACGTTCATCTTCATCCTTTCTAAGAAAACAATTGTGAAAACAAGAAAAATACGTGTTGAAAATATAAGGAGCTGCTCAAGTTCATTGATGGGTGTAACTCCCAGCCTTTCATCCTCCAGAGCCAAGCTTCCCCTTTGTGTCTACACAGAGCAGCTAGAGGCTCGATCCGAACGAGTGTGAGAAATACATACCTTTGTGTCTACACAGAGCAGCTAGAGGCTCGATCCGAACAAGTGTGAGAAATACATACCTTTGTGTCTACACAGAGCAGCTAGAGGCTCGATCCGAACGAGTGTGAGAAATACATACCTTTGTGTCTACACAGAGCAGCTAGAGGCTCGATCCGAACGAGTGTGAGAAATACATACCTTTGTGTCTACACAGAGCAGCTAGAGGCTCGATCCGAACGAGTGTGAGAAATACATACCTTTGTGTCTACACAGAGCAGCTAGAGGCTCGATCCGAACGAGTGTGAGAAATACATACCTTTGTGTCTACACAGAGCAGCTAGAGACTCGATCCGAACGAGTGTGAGAAATACATACCTTGCTTGAGATTTTGTAGAGGATGTGCGGAGGGGTGGAGAGGGAAACGTCGGTGCTCGTGGCATCTCCTCTTCAGTGGCCACAGCGACTCGCTTCATTCAGCTTCAAGCAGCGGCCGTTCTCTTCCTGTGCCTCCTTGTCAGCAAAAGATACCCTCTCCTTTCCTTGCTTCCTAAACATACCTCATGGAAGACTGTTAGGTGTGACACAGTTTCAAGGAGGTTTAGGCGTCGCCAAGGTAGTGACAGCACAGGCGGGAAACATTCTCACACAGAACATCAGATGTCACTATATGCAGATATTGTGTAAGGAAGCTAGAGAAAATGTCATGAAGAAAATCAGAAAGAAGAGAAAATATAGTTGCTATTCAGTAACTGGAAGCGGACCATCATAAAGCTCTTCATCCTCGTCGTCTTGCCCTCGAGTGGGCTGAGGAGGAGGAGGAAGGAGAGGGGTTGGTTTTGCTGTCTCGGGTGGCAGATGCAGAAAAGGTGGAGGAGAGAAGGTGGAAGGGGAAGCGGGAGACGCAGGCACGTTTGGTGTAATTTTACTGAAAACAATCCACGCAGTTCAAACCCATGTTGTTCAGGGTCAGCTCATAGGGAGCTGCTCTGCCTGCTATTTCCACTAAAGATTACAAGTTCTATCCTGATGTGGTCTGCCACTGCATGTGTGCAAAGCCCCACGAGAGCTTCCTGCATGGCAGCTCTCCTCTGTGCGTGATGAGTATCTGAGTCACATGCCTTTTAGATGCACAGGGCAAGAGCCAGGTCCAATTTTTGGTAAAACATCGCTGTTCTGCACAAAAGCAAAATCAATGGTATTTTGTTCCTTTAGCATCTTGTTGCTTTTCTTTCTCCTAGACAATATCATCAAGAGGATATTTAATATTTTGAAATTTACCTGGGTCCTATTTCTGGCAACAGTGGACAGTTTCACCACTTGGCTTAACTCCATTTCAAGGGAGCATATTGATATATCTACAGTTCTGAGAATTGAGCGATGCATGCTGACCAGAGAAATTAAGAAGGTAATACTGCTAGTGCAATTCTTTTTGCTCCTTCCCACATTAAGAAAACATTAAAAGTCAATGTCCAAAACTCCAGGTAGGATAAGACAAAACACTTTCTTTCCAGGCAGTTGTTGCATAACCCCTTTGCTTTTCTGTATATTTAAATCTATTCCACACTAAGAATTAAAATAATTAAATGTGCTTGCACGTGCACCACATACACGCGTGCGCACACACACACACACACATACATCACAGAAGGGCAACTTTATTCATCCTATCCCTCCCCTCACCACAGTTTGCAGGTGTACAGACATTGCCTTGTTCTGTATCCGTATAGTTAATAAATAATTATAGTTTTAGTCTGGAAAGTGTAGAAAGTGGTGTTTTTTTTTCTCCCTCCTGAACACTGAAGTCTGGAAAGTTTGATCTGAAACTTTTTTATAAGAAAACATAGGACATACGCAGAACAACAAAATATATGGTTTAAAGATTGTATTTAAAAATAATAGTTCATTTCTTGAAAAGTTACTATGATTTAGCAAAATTATCTACCTATAAGAAGACACTTACTTAGATCTACCTAGTAATGTTGGAAACCACTTATGAAATGAGTCGACGTCAATCCCCACTTGCCTAGCATGGTCCTAATCCTTATCCAAGCATGCTTGGGTATGAAAAGCTGTCTGCGCTGAGAAATGCGGGGTGGCTGTACAGGCAGGCGCCTCCATAGGAACGGTGGCAATGTCTCGTTCTCCTCAGGGCAACGTTCCGACTCGGGAGAGCATCCACATGTACTATCAGAACCACATCATGAACCTTTCCAGAGAGTCGGGACTGGACACCATTGACGAGCGACCCGGAGCTGCTTCAGGTGCACAGACAGCCCACAGGATGGATAGTTTAGATTCACATGACAGTATCTCCAGGTATTTCACTTTCTAACAATGGGTTTACTTTTGACAAAGGTAAATGAGGTGAATGTCATCAAATATAAGAAATGAATGTGTGAGGTGAAAGTTAATCAAAACCATGCATGGACCCCCACCCTCTTCCAGCTGTCACCATCTGTACAACAACTATAAGGAACATTGTCCTTGCCTAGAAGGAACCAGATAAAAGCTGGTATCAGTAAGACACGATTAGCTATATCTGTATGACCCAAAGGCACAGTATAGAGATTTCCAAGCTGGAGGCAAGGAAGAATGATCCCTCCCAACCCCAGAGTTACTGTTTGTGTCAAGGGTTACATCTTTATTGCCTTTCAAGCTAGCTGATGCACAAAGTGTCTTCTGCATTAGGGTCTTCTACTTCTGTTGCTATCTTTGATCTTTCCCTTCAGAATTGTTACCTTAAGGTTTGTAATAAAAATTCCCAAAAAGTATTCTGTTAGCTTCTATCTTCTCTGAGTTTACTATCGTATGCATTGTTTCACAACAGGATTATCAGATGACACAGTACTAATGGATTCGCCAGGGGCCAGCACTAAGCACTGTACCTGGGTTACCTCAATTTATCCTCTAAGACCCTGCGAGATGCATGCTATTATTATCCCTGTTTTGCAAAGACAGAATTCAGTGACAGAGAGATTAAGAAACATACCCAAAGTCACACAGCTAGGATGTACATAAAAGCAGACCCATAATCCAAAATCATGTGGTTTAGCTCAGAACCCAAGCTCTCAACCACCCTAGTGTGCCGTCTCTCATTGTCTCTTCCTGCACCACAGGCCAGCTTACTGCCTGTCCCAGAAGAGCCTCAGAATTCTTTGCATCGCAGTGTTCTAGGTAGCTGGTGACAATTGTACAGAGCTAGATTCTAAGTGAAAGCAGAAGTCCCTGTCTTAGGAGGTAAAATTGCCTTGTTTAGGGTGAAGAACTAGAACGAGTGAATTACACCTTATAGCCACCTTCACAGGTAAAGAATTGTATCACCGAGAACATTCATGTTTTACTTTTTTCATGAAACTTGTGGAGTATCAGCTATTCTGTGCCAAGCCCTGGGCGATTCTGGGAGAGGCATATAAAGATAAGAGTAGTCCCCTAAATGGTTTAGCCTAGGAAGAACTGAGATAAGGCCATTACCTCCTTAAATGCTGCCCTGGGGAGGACACTAGAGATTGGTGTCTCTGACTGCTGGTCAGAAACTCCTGGATGGCTTTAGAGTCACACTTTATAGCAAGGCACTAATGACCTGGAAAAGTATTTGTCCTTCACAATTGCTGGATGTATTTCCAGATGAAATGGAAGGGAGCTGAGACCATTTTATTGATACCAAACCCAAAATAGACAACTGGACATTGGACTGAGTGAGGAGATATGGGTAAAAAAAAAAAAAAAGTTTTACTCTAAAGTGCTGTTTAACTGTTGCTGCATTCCTGTATTTGAGCCTCTCTAATTATGCCTATTATTTTGCTACCCAATAATTATTATTGATGCAGGTCCATATTTATTGGTATGAAAAGATCTTTGTGAGATATATACACAATAAAATATATACATATATTTTGTAAAAATCCAAGTTTTAAAATAAGATGTATGCTAAGCCTAATTTAAAATATATGCATTCATGCCTAGATTGATTTAGAAGTCATATTTGTGCAAATAACACTGTGCATGGATATATCCCTGCCTGCCCCCCTAAAATAGGTATTGATTCTTTTAAAATCTTTTGAGGGATAATAAAAGAGACTATATTTTTCTTTTAATTTGTTAATAATCTTTGCTTATTTATGAGTTTCAAAGACAGACATTTCATCTATTGTATTTTTTTGTGGAAAGAAGAAACGTTTAGGACAGAAACTCTTTATGATTTCAAGGTCAAACATTTATTTCGTAATTGAGATTCAGTTTAAAGCTTTAATTCATAGAATAAAATAATTGATTATTAGAAAACTATGTCATCGTAAAACTTTATTTTTCAGTTTCTTTCTACCCAAGAATATGCATATTTCTCAATTATTAATTTCTGAAACCATTAGTAATATCAAAAGTTACAAAGAGAACTTTTAATATCATGTTCTTCCACTGGTGAGTGTTACCAGAGTCTCATTGTGTCTTCCTGGAAACCTCCCACAATCAACATTTTGAAAGGGGAGCTTCTGTCGTCTTCTTTGACAGATTCCATTCAGACAAAAGTCATTCTTTAGTTTGAATTTTATTTTTATTTTTTGAAAACTATTAGAACTGTTCTACTTAGAAGCTTCCAGAAGTATTAAATTCATTCTTATTGCAACAATCAATTGATCGTTGTATTTAAACTGAATCATTCTCTCTTTAATTTAATTCAATGCACTTAATTCATTTTAATGATAAAACTTAAAATCCATGTCTAGCCCCAGGTTACCTAAGTTCTTAAGTAGTCCAGCTAGGTCCTCCCTTAATCCTACAGGGACCCTGCATGGGCAGGTCTGTGACAGCCTACAGGTTTGTGCAGCAGGGTGGGTGGGGAGCCAAGATTTGTCCAAAGGTAGTGAGCACTCGAGATGCTGACTGGTGCTGCTTCCTAGTTACAGGGTGAACAAAGGGATATTGGGTATCTAAACATTTCTAAATCTACCCACTGTAGGAACTATTCATGATCAAACAACCGTTTTTCGAAAAACAAGAGCATGATAGGGTGAAAGAAATGCTGAGATTCTCTACACGTACATGTCCCAAATGATGTTTCTTTGTTCATTTATTTTTGTGTAAGATTCACACGCATCCCACTGCTCTCAGCTTTGGACTGTACTGCTCTGTATATATCCAATATGGACTGGGTCTGATCCAAACTATGTCTTTATTACTTTTAAATTCTAAAATAAAAGGTTCAGACAGCTCTAGGGAACTTAACCGAAAGTCATGATCATATTCAACTGGAATCGTTCCCTCCCGCGCAGTGAAGAATACGATCATATACATGCGTAGCATTGACTTTGAATACTGCACCTTTGCATCTTTCTTCAAGAAAATATGCTGCCCCATCATGTGATTTGTAAAATTTTTCAAATGCCTTATTTTAACCTCCCTTCTAGGTTCATTTTGTAATACACAGAGATTTTTTTGTTACCTGAATCTCCAAATGTGGCAAGTGAAATGGGTAACGAATAGAATAGCCTTTCTTCATTAATTTCTGATGACTCTAACAGTAATTGGTGACATTTTTAATGAACCTCTTTTGAAATTTCATGAAGTAGTCTCCCACAGGGAAAAATCATACAAAGATAAAAATTTTTTTCACACCATCTCAAGGATTTTATAGACCTCCTGAGTATCACACGTGAGCCTGGTTTGAAAACAGATGCTGTAGAACCAAACTCTGAATCAGTGGCCTCAGAGAATATTCAGAGGTGAATTGAAAATAAATTTTTCATAAAGTAAACATAGGTGAATCCCATCTTTATGACATTTAACTGCGTAACAATGGACAATATGTCCCATTAAGAAATTAAATATTATAAATCACAATTAAGCAGGAAAAACAACTGGTTAAAATAAAATCAAGTAACTGCCTTTAAATCTGACCTAAGGTTGCAAATAGGAAACCACACTCTTGATAAAAAATTGTGAGTTAGGCGATATTTAAATCCATCGATTGCTTTTTGACAAAGACTGTCAAAATATCCCCCCCCCCAATTTTAAAATGGTCAGTCAGTAAATACAATAACTAGTAGGAAACCAGCACCTTTAGAATTAGGTTTTAATGTATTTTTATTTTGTTTCTCAACCTAAAGAAAGGGGAGACAGAATAGGGCCGATCTTGTTGCCAGTAAAGGATTTACCACAGTTGTCCTTTTCTGCAGTGAGCCATATTTCTAGGCTTTAGAAACTTTCAAATTTCCAGATAATCATTTGTCTACACTGTAGTCTCCAGGAAGCCACGCTGATTGCTGGAAAGGTAGTAACCCTCCCTAGAAGATGTTCTGCGGGGGAAGTCACTGGGAAGGGTCTGGTGGCCAGGAGGCTGCCACTCCCAGTGAGGTTACGCTCACCCAGTGTGGCCAGCGCCCTTCGTGGCCCCTGCTCCGAGGCCAGTGGCATGAATTTTACCTTTAAGCAGACAGTAGACGGAGTCTGGGTGGGATCCTAACAGGTGGATTTGTAGTCCCTTTGACTTAGAGAAGAGTCATGGTTTCTTTCAAATCCAGATGTAAAATGGCAAACATTTTTTAATGGTTGCTTTATGTAATCAGATAACATCTACTTTCCTAGAAAATATATTAGCTTAAATTGCTACAGAAAACGTTAGTTAACGTTCTGAGGGGCATTCCTAGGTAGGAGGTGGTTAATATTTTAAATATGTCCTCTGAGGGGTTGCCATGTGTTCCTGGGGTGCTCGCAGCGGGGGGCCCATCAGGCAGGTGATGGCAGCCATCCCCTTGGGCCTGCTGTCTGGGCCTATTTTTATACATTTCCTCCCCTTCCTATTCACTTTTAAACTGTCCTGGATTGGGTTACGTATTAGTTGTCCTACAGGGAACCCAACTGTGTGGGATTTTGTAGGTTCTGAGAACTCCATCCAAGAGTTAACAAGATAAACAGGGCTTTTGAATTAGAACCATCAGTTCCCATGAAGAAAACCTGAGCAAAGCTGCAGGAGACTGCACAGGCTATGGGGTTACATCTCTGTAAATATTAAATGAAATACAGAAATGCAAAGTCCCCTCATCCAGAAACATAAAATTGGGGCCCCAGAAAGGGGCACTGATTCGTCTAAAACCCAACATCCAGTTAATGTCAGCATCCTAGTCCTCACTGTGTTCATCCAATGCTGTTCTATTTATCTTGTCATTGTCTCCTCATTTTATCCAGGACATGGTGACATGGTGACATCTAAAGGAGTTGGGGCAAAACAAAACAAAACAAAGCAAAACCAGCCTCCATGTCCTTATTAGAGAGTATTTTTGTTGCTCACAGGCTTATCGCCCTCACTGCCTGCCCCTGTCTTGGCCATGTAGCTGTGACATGCACAGCAGCATGGCCAGCCCCACTGAAGCAGTTATGGCTTGTGCTCCAGCACATGGGACCTGAAAAACTCTTTTAACAGGTTCCATGAGTGAGTAACTCAAATTCGCTCCTCCCAGGCCTGCAGTGGTCACTGCATCCTGAACATCTTCCATCCTGCCTCAGGATCCTTGACTGACAGTGTATGGCTGTGCAGGCCAGGCACCTAGTACTCTCCTAGTGAGTTCACTTGATGACAGTATTCAGCCTACCACATTCAGCCTGGAAATCAGGCATCCTGTATCTCTAAGGGTCTGTTTCTGTTCCCTGGGTCAGCCAGCCCATGAGCACTCAAGTTGGAAGATAAGTATTCTGGTTGCTTTCTCTAGAGGATCTTTGGGCTATCTGTCCCTCTTTGGGGTTGAACCATGTGTGGGAACTGAAAAGATGCCTGTGTCACACCTCTGTGTGCTTCCTCTCATGAGCATCCTCACCCAGCAGCATCCTAGGCCTGGATCTGCCATCCTCCTTCGCCAGTCACTGCTCCATTGGGTACCAGGAGATGAGGATTTTAGGCAGTGGGTTCTCTCCATCATGGCATCCACCAAGCCCTAAAACATGATCCAGAAGAAAAATTAGGCAAAATGAAAAGTTAACAGACAAAATGACCCTGCCATTGCTCAAGTTCCTTTGTTCTTTCCTTTACAGCCTTTTATTTTATTTCTGATGTTGGTTTATATCCACTGCATATTAAACCAGCATCCCAACTACACGCAGAGCATCTCATTTGGCTTAACTGAATATCACTCCAAAACGGGGGTGCAAAATTCAGTTTGTTGTCATTCCTGAGTTTCCCCTCTCTAATTCTGGAGACTGTGTTTTAGAAAGAAAAAAAAAGATTGAAATATTTTATGTAAATTCTACATGAGCAGTTATTTCTTTTTAAGCAAATTGGTTAATAAATGCTCTTAACTCAGGACTGCAAGCTCCAAATAAAGCGTATTTTCTTTCATTTAAAAAAACCCTCTGTTATGAAGTTATAATTACATACATTATACTTTGTGAGAAAAATATTGGGACTCCTCATTTCTTAGTCCCACCCAGAGATTCCGTTTTGTAACGTGTCACTAGCCAATATGTTTTTTAAAACCCAGTGCTCGTGTGTTTCAAGGTTGTGCACACAGGTCCTTCCCCGCGCCCGAGCCCCGCTGCGGCGGCCTTCCTTGTCGGTGGTGTTGGTGTCATGTGTGGTTCGCTGCATGGCAGTGTGTTGGTCAGTCGATCCGTGTATAACCTGATGTGTACAACTTGGTGTTTTAACACTGTGTTTCTGTAACTGTTTGCGCTGCTAGCTGCTACACTGAAGCAACCATGCTGTTCTCAAGGCAGTCCACCCTTGATGATTTAGATGGACAAGAAATTCCTAAAACAAGTGAGCGTGCTCGGCCTAGGCTCCGTAAAATGCTCAGCATGGATATGTCCTCCTCATCAGCTGACAGTGGCAGTTTAGCATCAAGGTGCTTAACTTGTGCATGCTTTGTTCTGTCATTTTAATCACCTCTTCCCCCCCTTTATGTCATTGCAAATACAAGTTCTTGTGACGTATGTTTTTATTTCATTTTTATTTTTAGAATCTGCATGACTGACAGAAGCATAACCACTGCCCTCTCTGAGATGTAATTGTTCTCAGGACAGCATTATATTAAACTAACCGCTCTTTAGTTTTTGTCTGTTAGGAGTTTCTTTAAAAATCCGTATCACAAACATTCTCCTCTGTGTTTTCAGTATTTCACACTTTCCATTTTCAGAGACATACGCATGTTTCCTCCATAACTTAGAGCTTCTGTGGGCACTGCTCAAAGGGGGAACTCTGTTTGCGAAGGTAGAAAACTTCTTCTCATCATTTAACCAAAAGATGCATGCAGTAGGAAGAAAACTAAAAATCTGTCGTAGGTAGTCATTTTCAGTGAATATTGAATAAGTCTGCATGTTATTTGCCTAATTGACATAAAAGTCAGAATATAGTTTACCGTTGGTTTTTAAAAAGAATATTATGCAGCAGAGTGCATCACCTTTGTAGCCTGTAACTTTTATTTTGGGGAAAAAAATTACTGTGGCTTAAGTTCTCTGAAATCCTACCCTAAAACAGTATTCATTTAGAAATAAAATTATTTGCATACAACCCGAAAACTCTTTTTGAATTGCCTTAGGATGGTCGGGGGAGACACTGAACTCAGCAGCTACACTGTGCTTCTCCTAACATGAAAACAGCCCAATCCAAAACAAGTTACATTTTGACTGCTCACGGTGGCAAGTCAGAGGGCATCTTCTTTTCTCTGGCAGCTGTATATCTCCGTGCAGCCCTGCAGTACGCTGGCACTGGCATTGATGGGAGTGCCTTGGCCATTTGACAAAGTCCTCTGGCAGGCATGTGCCTGCCATGCCAGTCCATTTTCTTGACCTCTGAAGGTACTTTCCGCCCCTTGGTGCCACAGGAGATCCAAACCAAAGCGAGCATGATTAGGATTGATGACGGTCTTAATAGCCGTGAGACCTGGTGTGGGGTTGGCTCCAGTAGTCTGGAAGTTGCCTGGGCAATGGGTCAATGGCATGGCCTTCCTAGGAGGTATATCTAATTGAGGTAAGTCTTAGCAGAAATCGGGTTTGGCCTGGCATTTCAGCAGCCCCTCCATGATGTGCGCACTCAAGGACACAGCCCTGGGGATTCTGAACACCTGAGCGGGCATCAAAAGCTCAGGCCCATCTGGTTCTTCAGTCACAGGATGCCGTGAACGGCTGTGCCAAGGTTCATCCATTCGTTCACTCATCCATATGTCCATACTGGTGTCTGTGACAAGAAACATGGGTGCAGTCTATGCATTTGAGAATCTCAGTGTTTATGGAACCCAGGTGGTCACACATGCCATCCAGATAAGAGTACATATTTCAGAGTCTAACACATCCTCCCACATCCAAGACAGATTCCCAGTCTCCAGGTGGATTTTGCCCCTCTCCCCTCCATGGCTGGATGTGTCTGAGGCAGAGCAAGCCATGAATGTCACTGGCTGCCCTCTTGTCATTGGCCAACCTTGTCTGCATGGATCTGACAGGGAAAGTTAAAAGAATATAGGAACAAGAGAAGGAGACAAAGGATACGAGAAAAAAGAACAGAACGCCAAAGGCAGGAAGTGAGGATGAGAGTAGAGAAGCTTCTGGAAAAGGAGCGCTCAAAGAGGAACTGGTAGGAGAAGATAAGTAAAGTAGTCGGGAGGAAAGAACAGAAGCGCACCCTGGGGTGGAGTGGGCAGCTGGAAGGGAGAAGGGCCAAGGAGAGCTCACGTGGGGGGAGAGTGGCTGGAGTCCCGTGTGGAAGGGTAGCCCTGGGCACAGTGCAGGGAGCTGGGACGAGGGTGGCGATTCCATAGACGGGATGCACAGAAATGCAAAAAAGGCAAAGGATGGAAAAGCAGGAAGAATAAACATGACAGAAGGCTGGCATGTTTTATCAAGCACACAGCTGTCCAGTGTAGCCAATGTTTAATCATTCCCATTCCCCCCTCATGGTCTAGGTGAGTCTGTTGTGCAGGATGCAGGGTAGAATAGCTATTTGCTAAGACTTAGCTCTTGGTCAAAACCTTCAGAGCTTCTCCCCTGCAGGGATGCCCCCGCCTTGAAGCAGACAGAGCAGTGGGTAAACTGTACTTTGCTGATACGGAAACAGACTCTGGAATCCGAGGCTGTGAATCTGGATACTCTACACTTGTTACGGGGGCGGGTTCTGCTCTTTGAGAGCCATGTGACTGGCTCTGGTTCTAAACTGTGTGTGTGCAATGTCAACATTTGCATTGGAGAGGCTGCTGTTTGCAGTGTCTGCGGAACAGGAGTGATTATACCGAAAGAACAAAGCAGATGGAATGCAGGGGGAAAAAATGGGGCATTTCCTTAGGAGTTCTGATGAGGTCTCTCAGGAATGGGAAAGAGCCCCAGGAGTGTGGATGCTAAGACAGGGGCTCTGTGCCCACCCTTTCTCCCAACAGCGAGCCCACGCAGTGCACCATGCTGTACTCACGCCAGGGGACCACTGAGACCATTGAGGAGGTGGAGGCTGAGCAGGAGGAGGAGGCAGGGAGCACGGTGCCTGAGCCCAGGGAGGCCAAGGAGTACGAGGCTGCCGGGTACGATGTGGGAGCCGTGGGTGCTGAGGAGGCCAGCCTCACCCCAGAGGAAGAGCTGACACAGTTCTCCACCTTGGACGGGGACGTGGAGGCCCCACCCTCCTACAGCAAGGCTGTGAGCTTCGAGCATCTGTCCTTCGGCTCGCAGGACGACTCTGCAGGCAAGAACCACATGGCCGTCAGCCCGGACGACAGCCGCACCGACAAGCTGGGGTCCAGCATCTTACCTCCCCTGACGCATGAGCTGACGGCCAGCGAGCTGCTCCTGAACAAGTAAGGGTCCAGCGAGCAGCTCAGACACGTATCGTGAGTCGCCACTTAAATATATGCCCTCATTCTGTATACAGAAAAATTCATATACAGAAAAAAGTTCACCTAGATACTGAGAGGAGACAGACAATTCCAAGACTCTTTGCATTGCAAGTACAAAGCAAACTCCATGACTGGTTCTAGAACCAGCAAAACCCAGAGCCTTGTGTTGACATTTCTTTCTATCATAAAGTCTGATATTAGGTTGTCTCTGAAGGAAAAACGGGGACATAGGAAGTGGGGGACACAGCAGGGAGGATAGTGCTAAATGAAAATCAGTGATTTGGAGAAATTAAAGACAGGCATGGCCGGGCATGGTGGCTCACGCCTGTAATCCCAGCACTTTGGGAGGCTGAGGCGGTTGGGAGTTAAAGGCCAGCCTGGCCTACATAGTGAAACCCCCTCCCTACTAAAAATACAAAAAAAAAAGAAAAAATTAGCTGTGCGTGGTGGTGGGCACCTGTAATCCCAGGTACTCAGGAGGCTGAAGCAGGAGAATTCCTTGAGCCTGGGAGGCGGAGGTTGTGGTGAGTCAAGATCGTGCCATTGCACTCCAGCCTGGGCAACAAGAGCAAAACTCCGTCTCAAAGAAAAAAGATAGACATATTATCATGTGGTTTACTTTAACAGGATGTTTCACGATGATGAGCTTGAAGAGTCCGAAAAATTCTACGTGGGGCAGCCCCGATTTCTGCTGCTCTTCTATGCCATGTACAATACCCTGGTGGCCCGCTCAGAAATGGTGTGCTACTTCGTGATCATCCTCAACCACATGGTCTCTGCCTCCATGATCACGCTCCTGCTTCCCATCCTCATCTTCCTCTGGGCCATGCTGTCCGTCCCCAGGCCCAGCCGCCGGTTCTGGATGATGGCCATTGTCTATACCGAGGTAGGCCTGGACGCAGACCCTTGTGGATAGCTTCAGGCGGCTATGCAAGGTCAAGCGTACCTTGTGTCCCTGTGCCCTCTCTCGAGGTGGGCCTGCCCTGATCCCAGTTTCACATGGAACATGCAGTTCCATAGACATTCTTAGATACACAAATCGTCAGCAGCAGCAGTTACCTAGCACTCACAATTCTAAAACTCTTTTCACACTTCACACCTCACATACGGTGGGTACTGGCTTAATCCCCTTTAACAGATAAGGACACAGTATCAATGAGATTAAATGGCCAAAGTTGCCCAACTGGTGAGGGGTGAGGACACTTTTGAAGCCTGGTTGCCTGACCTACAATATTAACCACTGAGATGCCTACAGGCTTCTGCAGAGTCAAGCGCAATGCCTGGCGTCACAGGGGGTTCAGTGAATGGACCCTGTGTTAAATGATATCTTCTGGCACTTTGGACGTAGTTTGAATATATCATACATACTTTTCATTTTTAAACGCAAAAGTAAATATCCATGTGTCGCAAAATCGTATAAGCACCCACTTAGCGTCTGAAGGGTGGATGCCAGCCTGTTTTCATCCCATGTGGGGTATGAGGAGCCTTCTGCTCACTCTTATGTTCCTGCTTTCTGTCCTGACCTGTTCAACATAGACAGGATCACGAATGCCCCTGAAAACCATACAGGGACTTAAACAACAAAAAAGCTCGATATTCTTGGTGCCTGGACAACCATGGTGCTTTGTGTTCTCAGGTTTGCGAAGAGACGGATTTTCTTCCCTGACTTGCAAGGAAAAGTTTTCACTTTCAGCAGTGCTGTAATTACTTCTTAAATGACAGTGCTCATGCTGGATGCACACCCAAGGCCTAGAAGTTTTGTAGGTTATAAGTAATTCAGTAGCAAAATTAAAACAAAGCTATACGGTAAAGCATCTCAAAAGTATTTGGTTTAAAGTATTGATAGCATGCATCTTACTTCCATAAGGAAAATAAAGAGTAACATCACTTCAGGATGTAAATGACTGCCCGCCCGTTTAGAGAATGGGTGCCAGTCTGTAACAATGTGGGTACATTTATCAGATTCCCTTTCTTACCTAGGGCTGAAGTAAGAGGAAGTACCAAGAATGTGGAAAAGTGAACAAGAGACTCTTGTATAGCTTTCACCTTAAAAATAAAATATTTCTGGCTATAGTCCCAGCACTTCAAGAGGCCAAGGCAGGAGGATAGTTGAGGCCAGGAGTTCAAGACAAGCCTGGGCAACATAGCAAGACCCCATTTCTACAAAAAAATAAAAAACATTAGGCAGGCATGGTGTACAAACACCTGTAGTCCAAGCTACTTGGGAGGCAGAGGTGGGAGGATTGCACCCAGGAGTTTGAGGTTGCAGTGAGCTATGATTGTGCCACTGCACTCCACCATGAGCAACAGATTGAGACCTCATCTCTAAAAAATATAAAATAAAATATTTCTATATAAGTTAGGTTGAGGCTCTCCCTTTTCTTGTCACATTGCACTGAGGACTGAAGTAAGCGGGAAATTCTTAATGTTGATTTGCTCCATAATACAAACCACATGTCAGAAACCAAGAACCCTGCTACACACCAGAATACAAAGATGAATAGAAAGCAAATATGCATTTCTGTTATTTGGTGGCTCCCAGACTAACGTGGCACACAGATATGATGAGGAAAGTGAAAACTACATACATCTAACCATGTGATAGATTGCAAATTAAAGAAGTACAGAAACTAGAAAGATACGAATATGTTCTGTTCAGGTTTCCCTAAATAACATATTTAATAGCTGTGTAATTACATCAATATCTAATTAAATCAGTATAAATGCCAACACCTCAAAAGAAGAGGAAATGACCAATCAAAGCAGTGGCCTGAGGCGTCCGACTGGCCTTGCTAGACCTACAGTGGAAGACACTGTGACAGCCAGGCACTGCTTCTGTTGTGAAGTCAAGAGTCTGCGAGAATGATACTTTACTATTCCACACAATTATGTGCTTTCCTACCATCAAAACTGTGAAATGCAGGTCTCTTTCTTAATTGTCGTATTGCTCTTTCCAATATACAGGTATATCTATTCCTAAAAGAAGGAGTAATTTTTTAAATTTCTGTCATCTGTGTGTAGGTGGCAATTGTAGTCAAGTATTTCTTCCAATTTGGGTTCTTTCCCTGGAATAAGAACGCGGAGGTGAACAAAGATAAACCGTACCACCCCCCAAACATCATAGGAGTGGAGAAGAAGGAAGGTTATGTCCTTTATGACCTCATCCAGCTCCTGGCTCTGTTCTTTCATCGATCAATTTTGAAGGTACTGCATGTTAACAGTTAATCAGTTCAAGTAGGCCATTGCAGTCCCCGTAATCGTCCTAGGTGTCCTGGACATCAGGATTGGTGATGGGGCTGAGGGGCTGGTGGTTGGCATCTACTCATATGTTTTTTTTGTTTGTTTGTTTGTTTTAAAAGAGAAAAGGAAAAAGTTACATTCATTTAGTGGACATTTTTTCCAACACTTGTGGTACTCAATAACGGAACTTACAATAAATCTGGGAGAATATTTCCCCATGTTTCCAACCTAGGTTAAATGCATAATCATGAATCCACTTTGTGGAACATTGCTTGAATGATGTGCAGTATTCTAAGGCCAGATACACTAAATTCTGCCTCCGGTTTAAGCCAGAGCATCGGAGAGCCACAATGTGCGTGGATCATATTGTCTCATCTCCATCCCAGCTTCAGCCTCCCTCCTTCTAGCAGAATTGCTTTCATTGGGTAGTTTCTTGTCATGAAACCATTAGCTGTTGGTGAGAGACCACATATTAACTTGCCCACTGAAACCCAGAGCTGTGCTTTCTCCTGCTTATTGTGGAGGAGGCCACTCATGATCCTGCTGGACAAGGACCTTTATACAGCATGGCCCTGCCTCAGCCTCAGGGACTCCTGTCCTTCTGAGCAACTTCGTGTGTTTTTCCTTCTCACATGCTGTGAACTATAAACTAAACCTGTAAATGTGCCACTTAATTCTAATAAACAGAAATTATTGCATAGCATACATTTTATGTATGAATGTACCTCTTGTTACAACCTTACTTTCCTTCTCTCACCTTAACCTTCTGTCTTATATAAAATATTGTAAATTCCTTTTATCCAGGAGTATCTTTCTTAGTCCCTAGAATCCTTTTTAGAACAAGGCTTGGCATAAGTTAATACATACACGTACATATACATACATGCACACATAGATATGTAACAGTGTGTTTAACTTCTTCTGCCCTAGCTCAGTGAGCTATTTCAAACTCGGTTTCATCTGAGTGTACTCTGGTCAACCTCCTCACTCTAGCTTCCATCACTTTGCAAAGTACCCAAGACCTCCGTTTGGAGGGAGCCTTAGCTGGGTCGTTGGGGTGTGGCAGGTTTTTTAAAGCTATGTATCTAAGGAAACCAGTTAGCCACCGTTCTTTTGATGGATATGTTAATTACTTGAATTTATTTAGTATACTGACTTTTATTATGAACATATGAATAAATGTATTAACCTTGTTTTTTCAGTCTTAGAAATTCATTTTTTAAATTTCGGTATTTAATACTTGATGGTGTAATTTTGATCACTTCAGAATTCTCTTGCAACCTTTGCATTCTTTTGTATCATTTAAAATTATTATAACTCTTTAGGCACTTTTACTATCTTTTCATCAATGTTCAAATGGCTTAACTGCTGCAATTTTATATTTAAAACATATAAAATCTTGGTGTTTCTTATTGATGTTCTTACTCTTTTTCTGAAAATTTCAAATATCTGAATGTATATGAGATTTGAGGTAATGGCATTATGTTAAAATTTTAATTAAAGATATAAAAATACTTTTTAGAATGATAAATCTTTTCTTAAGAAGACAAGGTACCCCACAGCTTTTGAAAAAATAAATCTTTCATATAATGTTGCCACGAAAACCAAACAATTAAAGCTGCAGAAATTTCAAAAGTGCTTGAAACCATCCTATTTAATACAAATTGCTGTATATTTGATAAATAATTAGAAGAATTGGCAAACAAGTAAATATACTATGAGAAAGTTGTGAAATAATCTAAATATATGAATGTTGGCCAAAGAGGAAACAACTCTTAAAATAATTGGGAAGAAATCGATATAAACTGAAAAATCCCATTATGAAAAGCTAAAATGTTAGGTTTATAAGAATATATTCATTGAATATGTTTAAGAATAACACATTTACAAATAAATATTTAAGAATCATCCGTCAGGCCGGGCGTGGTGGCTCACATCTGTAATCCCAGCACTTTGGGAGGCCAAGACTGGCAGATCACGAGGTCAGGAGATCGAGACCATCCTGGCTAACATGGTGAAACCCCGTCTCTACTAAAAAAATACAAAAAATTAGCTGGGTGAGATGGTGGGCGCCTGCAGTTCCAGCTACTTGGGAGGCTGAGGTGGGAGAATGGCGTGAACCCGGGAGGTGCAGCTTGCAGTGAGCCGAGAACGCGCCACTGCATTCTAGCCTGGGTGACAGAGCAAGACTCCGTCTTAAAAAAAAAAAAAAAGAATCATCTATCAATTGAGTGACTGGTGCATTGATCATTCTCGGAGTTGGTTTTGACCAACTGATTTCTGACAAATTGGCCTGGAGCTCTTGTCCTCCACGTATGAGT
This sequence comes from Macaca mulatta, assembly GCF_049350105.2. Classification (NCBI taxonomy): domain Eukaryota; kingdom Metazoa; phylum Chordata; class Mammalia; order Primates; family Cercopithecidae; genus Macaca; species Macaca mulatta. The sequence goes on from NC_133423.1 coordinate 82,751,696, forward strand.
CAGAGAGAGGACTAGGCAATGTCTTGGGGAGCACATGCATGGCCAGACAAAAAGCTCAGGGGAGAGCTCCGTCCGACAGCAGCAAGGTCATCAGGGTGACTTTCCGTCCAATAAGTCAAGTCACTGTAATTTCATCCTTAGTCCATCTGCCAAAAGCTATCTGTCTCCACCTTAATTATCAGCTAAAATCTTATTGTCTACACTCACACATCTCTTCCCTACTGGGACCCTCATAAAGCTCTAGACAAGCTTTCTTTTCTTGTGTATTAGTCCATTTTCATGCTGCTGATAAAGACATACCTGAGACTGGGCAATTCACAAAAGAAAGAGGTTTAATGGACTTACAGTTCCACATGGCTGGGGAGGCCTCACAATCATGGCAGAAGGCAAGGAGGAGCAAGTCACATCTTACTTGGATTGTGGCAGGCGAAGAGAGGAGTGCTTGTTCAGGGAAACTCCCCTTTTTATAACCATCAGATCTCATGAGACTTATTCACTCCCATGAGAACAGCGTGTGAAAGACCTGCCCCCATGATTCAGTTACCTCCCACCGGGTCTCTCCCGCAACACGTGGGAATTCAAGGTGAGATCTGGGGACACAGCCAAACCCTGTCACCTGTTTTTCTAATCTTGAAGGACAGTTTGTTGGATGAGATTTTGTAAGACAGAATACCAAGGGTTCCACCTGAAATAGTAGCCTCATTTGTCCCTGTCCCTGCTTTCTCAGTGCCACGGCTTGTGGGATGAAGATGACATGACTGAAAGTGGCATGGACAAGGAGGAATCAGATGATGAGCTCTCCCTCGGTCATGGCAGGAGGGACTCCTCGGATTCTCTCAAGTCCATCAACCTGGCCGCATCCGTGGAGTCAGTGCATGTGACCTTCCCGGAGCAGCAGACAGCTGTCCGGAGGAAGCGCTCCAGCAGCAACTCCGAGCCATCCCAGAGATCCAGCTTTTCTTCAAACAGATCCCAAAGAGGTAGCTGTCAACACAATGTATCTAGGCTGCAGTTAGGCCCCAGGTGGCCTCGTTTTTCTCGTGCCTGTGGGTCTGGGGCAAGGGAGTGTACTGGGTGCTATGAAGAGACAGACGTTGTTATGTGAAAAGAAAAGGGCTTCGAAATCAGAGAAACTCGAGTTCAAATCCTGCCTCAGCTGTGTCACCCCTTTACCCAAAACACCTTATTGTATCTCAGGACAGAAGTTTCAGATAATTGTGAAAAATGGCCGGCACACTGCCTTGTACCTGATAAACGCCAGGCTCATGATAATTTTTGTTACATGCGAAAAATTTGCAGGGCATGTCCAGAGTGCTGTCAATCACACTGTATTTTTTAAACATATTTAGATGTAATTGATGAGAACTTTTAGCCAAACTACGGTTATTTCCTAGTCTAATAATTAATTTTTTCCTAAACAACAAGTATGATCAGAAAGTAGATACGCCTCACAGCTGCCCCTCTTGGAATCACTAAGCTTTTGTATCTATGGGGCTCCTGTCTGAAGCTTTCCATGCAGTGGTGTATAGTCATCTTCAGAACCTGATTTTGAGGCAGATACTGGCAGATTATGTCATGTTCATTTTATAATTAGAGAAACTAGGATAGGAAAACAGACATGGGGCATCCTGTCTGGAGCACATGCATCCTAGTACCCCCGTTAGCACAATAAAAACTATCCTTCCAGTTTATTTACTTCTGAAACAAAGATTGCGTAACAATCCAGGAAAGAGCCGCCACGGGGTGTTAAACCCCACAGGCCTACAATGGGAGCAGAGTTGAGAGGACAGATCCCAAAGGGCTCAGTAATCATTCATAAATGCATCCGTGCATACTCATCCTCCCAAACAGTGCCGAGCTGTCCCTCCACCGTGTGGGCTCTGAGGGCTGCTTCTGGGATATTTAGGAGAACAAACCCCGGGCTTCACCATCCATCTTTGATCTCTTTTTATTTCTAGGCAGCACAAGCACCCGAAACAGCAGTCAGAAAGGAAGCAGCGTTTTGAGTATTAAGCAAAAAAGCAAAAGGGAACTTTATATGGAAAAGCTTCAAGAACATTTAATCAAAGCAAAGGCCTTTACCATAAAGAAGTGAGTCCATGAGAACATTTGGCATGTGAGCTTTATTTTACGGTTTTGGGCTTTATTATTTCCTATAAACCAGGGGCAAAGAGCAGAGAAGTAACTTCTCGTGTCACAAATGTTACCTGTATAAGGCAGAATGAAATTACCCCTTTTTGTCTAGTTTTTAAAAATCATTTTTCCGTAAGCGTGATTCATTTTATATCCATTGCATTTATGCACATGCTTTTTCTATTCAAACAGAGAAAATGGGTCATTTCAAGGGCTCATGGATTGTACTCTTAGGCATGATCGTGGGGAAGTCCAGCCAGACTGAGAGGACTACAGTGTCAATGCTGGAAGGGCCTTAGAGCTGCACTCTTACCCTGAGAAGGGGACAGAAGTGCACGGTGGGGAAATGCTTTGTCCGTGGCCATACACCTGTTCCCCAGCAAACGACACAGGTCCCTCCCCCTGCTGGGGATGGAAGTGGTGCATGGGACTGGGACTGCCAGCTGGGAGTGGAGCCCTGAACAGAGACTCTGAGAGCAGGAGAGCCAGTGGCACCCGAACGTGGCATTGAACTGAAGGCAGGTCCCAGAGCAAAGATAGGGCAAAGGCTAGACAGAGGAGCAAGAGCCAGCAGGGCACCGCACTGAGGCACAGAACAAGGCACAGATAAAAGGCCAGGGCAGTATGTGGGAGCCATGATGGACAGAGGCCCTAAAACAGGAGGAGCAGGGACATCGCACATTCAGACACACATGGACCGAGCACTCCAAGTGTGAGCACCCTCATGCATTCCCTCCTTTACTTCCCACCTTGGCCCTAGGCATCAGGTCTTCTTATCACTCCAGTTTTACGGATGAGAAAACTAAACACAGGTTGCATGGCATGCTCATGGTTCTTGCAGGTAGTGAGCAATTGAATCAGGCTACAAACCCAACACCTCGTTCCCAGGGCATCATACCATTCTATTATCCTTCAAGCAAGAGGAGAGGGTTGTGGTGCCATCAGCAGAGAGGGCTGCAGTATCTATGTTGGCAGTAAACGTGTATACACTGTCCGTTAGAACAGGAGCCGTCCACAGCGGGACTGTCCTGAGGCAGAGAGAGGAAGGTGGGACCTGACTGGAAAGGAGAATGCGGAGGAATGGCACCATGGCAGTGTCTGGTCATTTCTGCCATCCTGCCCTTCCTGAAACAAGCGGGTTGGGGGTGGGGGTCTCCATCTTGCAGGACGCTGCAGATCTACGTGCCCATCAAACAGTTCTTTTACAACCTCATCCACCCGGACTATAGCGCCGTGACTGACGTGTATGTGCTCATGTTCCTGGCTGACACTGTGGACTTCATCATCATTGTCTTCGGCTTTTGGGCCTTTGGGGTAGGTTGGGGGAGAGGCCACAGCACCCGCCCTGACCCACAGCGATGGCGTTCCTTCCCATGAATTGCCTCTCTCGGGCATGAACTTGTTGTCTCTTCCCCAGAAACACTCAGCAGCTGCAGACATCACCTCTTCACTGTCGGAGGACCAGGTCCCAGGGCCGTTTTTGGTGATGGTCCTCATTCAGTTTGGAACCATGGTGGTGGACCGAGCCCTGTACCTCAGGAAGACGGTACTGGGAAAGGTCATCTTCCAGGTCATTCTTGTGTTCGGAATTCACTTCTGGATGTTCTTCATCTTACCCGGTGTGACTGAGAGGTAAGGTCTTCAGAAGCCGCAGGCACCAGCCCACCTCCGTGCAACTGTGTTTCCTGAGGTGATACTCACGTGCATTGCACAGCAGAACTGCCCGCCGCAGGCAGAGCCTTGGCACAGCAGCGCTACGGGTAGCAAAAGCCAAAGGTTTGGGTCAACAGTCAGTGCAAATCCAAAGTGTGAACTGATTCCTCAAAAATATTTTAATTAGACTTTATCCACATTTGTAGAAATAAGGTTTCTATAAATAAGAAAGGTGACAGCCTTTATGACCAGAGCAAACCTAGGGTCTTTGTGCTGTGTTTCTCTCTCCACCTTAGCAGAGGTGGAGGTAAAGTGGAGTGTGGTCTTGGGGGCATTTTTGAGAGGGAGAGAGGGCACGAGACTAAGTCATGCAAGAAATAGATGAACAAATGGAGGCTGCTTAATGGATAGAAGAAGAGATAGAGGGAGCGGGATGGGGAGCAGATGATAGAGTCTCCGCATAGGAGACTGGTGGGGGTTAACTGCAGCGGGGTTTGAAAGCACCTAGCAGTGTCTCAGCTCATGGTAAGAGAAGCAGGCGGACCCATCCTGCTGGACTCTGCTGCTGTTAATACAACTAGTGCTGCTGGTCAGGGCGGCCAGAAGCTGTCAGGAAAGGGCTGGTAAGATCCTTCAAAGTGGCCACTGTGCTTCCCTCTCCTAGAACCCTAAGGAAAGGGTGTTGACCTACAGTTCCCCGGTGTGCCTGGCATCTCCAAGCTCTGCTCCCTCTGAGCCTCCTTCTCCCCAGCCTCCAACCCAAAGTCTACTTCCTCCTTACGCTCCAGATCGCTGTTCAGATGACACTTCTCTATAGACCGTCTCCCACCCCACGCCTCCAGGCGAAACAGTGCTTATGACTGTTGGTGCTCATGCGTGAACAAACGATCCGCTCAGGTCGGCAAAGAAAAACACAGTGGAGTTTTGTAAATGGGAAGTGTCTGCTCTGTCAGGCTACGAAAGAAAAGGCTCCGCAGAAGGTGAATGTGGCCCTGTCCATATGATGTAGTAGGAATAGAAATTTTTAACAAGCATATCTGATTTTATGTACACAAGCAAACTACAACTCTTCGTCACTGGCCTGGGGACCCACGTACCTAATCCAGTGAAGCTGCTGTCATCTGCTGTGGCTCTGAAAGTCTCCTCTGGAACTGCGCTCCCAGATTACGACATGCTAGCTGTTTGTTTTTTGTTTTTTGTTTTATTGTTTTTAGGGACAAAATCTCACTCTGTGAGGCTAGAGGGCAGTGACATGATCATAGCTCATTGCAACCTTGAACTCCTGGGCTCAAGCAATCCTCCCGCCTCAGCCTCCAGACCAGCTGGGGATACAGGTGCACATCACCACTCCTGACTATTTTTTATTTTCATTTTTTGTAGAGATGAGGTCTCACTATGTTACCCAGGATGGTCTCAAAAGCCTGGCCTCAAGCAGTCCTCCTGTCTGGGCCTCCCAAAGTGCTAGGATTGCAGGCATGAGCCACTGTGCCCAGTCAATGATGTACTATTTTAAACATCCTCAAGTATCTCTGAAAAGTCTTCATGCTTAACAGTAAATTTGATCTTTTGATCACACCTCCGAGTCATTTGTAGCCAAGTCTTATGAATAACATTATCAAACAGGCAGCCTGATATCATTTGGGAAGTATGAATAGAAAGTAATGAAAAAAATGGATTTTACGTATGTGGCTTATAAATAAACCAGTTCAAGTGTAATTTCTATTAAGAAAATCCAAATTGTTTCTAACAGTAGCCAGAGCCTAATGGCTGCTTTTGTCTGAGTATATAGGTTCTGCCCTTTCGATTTCAGTATAAGAATTATTGCTTTATAATAATAAATGGTGACAATGCAGATACTTTTAAAGGAAAGTAGAATTGGGATACTTTTTCCTGAGTCTACAGTAGAAGTAAATAAATAAAGGATTGTTACCCAGAGGATACACAATAGCCCAATAAGTTCTCCATTCCACACCATATATTGGGAGATTAAATATAGCCCAGGCTGTAATAATAATTCAGATGAAGGCCACTGCTTGTACAAATATTATAATTTTTTTCGGGAGAGTTTTGTGAATATTATTTGTTGGTATTTAAAATAGAATACATAAAATATATTTTTCAGTACAAATATTTAATTATATCTGCCCCTCTTAAATCAGAGAAATAAACCAAATTCAACACCTGAAGTATCTGAATGATGAACTTAAATACTTTTTCTGATGTTTAACAACATCATGTCGGCTTTCTTCACCAACCCTCACAGAAACTGTTAATTTCAGAGAAGAAAGACATCTTAAAACGCCTTCCAAGCCTATTATCTAATTTTGCAGATTAAGATAGATACACCCCAGAAAGAAAAGTGATCTCCCCAAAGTCATTCAGCCAGTGAATGGTGATACTAGATCCTAATCCCAGGCCAGCAAAATAAGTAAAAATAAAAGACATCCAGATTGGGTTGGGCACGGTGACTCAAGCCTGTAATCCCAGCATTTGGGAGGCTGGGCCAGGAGTATCGCAAGGTCAGGAGTTAGAGACCAAACCAGCCTGGCCAATATGGTGAAACCCCATCTCTACAAAAAAAGAAAAAAAAAAGCCACATGTGGTGTTGCGCACCTATAGTCCCTGCTACCCAGCTACTCAGGAGGCTGAGGCAGGAGAATCGCTTGAACCCTGGAGGCAGAAGTTGCAGTGAGCTGAGATCGCACCGCTGCACTCCAGCCTGGGTGACAGAGTGAGACTCAGACACACACACACACACACACACAAAATCCAGATTGGAAAGTGAGAAGTAAAATCATGCAGCAGATATGACAGTCTATATAGAAAATCCGGTGGAATCTACAGTAAGGCTGTCAGAAGTTATAAATGAACTTTGGAAGGTTGCAGATACAAAACAAACGTACAAAACTCAATTGTATTTTTATATGCAAGCAATAAATGCTCAATAATTTGAATTTTTAAGAATATCATTTACAATACCACTGAAAATATGAAAAACTATCGTATTTAGCGATAAATATGATAAAACATGTACAAGATTTTTACAATGAAAATATAAAAGGCATGGCTGAGAGAAATTGAAGGCCTAAATAAATCAAGAAGACTTAAGTTCATGCATCAAAATACTTGTGAATTTCTCATGAATTTTGGGAGATGCAATTTCTCCCCAAATTGATCTATAGATTGACCGCAGTGCACATCAAAATTCCAGCGAGATTTTTTGGTAGAATTTGGTAAGCTGATAAAAATTCATATGGAATTGCAGAAGATCTCGAAGAACTGAAATAACTTTGAAAAAGAACAGTATTGGAGCACTTATTCTTCCTGACCTCAAGCATTATTATAAAGCTGTAATGATCAAGCAGTGAGATGTAGCCTTAAGATTCAGACGAACAGAACAGTGGAACAGAACAGAGTCCAGAAGTAGGAGACCCACAGTCCCAATTCAGCTGATGTAGGGAAGGTGCAGAGGCCATCCAGTGAAGATAGAACAGTCTTTTCAACAAATGCAAATGGTGCTGGAATCATTAGGTATCTCCATGGGGGTGTGGGCAAGAGAGAGAGAAAGAGAAGGAAAGAAGGAAGGAAGGGAGGGAGGGAGGGAGGAAGAGGAAGGAAGGAAGGAAAAAGAGAGAAAGAAAGAAGGAAGGGAGGGAGAGAGGGACGGAGGGAGAGAGAGAGGGACGGGACAAATCCAAAATATGGCACAAAGAGAAATATGCTGCTTGTATCAAAACCTTCAAGTATGGATCTTAATTTTAAGGACAGAGAAGATTATACCAAACTCTCACCAAGTTAAAAGTTTTCTTTTTATTTCCTTTTTAAAATTTGTACTGACCATATTTAAGACATTTGGAGAATGCTACATTTATCCAAAGTTTAAAGTGGTCCTATAGCGCATCATTCTTTGAAATTATATTCTAAATTGTTTTTTCTAGTGTGAAATTTAATTCTACTATTTTTTTTTCAAGCTTGTGCTAGCAGTCTTTAACTATTCAATACTTCACTATTCACCTGGAGAAAAGACTACCATCTGTATTGTTGATGAAATCTTTAAAAATAAATAAAGGTTAGGTCATGGAGTTATAGATTTGCAGAACTAGGAAGAATTGTCAAATGAAGACGCTGATGTCTTGAGAAATGATGGCTTGGAAAACATACCCCATAACATACAGACAGAACTGGAACCAAATCCAGGGGTTTCCAGAGTTTTTAATCCATTACCTATTTTTATAATGTGTAATAAAAAGAAATTGAGAGTCCACCTATCAGAATTCTTTCTCCTACATACTCCAAATTATAGATCCTCTCTCTCTCTCTCTCTCTGTCTATATATATGTGTGTGTGTGTTTATATGTATTTTTAATATATCTCATATATAATGTATATAGATTTTTTTCTTTCAGGAGCCTAATTTGGACTATGGTAGCTGCGTCATCTACATAGTGAGAAAATTGTTGTCAGTAAATTCGCTTAATAATTTATTTTAATTATGGCCTAAACAATGGTATAAGACAGATTGAAGGCACCATTCACAGGAAATCGCTTTAATTATCGAATTTTTTAATCCCACCTTTTGCCTTTGAAGTGATCCACTATGTGTAAACAGTTTATTAGAATTGAGTTTGAGCGATGAAGGGGAAATTCTGTTGGCCTGTTGTTGTTGTTTGAATTCAACACTGCCATCCTTTTGTTTCAGACGAGTATTTCATTTCTTCACTTTCTGTACTTTTACATTTTAGGAAATTCAGCCAGAACCTGGTTGCCCAGCTTTGGTACTTCGTGAAGTGCGTTTACTTCGGGCTGTCTGCTTACCAGATCCGTTGCGGCTACCCAACGCGAGTCCTGGGGAACTTCCTCACCAAAAGCTACAATTACGTCAACCTCTTCTTATTCCAAGGGTAGGGACGCTCTGCATTGTCACAGTCACTGATGGGGGAAGAATAGCCGTGGAAAGGCATTTTGTTTCCCACCTGAGAGGGAAGGGGGAGAGGACGAATTCAGCAGTGGGAATCATTGTGGAACTCTTACAATGCTGGCAAAGGAACATGGATGCCTCTTGAAACACCTTTCTATGTTTAATTGCCACAAGCCTGTCCGGGTGCTGTTCTACATTCATCCACATGGGTTAGGATCCTGCACAATTACTGTGGTAATATTTGAGAATGAAAACTAGGGATACATGATCTGTAAGTATTTATATGCTTCTGGGCACAACAGAACACAATATTTGGAGCCTGGACTATTCCAAATACCTTGGGAATTTCAAATTATCCTTAGAATTTTTTGTGTGCAGTAAGTTCCTCCATTGAAGAGGGGCATTCTTTCTGGCAAACACCAACCTGAATGCCATGACCTGTGTGCTCATGTAGTAAGTTAACTGCTCAAAGCACATGTGCTGTTTTATGTGACAAGTTCAGCGGTAGCATCTCCCCTCTGTTCTCTCGCAAACTAAACCACAGCGTAAAAAGTGAGGCAGTCCGTGGCACTGCTGGCTTCTCCTCAGCCCCAGACAGAAGAGGTGTTGAGTGCCCTCAGCTGCTGTGAAGCGCCGAAGGGTCGTGTTTCATACAGTGCTAGCCTGTGACTGGGCCTGATGTCTCTTCCGGGGATTGGGTTTATATTCACGTGACAGGGCTGAGGCAGCCTAGGGGAGAATTGCTGAGGGGCGATCCACACTGCTGTGAGGGCCCTGGGAGAACCCAGGTTCTCCAGGCTGGGAGACATTCTGCATCAGTCAAGAGACAAGGAAAATTCTTCAGAGCCTGGAGGAGCCCAGGCCAATCCCTTCTGAACACAAATGAACCACAGAGGCTGAGCCAAGACCATCAACTTGGTACTCCAGCAAGTCCTGCGGCTGAGGGGCCTCACACCCTGGCTCCCCACAACCTCTCCTCCTCCCTCTGCCTCCATCCGTTTGCCCTCATCTTTAACCTACCAGGTGCACCACCCCTGCTTCACTCATCCAGCAGCAGAGCCACAGTCACTCAGCACCCCATAGCCAAGAGTCTCGTAACATGAACAAATAAATAGGAAAGAAGCTGAGTCACCTTCACATATATTTAAAAGTGAGATCCCAGTTGGTTATGATAATCAGAGAAAGGGAAAAGAATGAAAAAATACAAATCCATAGATTCCACTTATAATGAAAAGCAGTTGTGTTCCAAGTTGGGTTTTACTGGAAGGGTCACCAGGAGAACTTTTTCTGAGTCATGAGGTTAAAGCAGTAAGGAACTGCTTGAGCTCCCGGGTGAGCAGGGTGGTGGGGGCCACCTACGAATGTCTCTCTGATGAGATGTGTTTCCTGCCAGGTTTCGCCTCGTGCCCTTTTTGACTGAGCTGAGGGCAGTGATGGACTGGGTGTGGACAGACACAACCTTGAGCCTGTCCAGCTGGATCTGTGTGGAGGACATCTATGCCCACATATTCATCCTAAAGTGTTGGCGGGAGTCGGAGAAGGTAAGAAACCAGGAGGTGTGCCTTATTCCTGTCTACTTCTCTTAGTTACAGGCTGGTTTTAAGATGAATGTGAGCTTCTGCTCACAATGAAGGCATGAGGCAAAACTATCTCAACCTATAAATGTCCCAGTGATTTCCAACCAACTAGAGTTGGGAATTTTAGACTTACTGCCGCCATAGTCATCAATAGCATCCAGATGTTTCTTCTTTTGGAGACATCGTATTGTAGTTATTTGTTAAAAACGGTATATTGCTTGATATATCCCAAAAACTCTTAAATGGCTCCTTTGGGAGCAGAAAAGAATGTGATGTTGTAGAGAAAAGTGGGGCTGGTGGTGGCTTGGACTCATGCTTACTTCTGACTCACTTTTTGAAGAGGTATGGACAATTTAACCTCTTTGTGCAAAGAAAATTGAAGTGCAAATATCTGCTTATTCTGCTAGGTTGAATATTAAGGTTTAAATATGTCTAGATTACTATTATTTATTGCACTTCTCAAAAGTTTAATATATGAAAGAAGAGTCAGTTGCATAAGAGCAATAGAAATACCCAACAAACATTAGCTGGGGTGGCATGAAATGTCTTTCTCTCTCATCTCAAAATACCCTCCTCAAAAAAGGCTCATCTGTGTGATTCCTGGTGTGTTCTACAGCTTTCCCTGGGAATTTCAGCGTTACAGTGATGGGGACTGTTGTACTGTGGTCTCTGTGTTTATGGGTTGTAAAAGCTACTGTAGTCATGTCCTGTACTGACTCCCAGGCCTCTCTCCTGGTTTGTAATGTGCGGCTAGTGCCTATGGGTAAATGGTAGATTATTTTTCCTTATCTTAATCTGCTGAAACGAATGGAACCCTCCTGAAGATAAATCACACTGCCACGTCGGGGAGCGGGGTTGACCCCATGTTCTGCATGTAGCTTGGCCTGAGGGGTAACGCTGAAAGGACAGAGGTCATGGAGCAGCAACACTGAAGTAAGAACACACATGCAGAACAGGAACAGCTTCAATGCCAGACAGCACAGCTCCAACTTCCCCTTGGCCATAGTCTCTAAGCAGGGGGCTTAGTGGGTCCTTCATGAATCTCTGTTAAAGCAAACAGAAGCGCCCCCAGCCTTACCGGTGCACGGGCTCCTGTAGGAGAGTGAGCGCCTGCAGCACGCACCTGCCCCTCCCCATTCCCTGAAGCCAGCGCCCAGAGGGGGCTTTTCTCATCATACAAATCTTTTTTTTTTTTTTTTTTTGAGACAGAGTCTTGCTCTGTCGCCCAGGCTGAAGTGTAGTGGCGCCATCTCAGCTCACTGCAAGCTCCGCCTCCCGGATTCACACCATTCTTCTGTCTCAGCCTCCTGAGTAGCTGGGACTATAGGCACCTGCCACCACTCCCAGCTAATTTTTTGTGTTTTTAGTAGAGACGGGGTTTCACCATGTTAGCCAGGATGGTCTCCATCTCCTGACCTCGTGATCCGCCCGCCTCAGCCTCCCAAAGTGCTGGGATTACAGGCATGAGCCACTGCGCCTGTCCCATACAAATCTTACTTTAGGACTCGAACAGCATTGTCTTTAAGAACACGTATCATTAATTAAATTAAAAATCATGGTTTTCCACCCTCCAAGGGCAGGGAAGGGTCAATTGAAAGGCACAGATTTTAAATATTCAGGAATTGAAAGTAAAGTATCTTTCTCTCGCATAATCCCTTAAAACCAGAAGGTTCATTCGGCCGGATACTTGATCCCTTGGTCCATAAGTTCATCACCAGCAACACCCACCCACAGTCTTGAAGGGAGAAGGCCGCTCAAGTCCTGTTGGCCCCTGTGGAACCACCAGGGGGTGCTGGAGCGACCTCAGGACAGTTTCACATCACTACCTAACTTCGTTTCGAGATTGGGACAAGGTTGCTATCCCCATTTCAGAGCAAACAGAGAAGATTCAGGGCCAAATCCATGTTCCCAGCACCGCAATAAGAGCACTCGCCATTCCCTAATCCCGCTGCCTGCGGGAAAGCACCCGAGCCTGAGCCTTGTCTGAACTCTCTGTTGCAGAGATACCCTCAGCCGCGGGGCCAGAAGAAGAAGAAAGTGGTGAAGTATGGCATGGGAGGAATGATCATCGTCCTGCTCATCTGCATCGTCTGGTTTCCTCTTCTCTTCATGTCTTTGATCAAATCTGTGGCTGGGGTCATCAACCAGCCCCTGGACGTCTCCGTCACAATTACCCTGGGAGGGTATCAGGTGATCTCTGTGCACACCCCGCCTACCAGAGCCTTGCCCCAAGCCACACTCCTTTATGATAGATGCCTGTAGGGTATTTAGTTATGAGCTGCCAACCCCACTGTCCTATCTGTATTCTGACTGCTCAGCAAACACGTGATGTATGAAATGAGGTGCCAAAGACATTGAGAGACTAGTTCCCCTCTGGTCTTGAGCACGGGAATAATCCCTCCAAAAAGAGATCTCGGATGCCGTTTGTCATGGGATAAACATATCCTACATAAATGGGCTAATATCCTACATAAATGTTTTTCTTTTGACTCAGGATGGAGAGAAGAGCTGGGGAATATTGACAACACTGTTCTCTTTGTTTTCCAGCCTATTTTCACAATGAGTGCCCAACAAAGCCAGTTAAAAGTTATGGACCAGCAGAACTTTAATAAATTTATACAAGCTTTTTCTAGGGACACCGTAAGTAAATCCCTATAGTAGATTTCTGTGAAGACCTCTCATCTAGGGGAGCTCACTCGTTGTCATTTAATGCTTTTCCATGCCTGAGGTGGTGGGAAGAAGGACTTTTCAGGGTTGATCAGTTACATACAGCATATTCACTTTGATAATCTAAGAAGTTATGTCTATGTCATGAGTGGTAATAAACATTTAAATATTGATCTATTTTAAAAACTGTTCAACTTTTTAAACTGTGGTATATATTCATCTCTTGACTAGTAGGCGTACTCTGGGAATCTGTCCTAAGAAGTCATTCAAAATATGAGAAAGCTCTATCTAGGCACTGGCTTATGAGTGCATTCTCTGTATTAGCAGAACTGGAGGCAATTTGCGGCTCAGCAAACAGGAGCTGGTTGAGGAAATTAAGGCAGATGTATTAAATGAATTCAATTAGCACTGCATACCCTAGAGTGGTCATAATGGGAGAAAGAGCTTCTACTTTCCATTTTATTTACGTGCCATGTTGTCCAAAGATTTTCTAAGCAACTTATTTTGTAATTAAAAAATTCATTACAGAGACTATAAATGACATGACAATTTCTCAAGCTAAAACATAAATTTTAAAAAGGCTATTATTTTTTAAATTACAAAAAATAAGAAATACGTCCCCTAAAACTTAAAACAATGATGATGTTCTGGTAGCAGGATGATGGCTGATGTTATTCTCTTGTCTATATTCCACACTTTTAATAATATTACATAATCCTCATCTTTTTTTTTTTTTTTTTTTTTTTTTTTGAGACGGAGTCTCGCTCTGTCGCCCAGGCTGGAGTGCACTGGCCGGATCTCAGCTCACTGCAAGCTCCGCCTCCCGGGATTACGCCATTCTCCTGCCTCAGCCTCCCGAGTAGCTGGGACTACAGGCGCCCGCCACCTCGCCCGGCTAAGTTTTTGTATTTTTTTTTAGTAGAGACGGGGTTTCACTGTGTCAGCCAGGATGGTCTCGATCTCCTGACCTCGTGATCCGCCCGTCTCGGCCTCCCAAAGTGCTGGGATTACAGGCTTGAGCCACCGCGCCCGGCCAATCCTCATCATTAAAATTTGTCTTACAAATAGTTTTTTTAATTGAAGAGAGTGAATAGGAAGGAGACGCTTCTCTCTTCTGTAAATTGTCACCTATAATGCACACGGTCAACACTAATCTGGAACAATGAGCAGTTCTTCAGAGAGGGTTGGGATGTCCTGAGCAGATTAAGTTTGGTCTCCCTCATGAGAGGGACATTCCCCGATAGGTGATAAATTTCCTTTTTAGTGGAAAGGAAAAATGACACTAAATTATCTGTTTTTCCTTTATCATTTAACTGGAATGATTCCACAGCTGTATTGATGGTAGCAACTGCTGGGATTGGGTAATGTAACTGGAAACTGGCCAGACCTGTGGGTAAGGAAGCCAAAGTAGTGCGATGGAACACTCAAGACCATCCATTATAAAAATATTCCCTTCAAAGGGAGAAACCTTTTCCATACTGCCGGTTAAAAGGAAGAGTAACTGCTTTCTTTATACAGCATGATGCATATAATCTATTTATGCATGTGCATTTGTGCACATACAGGGTGCTATGCAATTTCTGGAAAATTATGAAAAAGAAGACATAACAGTAGCAGAACTGGAAGGAAACTCAAATTCTTTGTGGACCATCAGCCCACCCAGTAAGCAGAAAATGATACACGAACTCCTGGACCCCAATAGTAGCTTCTCTGTTGTTTTTTCATGGAGTATTCAGAGGTAGTTACTGTATTTCCATGCATAATTTATCCCTTCCCCCAGTCTAAACATGGAGTTGGGGGATGGAGGGTGTGGTGGGATGGAAGAATGGAAACTTTAGATTAATGTGGATCTTGCTTTGTCATTACAGCCTTGGGAACTTACCTTCAATGCCAAAGCTAACATTTTTGTTTATTAAATAATGACTTGCGTAGGAATCACTAACCAGACTAAGAACTTCTTAGTTTTCCTTTTTTGTTGTTTTTAGCTAACTTTAGTTTTTTGGTTTTGGGGTTTGTTGTTGTTGTTTATTTTTGCATTTAAAAATCCATTGTATTTTATTACCTTAATGTACAATTGGTGAAACAACACTTAAATTTCAAATGTTTCTTACTATAATGCAAAAGAGTATTACTCTGAACACCTCCCTCATGCATCACTTACATCACTATTATAAATCTACCACAGGGACCCTCTCCACTTAGATTTTCCTCATGCATCTTACATTTCACTGTCCATAATCTTCCGTGGAAAAGGAAGTGAACGATGCCCACTGGAGACAGAAAGCCTAGCTCTAATGCAGCGAGAACTGACCATGTGCTTTCACATAAACACTAAGAAATGAAGGCAGAGCATCAAGTGATTTGAAAGTTGATTTAAATTAATATGTGGTTTTTAGAAAATCTAAACTTTTTTCAATGCAAAAAAAAATTTGAATGTAACTATTAATCTCCAAAAAATCAATATCCTGCTCCTTTTAAACTGAAATCCAAATAAATTTCGTATTTTAATGTTGGATTATTCTAGATAATAACTTTAGTTTTTAAAGAGAGGCTGGCAGTGAGTTCTGTGAGCAAGAAAGAGAGGTAGAGAGAAGAGAGGCAAGGTGATGATTTACAAAATGAAACAGTCTGGGTGAATTTTACAACTTCCACGAAAGGCTGAAGTTTGGTCTTAATGATAAAGAAATTTCAGGCCGATTGCGGTGGCTCACACCTGTAATCCTGTCACTTTGGGAGACCGAGGTGGGCAGATCACTTGAGGCCAGGAGTTTGAGACCAGCCTGGCCAACATGGCGAAACTCCGTCTTTACTAAAAATACAAAAATTAGCCAGAAGGTAGTAGCACACACCTGTAATCCCAGCTACTCAGGAGGCTGAGGCAGGAGAATTGCTGGAACCAGGGAGGCAGAGGTTGCAGTGAGCTGAGATCATGCCACTGCACTCCAGCCTGAGTGACAGAGCAAGATTTCGTCTCAAAAAAAAAAATAAAAGAAAAGAAAGAAAGAAAAAGAAATCGCAGCCTCCTCTGGAGGCCCAGATTATCACTTGCATTCCACCGATACTGGGGAAGCCCTGCCTGACCCGCTTCCCAAGTGTGAGATGCGAGGGCAGCTCGGCTGTCTCCGAAGGGAGAGACTTCCTGAGAGTTCTCTCTGCCCAGCCCGAGCCAGTGGCCAGCACGTGGCCCCTGCTTTGTTTTTCCTTGTGTTGGTAGAAAGCGCATATCTTAGCAGAAGTTCTCACATCCAAATACTGCATCCAAAGCCCAATAGTTTAGTGATGCAGTTTTGGGAACCTCAACATAATACACCAGTTGATTAACTTAGTTCTTTCATCACAGTTTTGAGATTTAGAACCCTAAGCAAGCTTATTTGGGCAGGCAAATAGTAGGTTCATTTGGGTCCATGAGACTGACTTGTTAGAATTAAGAAAGAAACATGACAGTTACAGAAAAATGCCTTCTAGCATCTAAAATTTACAAGGAAATAGTGTTAAAAAATTCAAAGTGGGGCTGTTCAGAATGTAAAGAACTCTGTCAATCTCATTTTCTCCTTTTCAGTGTCCCAAATTCATGTCCAACTCTGTATAAATTACCAAAAATTTACTTTCTAGCCTTTTCTTTAAAGAGCTACCAAAAAAATAGAAACCAACAAAACAATTAAAATTCAATTTCTGACTGAATATTCTTTTTAACACATGGAGTCTGTTTATCATCGTGGAGACTAACATCATTGGGTTGATAAAAGAATATTTTATAAACTCATATTAAAACATCAAGATGGGTTCTCTTTTGATCAGCAGGTTCCTCCTCTTTCTCACCTTCGACTCTGTTTTAAAAGTGTTCATGGCCTCCTTGGGCTCTATTAACTCAATTGTCTAAGAAGCTGAGCATTGAGGTGAAGTGGACTGAAAGGGTCGGGATTGACAATTGTGCACCCAATGAAAGCATGGTGACATTAATCAAATTAAGAGTTAAATATGTTGTAAATCTCTTTTCCAGACTTCTGAATAATCATTGACATTAGCTTTTTTTTTCTTTGCAGAAACTTAAGTCTGGGTGCAAAATCGGAAATAGCAACAGATAAGCTTTCTTTTCCTCTTAAAAATATTACTCGAAAGAATATCGCTAAAATGATAGCGGGCAACAGCACAGAAAGTTCAAAAACACCAGTGTAAGTTTATTTTTCTTACTAATAGAGCTTTGTTAGGTATATGCAGCTGATCCAAAATGTCCATCTACAGATTCATGTGTATGAGGAATGCAACTTCATTCTTTGGTAACACAAAGTTAATTTCTATTTGGAGGCCCCATTTTGCAAGATTAAAGAAACTTAATCTCAGCTGTGGAGTTTTCTGTCCACTGTCCCCAGGGTTATGTCTATGTTCTGAATGAGGGTTTGGGCCAGGCACGGTGGCTTATTCCTATAATCGCAGCATTTTGGGAGGCTGAGACAGGTGGATGCCCTGAGGTCAGGAGTTCAAGACCAGCCTGACCAACATGGTGAAACCCTGTCTCTACTGAAAATACAAAGATTAGCTAAGCGTGGTGGTGCACACCTATGATCCCAACTACTCGGGAGGCTGAGGCATGAGAATCGCTTGAACCCTTGAGGCAGAAGTTGCAGTGATCCAAGATCGAGCCACTGCACTCCAGCCTGGGCAACAGAGCGAGACTCCATCTGAAAAATAAATAAACAAATAAATAATAAAAAACGAATGAATGAGGGTTTGTATGGTGCCAGGCTCCAGGAAGCTCGTCAGTGCATGGAAAGTGCTGGCCTGCTGGGCTTCCATTGAGAGAGACATTATTCTTCCAGGTCTGTCTTCAGTCTGCAGAGTAGCTGTCTCCCTCAGCTATTGGGACCCATTCTGAGGCACACTAGAAATCATCATGCTGATTCTCATGCAATTTGGAGGTGTGGGGGCTCCGGCAGGTCCACCTGGGTTCACCTGATCCAATATAATATGTGCCCAGTGGTACCTCATTCGCCCCTGGGGGTACTGGGCTCTTGGTGCCTCTAAGGGCCCTATTCAGGAATGCGACATGGGACTGCACTAAAATGACCCAAGCCTCTTGTCATTCGTGTCTGCCACCTGATCGTGGGCACCCACTTTACTCGTTCACCCTCAGTGGAAGGAGGTGGGCTCAAGGTTCCTTCTTAGGGAGCCACTAGTGTCAAGCACATTCTCCTCCCACTCTCTGTCCACCTGGCCCAAAAAGTATTGATCTCATCTCTGGATGACAAACCTTGCTCTTATCTGACCATAATCACCAAAAGCCAGGCAAAGACCCCGTGAGACCCTTTTCTACTATTATTCCTGCCCCTGGGTCTCTGAATGGGGGTGGAGCATACAGGGTTAAGGAGTACAAAGGGTAAAAGGAAATTTGGGGAAAAAAATTATATATCTCAAAATATTATCCTGCCACTTAAGTACTCCACTTCCAACAGATGCAAGCTGAGATGTTTAGATTCTAATATTTGAACTAGCAAGAAAAAAATGATACGGATCTAAAACTGCTAAACATAATAGTTCAGGCATCCACCAGTGATGCCCCCAGTTTTGTCTTTCAGACTGCCCTGGCCCCATTGTAATGCATGGAATATACAGATCACCAGGGTGCAGGCCTTAGAAGTATTCCCAGACTGAGATATGTTTTGCAACTCACTAAAGTTGAAGGGCCCTTGGAGATTGTCAGATCCTTTCCCATCACTTCCCAGATGAGAAGGCGTGTCTACTCAAGAATGTATTCAAGGCACTGGGCTTGTGGGAGGCAGAGGTCACTCGAGGTCCAGGCCACCATCTCTCTTCACTTCTCACTCCCCTCTAGATCAGTTCATGTAGTCTACTTGTGTATTAGTCCATTCTCATACTGCTAATAAAGACTTACCTGAGATTGGGTAATTTACAAAGGAAAGAGGTTGAATTGACTCACAGTTCCACATGGCTGGGGAGGCCACACAATCATGGCGGAAGGCAAAGGAGGAGCAAAGGCACATCTTACATGGCGGTGGGCAAGGGAGCGTGTGCAGGGGAACTGACCTTTATAAAACCATCAGATTTCATGAGACTTATTCACTATCACGAGAACAGCATGATGACGGAGGAAAACCTGCCCCCATCATCCAGTTGTCTCCCACCAGTCCCTGCCATGACACGTGGGGATTATGGGAGCTACAGTTCAAGATGATATTTGGGTGGGGACACAGTCAAACCATATCAGCCTGATTATAGATATGTTTGAAAATCTAAAAATTAAAATACAAAGTGTGCTCAATGGTATGGATAAGAATTAGAGGATCCTAGTAAGAAAGAGTGCCCCTTAGCTTCAGAAACAAGCTGCAGAATTTAGAAAAGGCCTGTGGCTGTTTGTAAGCCAGCACCGAGCTTGTTGTACAGACTTACTTGCAGATCCAGATAAAGCTCAGTGAATTTGCTCCACATCAGAGAGTTTTGATTGTAATAGGAACCCATAAATTATGATGTCTACACATTGTACAGATATATGAAATTTTCACCATTATTTGGTGATACAAGGTCAACAATAACAATAAAAAATCAATTTTAGTGGGTAAAACAATTAAAATGTAATTATATCTTTTTTTTTCTTAATGTACAGGACCATAGAAAAGATTTATCCATATTATGTGAAAGCACCTAGTGATTCTAACTCAAAACCTATAAAGCAACTTTTATCTGGTAAGAATGAGAAAAATTTGTTTCAGAATTGTTTTCAATCCTAGTTTTATTCAATTTCAACAGTGTGTGTTTGGGCCTTCATCAAACTGCTTTTTAGTTATCTCTTCCTGTGTGACAAGACATATAAAACCTCTGCCTGCCTTCACTAGCCCAAAGGAGTCACTCATTCAGTTGGGACCCACATTCTTCATTTTCTCTTTTTCATTGATATGAAACTTGATTGACTTAAATTCACAGCAAGTTTCTTATAGTACTGATTCATCAGATTATAGACTTGTTTCTATTAGCAGCCAGATTACTGACAGGAAACTGCCTCATGCATTGTTAAATATGTCTGCCCCTCACAATAAGAACAATAAAAAGATAGCATGAAATGCACTTGATTCCGCCCAAGGATTAGTAAGTATCTCTAGAGGCACTTTAGTGATTTAATTTTCCCAATATAACTTGGATGGTATAAATTCATGTTTCTGGATTCTATTAATTATCAAGAATTGCTTGATTCCATGACTTGAACCAGAAGCAGATGTATAGATCTGGACAACGTGGAAAACCAGTGCAGTTATCTGGCACACATTCATTCATTCTCCAACATGGGCCGTTAACTATGTAGTAGGCAATAGGCCAGGCACTGGAGCCTGGGCTCCGTGCCGCTGTGTTTAGCTAGAAAGACGCAGACATAAGTGAAGAGTTGGAAAGCCACACAGAGATTGGCCTGGTAGAGGCCCAGTGGAGGGCCCTGGGGATGGGCAAAAGGCCAGGCTCCATATCACACATGTTTCTTCCTCAGCAGTAAATAAGTATCTCTTGCAAGGTATTTGCAAGACGCATTAAGAAATTTGCTATTTCCCTTTCAGTCAGAAATAGTTGTAGAAATGTTTCATCTGGGCATGCAGATTGCTCAACAATCAGTCATTCCCCATGAAATAATTCTGTCCCTCCACAAGCTCTTCCCGAGGTGACTCTGTGCTGCAGGTTCCTGTGTTTCCTCCTTACAGCTGTCTCCCGACTTCAGAACCAACATTCCTCCTGTTCCTGTGTGTTCTGCATGGTTCGCCTTCTTCCTTGATAAGGACTTTGGCTCTAGCAGGATCATACTGTGCCTTACTCTTCTTCATTGATTCATCCTTCCATGCCATAGACATTTTTTGTCAAGTACCATTCTTGGATTCCTACCATCTAGGACAAGCTTGTCCAACCCGCATCCCATGGGCTGCCTGTGACCCAGGACAGTGTTGAATATGGCCCAACACAAATCCGTAAACTTTCTTAAAACATTATGAGATTTGTTTGTATGATTTTTTTTTTAGCTCATAAGCTATCCTTGGTGTTAGTATATTTCCTGCATGACCCAAGGCAATTCTTCTTCTTCCAGTGTGGCCCAAGGAAGCCAAAAGATTGGACACCCATGATCTAGGAATTCAGTATGAAATGATGCTGATGTGGCTCCCACCGTCACAGAGTTTAGTTTATAGTCACCACCATGTTTCTCAGGGGAAGCACCAGTATTGTTGGCAGGAGTGGAATCTTCTTAAAAAGACCTATGCAATGTCACTACAGGCTTTTTACTGTATCTTTTACAACTGGTTTGCATTCACCCTGAACTCCAATAAAAGTAATCATTGACCCGACATTATGGTTCTCAGAGATTTGCTGAGCTGTGTCCCATCACCCTGCCTGAAATGAGCTTCCCTCCTCACCCAACTTCACCTATTGAAGTTCTCACTTGGCAAATCTCAGCTCGGAAGTTATCTGCTCTGTGAGGCACCCATGGAGCATACTATCCAGAAGTGGTGTCTCTAAGCCAACAGACCTTGTCAATGCTGGTCCTATGGTGGCTGTCATGTGCTCATAAATTGTGCTCATGTACATAGTCTTTTCCCATGGAGATAAGTAACAATGTTATATGCAATTTTGGAGCCCTTTAGCACTTAATTGAGTGCCTTCCTCCCATGAGACATTCAACAGATGCTGCTAATATGAATGGACTGGTTGATTCAATCACAAGTCAGCGATGTGGGTTTTTAAGTGTCTACAGAGTCATTTGGGATTACCAGCTCAGCCGCTCAGGTGGTGGATCCTCCACTTTTGCCCTGTGGTTTTGCTGCCATGCCCATGTAGCAACAGCAGCTGACCTCTCTCACTGAAAAGGAAAAATCACTGAGATACCCAGACCCACTCTTCCTTGTCCATTCCCACTTTTAGCATGTCCATGCATCCTTTTCATCCTGGAACCGTAGGCTACAGTTAGTAACCAGATTTTGCCATCTGAAAACATTTTTGCATTAAATCCTAAAATTCTCATGCTGACTTGATTTTGTGTTTCTACCCTTCCAGAAAATAATTTCATGGATATAACCATCATTTTGTCCAGAGACAATACAACTAAATTTAACAGTGAGTGGTGGGTTCTCAACCTGACTGGAAACAGAATATACAATCCGAACTCTCAGGCCCTGGAACTGGTGGTCTTCAATGACAAAGTCAGTCCCCCAAGTCTGGGGTTCCTGGCTGGTTATGGGTAAGGACTCATTGAACACTTCACAGTTACAAGAGTCTACTTCTGTATCATATAAAGTTGAGAGTGGGAAACCTTTTGTCTTCTTAGAATTCACTAATTTTAGAGCTGCAATATTAAAATGCACACGTCCTTGGCCCTTCATTTCAAAAAATTAGGCACCAGAGTCCCAAAGAGATCAAAATGCCCAGTGTGACTCACACAGCCCAGGCATATGGCTTCTTTACTCCACGTCTTCCTGTTATGGCACAGTTTAATGCAATCCAGTGTTTACATTTAGAAACTGGCATAGAAATGCCACTTTTCTGCTTAGATTTCCTTCTAATCCTTAGCAGATTGATCTATCAGACATCCCACTTTTGAACTTCTGAACCATCGCATCATGTTCTGATGCTTAAATCCTAGGACACGCACATCCCCACAAGACACAAATATAAAATATTATATTTCTCAAAGTTAGCCTCATAAGAAATGATTTTCACCCAGAATTTTATAAAAAATTAATCTGAGAGACAGTATCTGAGAGACAGCATTGCTAAAAAGAAAGGAGCCTGCCACAGAAAATCATATATAATCACATTTCTACCAAATATATGATTTATGCATTTAATGTATGCAATAAAACAACCTAAAATCCATACATTAAACGGTTAGCATTGATTATTTACAGAATGTGAGATTGCAAAGGACTTTTATTTTTCAAGTCTAACAGTTCTGTAATACATAATTCTATTTTCTATTTATAATAATTCTATTATAAAAAGTCAACTTTTTAACCAAAGGGAAAAAATGTGAGATTTGATATGCTTATTTCTTCTATGGAATTTGAGACAAAATAATATTTTTTTCTTTTAGACATGCTTTATTAACTATATTTAACTGCTATATGCAATTTCTACTTACTGTTTTTTTTCAGTATTATGGGATTATATGCTTCCGTTGTGCTTGTGATTGGGAAATTTGTCCGAGAATTCTTCAGTGGGATTTCTCACTCCATCATGTTTGAAGAGCTTCCAAATGTGGATCGAATTTTGAAGTTGTGCACAGATATTTTTTTAGTTCGAGAGACAGGAGAACTGGAACTAGAAGAAGATCTCTATGCCAAATTAATATTCCTGTATCGCTCACCAGAGACAATGATCAAATGGACTAGAGAAAAAACAAATTGAAACCTTAGAACACAGACTGCAAATAATGTTAACATTTGAATTTTTTTTAAAAGCACAATATTCTCATAAGAGCTAAGCATTTCTAGTTCAATGGAAATGATTTGTTTCTCTTCTGACAGGTAGACAAAAGGAGCTGACATCCTTTTGCAGTAAAAGCTACCTTGCAAGTTAAGGCACTGTTGAAAATGTTATTTGTAACTCCATTTCTCTGAAATCAGGGCTACTTGCTTTATGTTTTAGTCAACAGTGTCTTGCATTCTGATTGACCATGTGAAGGAATCATGTATGGGCCCCGTCCCTAAGAGAAACAGAAGAGGAGTCAGAAGGAAAGATACCTGTGTTTTCCTCTGTGGGCCCGTGCCCTTCCTTGGAGAGATGCTACAATGCAATATACAGAGCTCCATCCCCACTGGGGAAGCTGCTGTGATGAGACTAGATGAGCCTTCAACACACTCAGAATATGCAACAGCAATAGGGAGCAGACAGCTCCTACCTGTGTTTCTAGGGGCAAAAGAGAGGGAACTAATTGCCCATGAAGATGCCAGTGGAAGGATCAGCCTCATTCTAAGCAAAAACATAACATTAGTGATACTCTTACTGCCTTATCTTAACCGAGGACTAATAAGATACCTTTCCATTAAACACCAGTGACTTCTCAGGAAAAAAAAACAAAAAACAAAAAAAAAAACAGCAAAACAAATGGTGTGGACACCTGCTTTGTTGTGGTCCAGCAGTGACCGGCTTCAATGAGGGGAACCATTCTGGAGGGCTGCGGTCTCCTGTGCAAACTGACGTGAGGCAGAAGAGTAAAAAGGCCAGCCCAGTGGGACCTGGAATACTTTGTAACTCTTTAATAACTGAGGTCAGGACCGCTCTTCTGCCTTCCCTGTCCCTCAATGTGCTTTTTCCCATTTCCATGATTTAAGGCAATGGTTTTTCCAGTATGTGACATTTTCCTTCCTGTTTTTCAGGTATATCAAAGAGTTTACATATTCCAATTCACATTTTTACATCTGAGACGGGTTTTTTAAGTTCATAATTATGAAAGAAATATGTATATTGAGCTTGGGGAAATAAAAATGGCCTTTTCTTAAATTATTATTATTGGTAATACAACCTCTTCATTAAATAACAATGTAGCATGAAAAATTTATGATTGAAATGTAGTTTTCATTACATACTAAGATACAGTTTCTGAGAAGAATCATTGAATGGACTAGAATATGTCAAAAATTGATCCTGTGTAGTTTGGGTTCAGGGCTGACTTAAAATAAAGCACATCCTGCAAAGTCATTTTAAGAATACTCCTTATTTTGCTTTTTTGCATGAAATAGAAAACGGATTGTTTTGATACAGTGTACAGTTTTTTTTTTAATCAACTGAAATAAGAATCCACTTCTTGCTGGTTTTGTTTTGTTTTGTTTTCCTCATATAAACAGAAAACAACTAATAAATAATTTCCAAAAAGGAAACTATTACAGTGAATATGGAGCTTTAAAAAAGTAGCAGACTTCAAATGATGTTGTGTCTTGTACAGAATTAATTAGTGCATATTTATTCTTACACGGCGAAAGCTAGCACGCTTCCCCCTGCGGAGATAAACTGCTTCCGTCACTGCAACAATAAACTCAAACCACTTAGTGGAACTCTTGCACGAAGGTCTAATTTCCCAACAGCAGAAAGAATCATGGTGCATATCTGGTTGTGAGTTCTTTCTTTTTAAAAAAAAAAAAAAGTCAACAAGGAATTTCCAGAAAGCAAATTGTAGCTCATGTAGAAAAGATGAGGCATAGGAAAATGCTCATGAGAAGAAAACGTACAGATTAGAGGATACCAGAATTGAAATATTCCTCAAGAAAACAATTTCCAGGGTGTAAGGCAAAAGCCTCCAGATGTGTTAAGAGAGGAACATATTGCAGGAAAGAGTGCTGGCCGAAGAAGGCATTCCTTCCCGAACTGCGTGTGCGGACTGGAAATCACACAGAGAATGCCAGAGCCTGGCTTCTGGTCCTGGCCCAGCCACTGTGGGGCTGGGAGACCTGGGCAAAGGGGTCTTTCACCCTCCTCAAGCCTCCTTTATCCGACACCATCAGGGATCATCAGGCTCTACACAACAACATGCTAAGGCTCAAAGGCCGCCCACCCCAGCCAAGCAGCCTGCTGCTACCTTAGATTGGCTTCTCTAGAGATAACCTCTGAGACACAGTCACATGAGGTCATTTTGGGGCAGTGATCACAGGTTATACAGGTCACGGAGGAAGGCAGGACCAGGCAGAGAGAAGCTGCAGTTGCAACTGAGCCCTGGAGCTGGGGTAGCCCTCCCTTTATCCCAAGCTAAGCCAGGGGTGTTTGGATCCCATTCCAGCAAGCCATTGTCATAGCCATCCCCTGGGCAAGGACTTAACCTTTCATGAGGCACCTCCTTGCAGGCTGGGGGTTTTTGCCTTTGAGGGACAGGGCCAGCCATGGGCATGTGGGAGTCCAGAGGGAATCCTAGGAGACTGCATTACCCATCGCTGTCTACTCTTGGACACTGATTTCTACAGTAAGCTTGTGAGGCCTTACCTCTCTTGCAAGGGAAGAGCAAAGGGAAAGGAGCTACAGGCCCCCCTGCAGCTGGTTTCAAGGCCAAAGTGAGACTCATCACCCATCCTTCTGGCACCGTTACGAGATCCCTTCTCCCTTGGCCAGCAGCCCTGGCGGGGTCAGCTAGACCCTGAAGCTGAGGGGCCCAAGGTCCTGGTTTCAAGCTCTCTTCAGGTCCTGGCTGCAGCTTTGCCTCTTTGTCATTCACATGAGGCACCAAGCACCAAAGAGGGGTGATCCCCTGAGCACCAACATTTTCTTCCCCGCCTGGCTGGGTGGCAACAGCCTCCTCGTTCTGCTGACCTGGGTCGATTAGCCCAGTCAGTAAGGTGACCCCTTGCCTTGCCATATCTGTGGCATTTGTTCCTTTACTGTCCTTCTGACTGAGTCATCCCTTCTGAAACCATGTTTTACTTTTTCGCTAATTTCCTGAATGCTAACTCATTTCTGAGTTTTCTAATTCTGATTTTTATTGTTCTTTCATGTCTTCTATTTTTTCTGAATTTATGTTACTGCATTTTGAAACACTGGATTATGGTTTCCACCCATTGGTGAGCATATCTTTCTGGCAAACTTTGACAGTCTCAAAGGCCACAACCCCGCCCCTTACTCTTTTTCACCAGCCACATTCGGTGTTGGATTGATGCACAGTCCTTTTCTCTTGCTCCTTTGCAGGGGACATTTGTTTCCCTGACGTTAGGGTAGGAAGCTCTTCCAGCTTCACAGCTCTGGAGGCCCCTCCACTGTGGTTTTCACTGGTTCCCAAGTGTGCCCTTCCTTCCTTAGACCTCCACTTTGTCCCCCCGCCCACTCTGAGCCCTCTCTTCCCAGTAGCAACTCGTCTGCACCGCACGGACTCTCCCCAGCAGCTTCTTCTCAGGGCCGATGCGGCATGGGGCCTGGTCCTGGGAGGGAGCTTCAACCTGTCATTTTGGAGAGTTCACAGGCCCAGCCCTGCGCAGCCCCTCAGCCACCAACGAGCATGGGGAAAAAAACCCCTCCAGGGTCCAGGGGCCATCTCTTGTGTGGGTGAACTGACCCCAGCTCTGCCTGGCAAGACCGTCCTCATTCCTCTCTTCTCCCACCTGTGACGGACTTCTCCTGCAGGTGTCCTGTCATTCTTTGGAGTCTAGATTTGTCCTGGCCTAGTTCTCATCTGCATTTCTTTTGTTTGTGCTGGAGGCGATAGGGAGTGACTGAGGAAGTGCCAAGCTCTAGGCTACACTACCTTTACCGGCCCGGAATTCCCCTACACAGAGTCTGTAAGCACAGTATTGAATGAGGGAAGAATATGTTAAATTTCACAGAGAAAACAGTCTGAAACTACATTGACCAAGTTAGATTTGGCATAAAAGCACTTGGTACAAACGGTGCACACAAATGATTGGATCTCAGAGTCTATATTGGTTTTGAATATTATTCTTAAAGTGTTATCTTAAGACATAGGTACCTGTGCTTATATTCCCACATATTTTTATTGAACACACTTGCCTATTATTCAACCTATTTTATTAGGATTTTCAGAGTACTGTTTTCCCTTATTGTTTATCTGCTTTCTAGTTTATAAATCTGTTTTTATCTTTCTTATTTTTTTTTTACTTCTTTGTGTTATTCACTATTCTTCCTCTGACCTTTTGGGTTGGATATATAGCTCGGTATTGAGCTATCTACAGTGTGTCCCAAATCAGAAGTATAAATGCTGCAAACTTAGAGAACTCATCATTTGGAAGTTTATTTAAATATTCCACATTCTTCAGCTTTGCAGATTGGAGTATTACATTTCAGCTTTTAGGCTGCATGTGAGACAGCGTCCAGATGTTCATCCAGAGCCGCAGCATGGCAGAGGCCTTGTCATTCACTGGCAGTCTCCATCAGACCTTCCGTCGCGGGATGTTCTTTGGAGGATCTTCAAAGGCAACCTTCCCGTGGCTGCTTCTCCGTGTTTGCAGTTTGAAAATGGACTAGAACCACTAGCACAAGACAGTGGTTGGCTTGAATGTCCATAGCAAAGATATTAGTATCTTAAATGTTTAAATTATTATCCTTTACGATGTGGCCTTTTCTAAGTTTGTAGTATTTATACTTCTAACACCATTACAGTTTAAACCTGCGGTAAGACCTTTGGGAAGCCCTGTGTTTTCTTCCACGTAAGACTAAGTTCTGTACCTGAGACCTTCACAGCAGGGTTGTCGCAGATGTCCAGAAGCACGGCAGGTGTAGGCATCAGAGCAAACCAGATGGTGAGGAAGGGGAGAGAAAGGCTCACGGAGGGAATGTCCTGGAGGGAAGTTCAAAGAGACAGAGGAACTTCAGCAATTATGCTAGCATCACAGACCTGTCCCCCACTGGAGTTTCTTTAAGGTGCTCAGGGAAAACCAGATAGAACTGTGCCTAGGCTGCACTACCTTTACCTGCCCAGAATTCCCCTACACAGAGTCTATAAGCACGGTATTGAATGAGAGAAGAATACGTTAAATTTCACAGAGAAAACAGTCTGAAACTATATTGGCCAAGTTAGATTTGGCATAAAAGCACTTGGTGCAAACAGTGCACAGAAATGATTGGTTCTCAGAGTCTACATTGTTTTGAATAAGGGGCACCCAGGCCCTTACTCCATGTTCAGGAGCAGAGAAAGATTGCTGGAGATGGTTTCAGTAGCTGCGAGACTAATAGTATCAATAGTGTTCCAGTATTTGCTCTTATGATTTCATGTGTCAAACCCAGTACTAAAAGTGTATTAGAGAAAATCACTTTCACTAAAAGGAAGACAGGAAGGAAAAAAAGGGAAGAGAAGGCCACAAAGCAACCAAAAAACAAGATAGTAAGAACAAGCCCTTACTTATCAATAATAACAACGAATGTAAATGGACTGAACTCGCCAATCAAAAGACATATGTGGCAGAATGGATTAAAAAAAAATAAGACCCATTTATCTGTTGCCTACAGAAACACACTTAACCTCCAAAGACACACATAGTCTGAAAATAAGGGAATGGAAAAGATTCCCTGCCAATGGAAACCAAAAAAAAAAAAAAAAGCAGAAATAACTATACTTATGTCAGACAAAATAAACTTTAAAACAACTATTAGAAAAGACAAAGAATGCCACTAGATAATGACAAAGGGGTCAATTTAGCAAGAAGACATAACAATTGTAAATATATATGCACTCAACACTGAAGCACCTAGATATATAAAGAAAATATTACTACAGTTAGAGAGCTAGAACTCCATATAATAATACCTGGACACGTCAATGCCCCACTTTCAGCATTGAACAGATCTTCCACAGAGAAAATTAAGAAACAACGAACTTAATCTGAATTATAGACCAAAGGGATCGAATACATATTTACAGAGTATTTCACCCTCTAAGAGCTGCAGAACACACATTATTTTCCTCAGCACACGGGCCATTCTCAAGCACAGACCATATGTTAGGTCACAAAACAAGTCATAAAACATTAAGAAAATGAAATATGAAAACGTACAAGACTATCAACAAAAGACAAGCAGATACATACACAAATAGTCATCCCCTAAATTTTAAGAGTGAGAGAATACTGCCACTCCCACCTGGCTCAGGTGCCAGCAGGAGGAGGGCGCCCTACAGATTCTGCAAGAGAAGGGGAAGGACTCCTCCTTGCCCTAGATGCGCCTCCACAGCTGCCACAGAGGTCTGAGATACAGCACCCACAGCTTCCTACCCACCCCAGGCCAGGCCAGGCCAGCCCTGCAGAGCTCCTACACCCCATTCCTGGCCCCAGACTTGCTGCTGCTGCCATAAGTAGCACTATGCCAATACAACCACCGCTGCTGTTGCCCTCAATGCATCGGTCCTCCCTACAAGGCTCCTACCACCTGGCCACCACCAGAGCCTGGCCACCGCTGCAGCCCTGCTCCCACCCTGGCTGCAGCCAGCCAGCCTCCTATTGCAGCTGCCCTCCTACCGCTCCAGCGTGCTGCAGTCTCTGTTGCCACCACCAACCCACAGCAAGGCTAGCCATGGTGTTGTAGGCTCCAGCCTCCAGCGTGTGACAGGGGGCTCCTCCTCCTCCTGGGATGGAGCAGCTGGGCAGGCAAAGCCAGAAAAGCCTAGAGGAGGATGCAAGGGGTGGTAGCATCAGAGCCTCTCCTTGTCATGCCGGCCACTGGGTGGCAGGGGCTGGTTTCAGCAAAGGCACTCACACCCAGCCTCCAAAGTCCAGCCTCTCCTTTTGGTCCAAGCTGGCCAGGAACTGGCGCCTGGAGTGGGTGCTGGAGACACCACAGTGCCAGGCTCCCCACTCCACAGGAATCACTGGGCCCACCCAGGCTGCACTTCTCGGGGAGCAGGAGCAACAGAAACTCAGACCCAGCCAGCTCCCTGCACCCAACTGCCAGTTCCCGTTCCTGATGCCTCCACTCACAGGACACTGTCCCCCGTGGTATCCACTACTCCATACCTGGGGGTCACAAGCAGTCTCTGCACCACAAACCCAGAGTGCACGGGCCCAGGAAACACCGCAGGTGTGGGGGCCCTGCCATGCTCAGGATTCCCATGGAATGGCTGTGTGCCCACCGTGCTCCAGCCAAGGCAGGGTCAGGGCAGGGCCAAACTCAGGGCAGGGCAGGGCAGATCAGGCCCAGAGTAACACAAGGTGAAGAGAGGACAGGATCAACCAGGGCAGGTTTATGGCTGGGGGCAGGGCCAGGGCCAGGAGCAGGGTAGGTATAGGGCCAGGGCATGGCCAAGACAGTGGCAGCTCCAAGGCAAGGTCAGGGTTAGGACCACAGTCATGTCCAAGGCCAGTGCCAGGGAAAGGGCAAGGGCAGGGTCATCTAAGGACCAGAGACAAAGCTAGGCCCAGAGCAGGGCCAGGACGGGTACCTCACAGGGCCAGGGTCTCGGATAGGGCCATGGCAGGGCCAGAGCCACAGCCAGGTCTGTGCTATGGCTGGTCCAAGACAGGGCCAAGCCAAGGCTAGGGTGAGGGCCAAGGTAAAGCCAGAGCAAGGTCAAAGCTAGGGTACGGCCAAGTCAGGGCCAGGGCAGGGAGGGTAAGGCCAGGGAAGCAGGGGGCCAAGGCAGGGCAGGGCCAGGGCAGTGCCAAGGCCAGGGCAGGGCCAGAGAACAGCCAGGGCAGGACCAGGGCCATGGCCGTGGCAGAGGCAGGGTCAGGAACACTTTCAGGGCAGGGGCAAAACAAGGGCAAAGACAGTGTAGATTCATGGCATAGCCAGGACCCAGGATAGGGTCAGGGCAGGCTCTGGGCCATGGCAAAACCAGAGACAGGGCTGGGGCTAGGACAGTGGCAGGGCCAGATTCAGGGCAAGAGACAGAGCAATGCAAGGCCAGGCATTTCAAAGTCAAGAAAGAGTGAGGGCCAGGGCAGAACCAGAGTAAGATCTCAAGCAGGGAAGGGCTAGGGCCAGAACAGGTCCAGGGCAGGGCCATGGAAGGGCCAAAACAGGGGCAGGGCCAGGGCCAGGGCCAGGGAAGGGCCTGAGAAGGGTTAAGGGTCAGGGCCAGGGCTACGGTAGGGACAGGGCCAGGGATATGGCAGGACCAGGGGCAAACCAAACCCAGGGCTGAGCCACGGTATGGTATGGCCAGCGCAGGATAGGACCAGAGCTGGTCCATAGAGAAGGCAGGGCTGATGCCAAGGCAGGGCCAGGCTAATGCCAGGGCTGAGGCAGTGTCAGGACATGTCCACGGCGGGGCTAAGGCCACAGCTGAGCCAGGGAACAGCCAAGGCAGGGTAGGGCAAGGCAATGGCATGGCTGGGTCAGTGCCGGGACAGGGCAGAACAGGGCAAGGTGATGGTAGGGGCAAGGGAGGGAAACCGCAAGGCAGGGCCAGGACACCCTCAAGTCCAGTTAAGGGCCAGGGCCAGAACTATGGGAAGACAAAGGCCAGGGCTGGGGCCAGGGCCAGAGCAGGGCCTAGCCAAGGCTAGGATAGGGCCAAAGTAGGGCCAGGGCAGGGCCAAGCCAGAGTAGGGCAACAGCAGGACCAGGGCAGGGTGATGGCACAGAGCATGGCAGGGCAGGATGTTGCCATGACCAGGGGCAGACCAGTGTCAGCTCAAGGCCAGGGAAAGACCAGGGACAAGGCAGAGCCAGAAAAGGGTCTGGGTCAGGGTCAGGACCAAGGCAGAGTGGACCAGGGCCATGGCAGAGTCAGGGCAGGTCCTTATCAGGGTCAGGTTCCAGGACAGGGCCAGGGCAGCAGCAGGGACAGGGCCTGGATAACAGCAGGGGCAGGGATATGGCAGGACCAAGGTCAGCCAGGGCCAGGGCTCAGGCTGGGCCAAGACTAGGCCAGAGCCAGGCCATAGTGGGGGCAGGGCAAAAGCCAAGGCAGGGTCAGGGCAGGTCCAGGGAGGGGCCAGTGCCAGGCAGGGCCAGGTCACAACCAGGACATGGTAACACAGGGCAACGGCACCGCTGGGCCATGGCAGGCAAGGTCAGCACCAGGAGAAGGCAGAACAGGCAGGGCCATGGTGTGGCCAGGGCAGGAATGGGACAAGGCAAGGCCAGGACAAATCAGAGCCAGGACAGGTCCAAGGCCAGGTCAGGGCCATAACAGGACCAGGACAATGACCATTGGCAGGACTAGAGTCAGCACAAGGGGCAGGGCCAGAGCCAAGATAGGGTCAGCAAAGGTTCAGGGAAGGTCCAGGGCAGAGGCAAGGCCAGGGCCTGGGCCACGGAAGGGCCAGTGCAAGGGCAGGGCCAGGGCAGGGGCAGAGCAGGGCTAGGCTGAAGGCCTAGGCCATGTCCAGAGCAGGGCCAAGGAAGAGGCAGGGCCATGGCATGGCAAGGCCAGGGTAGCAAAGGGACTAGGAAAGGCCAGGGCAGGTAGGAGCCAGAACAGGGCCAGGGCCAAGGAAATGCCAGGTCCAGGACAGGGCCAGAAGCAGGACGGAGCCAGAGCCAGGTCAGGACCAGGGCCAAGGCAGGGCCCCGGCATTGGCAGGGCCAGGGTAGTACAGTGCCCAGTCAGGGCTGGGCCAGGGCAGGACCAGGACCAGAACCAGGGCAAGGTCATGACCAGGAAAAAAACCTAGAGGCAGGGTCACAGCCAGGGACATGACAGGACCAAGGCCAGGGCCAGGACGGCCAGAAGCAGGGCAGAACCAAGGTCAGGGCAGGGATATGGCACCACAAGGGCTTAGGACAAGGCAGGGTCGGGGCCAGTGGAGGGCCAGGGCAACGCTAGGGTAGCACAGGGCCAAGACAGGGCAGGGCCATTGTAGAGCAAGGACCGGGCCAGGGGATGGCAGGGCAGGGACAGGGAAGTCCAGGGCCAGAGTCAGGGCCAGGACATGGACAGGGCAGAAACAGAAATATGGCAGGATCAGAAAGGGGTCAGAGCAAGGTCAAGGCCAGAGAAGGACCACAGAAAAAGAATGGCCAGGACAAGGGCAGTCCAATGACAGGGCCAGGGCAGGGCCAGGCATTTCAGGGTCAGGGCCAGGGCAGAGCTACAGTAAGGTTTCAAGCAGGGAAGGGCCAGGGCCAGGACGGGGCCAAGGGCTGGGTTAGGACCAGGGCACGGCTAGAACAGGGGAAGGGCAAGAGCAGGGTAAGGGTCATGGCCAAGGCCAGGGTAAGGACAGGGCCAGAAATATGGCAGGACCAGGGGAAAGGCCAAAGCCAGGGCTGAGCCAGGGCTGAGTCAGGGCAGGGCATGCTATGGCCAGTACAGGACAGGACCAGAGCTGGTCCACAGAGAGGGCAGGGCCGAGACCAAGGCAGAGCCAGGCCAGTGCCAGGGCGGAGACAGTGTCAGGGCACGTCCAGGGCGGGGCCAGGGCCAGAGGCAAGCCAGGGCACGGCCAAGGCAGGGTAGGGCAGGGCAATGGCATGGCTGGGTCCGTGCTGGAACAGGGCAGAACAGGGGAAGATGATGGTAGGGGCAGGGCAGGGACAGGCCAAGGTAGGGCCAGGACACCTCCAAGTCCAGTTCAGGGCAAGGGCTAAGGCTGGAGAAAGGCCAGGGCCAGGGCCAGGTCTGGGCTAGGGCCAGATCCAGAGCAGGGCCGGGTGAGAGCCAAGTTAGGACCAGGGCAGGGTCAAAGCCAGAGTAGGGTAAGGGCAGGGTCAGGGCAGGTGATGACACAGCCAGAGCACGGCAGGGCAGGGTGGTGCCAAGACCAGGGGCTGATCAGGGTCAGTTCAGTGCCGAGGAAAGGCTAGGGCCAGGGCAGAGCCAGGAAAGAGTCTGGGTCAGGCAGAGCAGGGCCAGGGCCATGGCAGAGTCAGGGCAGGTCCTTGGCAGGGCCAGGGCAGTGGCAGGGGCAGGGCCTGGATAAGGGTAGGGCCAGAACCAGGGTTACAGCAGGGCCAGGGACCCGGCTTGGCCAGGACAGGGTCAGAGCTAGGCCATAGTGAGGGCAGGGCAAAAGCCAAGGAAGGGTCAGGACAGGTCCAGGGAGGGGCCAGTGCCAGGCAGGGCCAAGGCACAATCAGGGCAGGGTAAGGCAGGGCAATGGCACCACTCAGCCATGGCAGAGCGAGGTCAGTGCCAGGGGAGAGCAGAACAGGCAGGGCCGTGGTGGGGCCAGGGCAGGAATGGGCCAAGGCAGGGCCAGGATAAATCAGGGCCAGGATGTGACCAAGGCCAGGTCAGGGCCCTAACAGGACTAGGACCATGACTGTTGGCAGGACCAGGGTCAGGACAAGGGGCAGGGCCAGAGCCAAGGCAGGGTGAACACAGATTCAGGGAAGGTCCAGGGCAGAGGCAGGGCCAGGACCTGGGCCAGTGAAGGGCCAGTGCAAGGGCAGGGCCAGGGCAGGGCAGGACCGGGACAGGCCAGGTAACAGCAGGGCAGGTCGAGGGCAGGGCCAGGCCGAAGGCATACAACCTGCCTAGGTTGAACCATGAAAACATCCAAGACCAGAACAGATCGGTAACAAGTAATGACATCGAAGCCATCAGAAAAAGTCTCCCGGTAAAGAAAAGCCCAGAAACTGATGGCTTCACTGCTGATGGCTTCCCGCCAAACATTTGAAGACCCAGTTCCAACCTTACTCAAACTATTTTGAAAACAGGAGGGAATACTTCCAAACTTATTCTGAGGCCATTACTACCCTGGTACCAAAATCAGACAAAGACATCACAGAAGGAAACTACAGGCCAGTGTCTCTAATATTGGTGCAAAAATCCTCAACAAAATACCAGCAAATCAAATTCATATTTGATTCAAATTCAAAACAATACATTAAAGAGATAATTCATCATGACCAAGTGGGATGTATCCCTGGGATGCAAGGGCCATTCAACACACAATCAGTGTGATACACCATATCAACTGAATAAAGGACAAAAACAGTATGATCATGTCAATTGAAACTGAAAAAGCATTTGATGAAATTAAACATCCCTTCATGCTATAAATCCTCAAAAAACCAGGTACAGAAGAAACATACCTCACCATAATAAAAACCACACGAGAGAGACCCACAGCTAGAATCAGACGGAATGGGGAAAATGGAAAGCTTTTCCTCTAAGATCTGGACTATGATAAGGATGCCCACTGTCACCACTGTTATTTAACACAATACTGGAGATCCTGGTTAAAGCCGATGGTAGAGGGCGGGTTGGTGCGCTATTGGGGGCTACACTGTCCGCGGCAAGGGGCTGGTTTGGTGGCGATACACTGCCTGTGGCGGGGTGCGGGTTAGGGGTGCTGTCGGGGGCTACACTGCCGGCAGCGGGGTGAGGGTTAGGGGGTGCTATCGGGGACTACACTGCCGGCAGCGGCGTATGGGTTAGGGGTGCTGTTGGGGGCTACACTGCCTGCGGCGGGGTGCGGGTTAGGGGTGCTGTCGGGGGCTACACTGCCTGCAGCGGGGTGCGGGTTAGTGGTGCTGTCGGGGGCTACACTGCCTGCGGCGGGGTGAGGGTTAGGGGGTGCTATCGGGGACTACACTGCCGGCAGCGGTGTATGGGTTAGGGGTGCTGTTGGGGGCTACACTGCCTGCGGCGGGGTGCGGGTTAGGGGTGCTGTCGGGGGCTACACTGACTGCAGCGGGGTGCGGGTTAGGGGTGCTGTCGGGGACTACACTGCCGGCAGCGGCGTATGGGTTAGGGGTGCTGTCGGGGGCTACACTGCCGGCAGCGGGGTGCGGGTTAGGGGTGCTGTCGGGGGCTACACTGCCTGCGGCGGGGTGCGGGCTGGGTGCGCTATCCAGGGCGTCAGTCCCCACGGCTGGGGGATGGTGGGGGTGCTGTCCGCTATCTGGGGCTGTACTGCCCGTTGTGGGGAACATGTTGGGGACCTTAAAGATCCGTGGCTGAACTCTTCACGGCCGGGAGCAGGTTGCAGCGCTCTCCGGGCTGTCACTGCCCGCGGCAGGGGGGTGGGTTGGGGATCCAGTCCGTGGCTGCATGGCTCACAGCAGGGGACAGGTTGGGGGAGTTATCTGGTGCTGCAGTGTCCGAGGCGGGGACGGGTTAGGCGCGTTACTGGGTGCCACACTGCAGTGGCGAAGCGGGGGTGTTAAGGGCACCATCCCGGACCAACAGCAGGCGGTGGGTTAGGGGCGCTCTCAGGGGCTGCCCTGCTCGTGGCGGCAGAGGTTGCAGCAACAGCAGCGGTCTCCAAGGTAGGAGGCTTCCTCCTCTCCCGGGACTCCGGACTCTAGAGGGCGACCTCCTCCTGCGCCTGCTCCGGCGCAGCGCGCGCACAGCATTTCCGCGGGAACCCGGAGCACAGCGGGGCCGGCTAGTTCCTGGCTCTCGCGCTGCGTTGCGGAGACTGCCTGTGACCCCCAGGCACGCTGGACACGGAGTAGCAGACACCACAGGGGCACAGGGCCCTGTGGGTGGAGGCATCAGGATCAGGAACCTGCACGTGGGTGGGAGGGCTGGCTGGGTCTGAGTTCCTGCTAGCTCTGCTCCCCAAGGAGCGTAGCCCTGGTGGGCCAAGCCGTTCCTGTGGACTGGGGAGCCAGGCAATGTGGTGTTTCCAGGCCCCAGTTCCTGGCCAGCTTGGGCCGAAAGGAGAGGCTGGACTTGGAGGGTGGGTATGAGTGCCTTCCCTGAGACTGGCCCCTGCCACTCAGGCCAGCATGAGAAGGTGAGGCTCTAACGCTACCACTCCCTGTATTCTTCTCCAGGTTTTTTTGGCTTTGCCTGCCCAGCTGTTCCGCGCCAGGTAGAGGAAGAGCCACATACTGGAGGCTGGAGCCTGCAGATGGCCTGGGGCTGCCGCTCACGTTGCTGTGGTTGGTGGCGGCTACAGAGACCGCAGCGTGCCAGAGTGGTAGGAGGACAGCTGGCTGCGGCCATGGCAGGGGCAGGGCTGCGGGGGTCGCTAGGTGGTAGGAGCTTTGTAGGGTGTGCTAGTGCATTGAGGGCAACAGCAGCGATGGTTGTATTGACATCTGCGCTAGTGGTGGCAGCAGCAGCCCTTAGGGGGCCAGGAAGGGGGAGTAGGAGCACTGCGGGACCTGCCCGGCCAGGCCTTGGGTGAGTAGGAAGCTTTGGGTGCTGTACAAAGGGCCTCAGTGGAAGTGAGAGAGGAACAGCCAGGGCAAGGAGGAGTCCTCCCCATTCTCCTGCAGTCCCTGCAGGGCACCCTCCTCCTGCTGGCGCATGAGCCAGGTGTGAGTGTCAGCACATTATCTCTCTTCTTTTTTTTTTCATTCATTTTAAATAATTAGGCAACCACGATTCAGAGAGGTTGCGTAATTAGCCCATGATCCCATAATTAACAAGTAGCCAACCCATGATTTGAACATGAGCCTACCTGGCCCCCAAATCACTTCTCTTGAGACCTGTGCAGCAATGGGATCAAGGTACGGGTCCAAATCAGATCAGTTCAGAAAGTCACATTTTGTTTTACGTTAACACTCTTTAGAGTCCTTTTTAGAAGCTTGGATAGTTCAGAAATTTGTCCTAATGTACTTGACAATTGCAGTGGTAACCAGCACCTTATTTTTACCATCAACGTTTTTAGGGCAGATCTCACTCAGCTGGGCTACAGGGCCCTAGGTTTTCCATAAGCAACATCAGGCAAGTCCTGGAGAGGAATAGTTTGCTGCAGGTGGTCTGCATATAGACTATGTTATGTTAATTATATTTTGCTCACATTCAAAGGAAATGTTAATTGATTTCTCTACTTTCTGACTTCTCTATGTGGTTTTCCCTTTAGGCAAGTACCTTGCCTAGTTCCATAAAGCTTTTCCTTTTTCTCCAGAGTCCTTTTTTTTCCCCATAAGTTTTCTGTATTCTCTTGATTTTTTGTTTGTTTGTTTCTTCTCTGCTTTTCTTGGTGATTTTTTCTTCTATTATTATGCTCATGCCAGCTAAATATTCTTCGTTTTTCAATAGAATCAAAAGCACATAGAATTTCAGGATTTTAAGGGATCTTAGAGACTAAACAAAATATTCTTTAGTATTTCTATCTGTGTTGAACGTCTGGGTCAAGTGGTTGTTCAGGTGAAGAACCTGAAACTCAAAGAGAGTAAGTGATTTCTTTGGGTATACTTTGTAGCATAAATGAGATTCAAACTCAATTTCCTTAATTCAAAGCCTAGTCTTCTTGTGTATCATCCTGTCGGTGAGTGTTTTAATAATAGAAAAGAGAGAGTGGGTCTAGTGATCCCAATGGAAGAGGATGAGAATGGAATGAGCTGGTGAACCTTAATGGAAGCAGATAAGACTGGAATTAGCAGTCTATGACTATTCTCTCTTTACACCCTCACCGTATTTTATTCATTTTAATTGTAGACCTAGTGTTACATGTTTCTGTCCTTGTTTCTTATCACATATTCCTACTTGAATATAGGGTGGAATCTGTCTTTTGTTTATATTTTTGGCTTCTCTCAGGATATGGCATGATTTTATAGGTGCAGTGAATAAAGAAATACAATGTTTTCTAAAGTTGTGTTTTTTTTTTAATAGGAGGAAGCAACAAAACCATCAACTAGCAAAAACAAAAATGGTGTTATTTAAAGTGCTCCATGAAAGCAAACAAATAATAATAATTTTGTTTTTTGTGTACAAAAATTAGAGGTGGTAAGTTAGTGAATATCTCTAAAAAAGTATTGGCTTAAATGCTATTATTAAACAAAAAAATCCAAGTGTGGCAGCTCATGCCTTAATCCCAACACTTTGGGAGGTCGAGGTAGGCAGATCACTTGAGCCCAGGAGTTTGAGACTTGCCTGGGTAACATGACAAAACCCGGTCTCTGTTTTTAAAAAAACTGCAAAAATTGGCTGAGTGTGGTAGCACAGTCCGGTAGTCCCAACTACTTGGGAGGCTGAGGAGAGAGGACCACTTGAACTGAAGAAGTTGAGGCTGCAGTGACCTGTGATCCCATCACTGCACTCCATTCTAGGTGACAGAGCAAGACCCCGTCTCAAAAAAAAAAAAAAATGCAAAACAAAAAGGAAAGTTGTAGACCCAAATATAATATTTTTTTTGCTATTTTTCTCATATTACAAACTCCTTTTTTCTGAAACTATATCAAACCTGAAGTTATTTTTTCTGTTATTTTTATTTTATTTAAATATTCATGAATGGAGATAGACTTTGTATATTTGAAATTTACAGTAACTCATAGTCTCCTGAACGTATCTGTGAATAACATTTTATAGATAAGTCATCAGCAGGATCAGGAGAAGAGGAAAATATAGGATCATCCTGCAGTTCTAAGGTACTGTCTACTGTCATTATAAGTATCGAGGGATATTAAATCATACAGTGGGATGCTTGGGCTTTACTTTCTCACCTGTGTGTACTCCCGTAAAGGAATTATTTTCTCACATTTCAGGGTATAATGAATACAATAATTATGTGCTGAGTAGATTACTGCTGCATAGTTCAATTCTGCTAATTTGTAGAATTCATTTAAGAAGCCAGCATAGTATAATGAAAAAAAAAAAAATACAGGGAATCACTTCGGGTTCTGAAGATAAGTTTGTCTAAAAACTAAAGAATTATTCCAGGTCAACCTAGGAGCACATGTACAATTCTATGGCATATCTGGATGTGTAAATATCCTAATGAGATGCAGAGATAAAGAGTTTAAGCTGTAAGGTTTTTTTTAGAACTTGGAACTTGAAACAATAGTGCCTAGGACTTGAAAGTATTGATATGTTTGGATCATCAGTGTAGATCTGCAAGGAACATTTTATGAGAAACAAAAGCATGGGAAATAGTCTACGTGTGGAAGTATAAAAACAACAATTTGGTTTAATAGTGTTTTAATTCTTTTTAACAGTAGAATGCTTTGAGTTTCTTTGTGGCAGTCATGCTTGTGGTAACATAAGTAGAAAATAATAATGATGTATTCCAAGGCCACAGCTGTGGAAAGAGATGGGAACGGCCTGACCTCTTAGGTAGAAGCAGCTGGTGCATAGTGGTACCAGCACTGAGTGGAAGTCAAAAGATAGATTGGTGTCCTGGTCCTGTCACTTACTAGCTATGGAACCTTGGGAAAAATTATTTAACTTATTTGAATGTCAGTGCCCTTTTTCATAAAGATGGTACTGATATCTAGCTCTTAGGTATATGTAATGAACAAATGTGGCAAGAAATGTGAAAACATTTTGTAAACTGGAATATGTGTGTGCAAATATGGGACAAAATGAATCACAGTGGGATTCAGTGCCTTAATACATACTGCGAGTCTTTTTTTTTTTTAACCTTTAGTGAGTACTGTCAAGTAGTTAGTACTGACAAGAGAACAATGAGAAAGTATAGCATAGGTATGTGGATTTCCAGATTGGAGTAGGGTAAGTTTTAGCGGTCTATTACTGGTGATATCCTACAGGAATAGGGTGATTTGGCACCCAGGACCTCCTAATAAGATTTTAAATGTTTTGACCTCAAATAAATTTCTGTCATTGTGTACGGACTGTGTGCTAGGCAGTAAGACAGTGAATACACAGGATGAGGGCTTATCCTAGAGTAGTAGGAACACAAAAACAAGGAAACAACAAACGCATAAGTCACTACAAGTGCTTCCTATAAAGAAAACAGAAAATGTTCAATTACAGAAAATTGAGGAAGTCTGTAGTTAGGATTGGGATGGGAGCGGGAGTTGAATTGTGTAGTCAGAGATCTTTCTGTGTGCCATTTAAGCTTCCTGTTAGAGGCTGAGGAAAAGCAAGCCCCGTGAAAGTCTAAAAGGAGGATATTCTGGACAGAGAAAAATGGATAACAATTGGAGTATGTGCACTTTTGTAATTTAGTTATAGTCAGTTGAAATATAATCTCACTTTTGACACCTTAACAGCATGTCTTATGAAATTTACATTACATAAAACTTTTATCTGGGGAAAGATAGAATCAAGGAAGATATCACAT
Source organism: Macaca mulatta (assembly GCF_049350105.2). Taxonomy (NCBI): domain Eukaryota; kingdom Metazoa; phylum Chordata; class Mammalia; order Primates; family Cercopithecidae; genus Macaca; species Macaca mulatta. Next base: position 82,792,924 of record NC_133423.1, read on the forward strand.
AGATGTGTTTGACTTAGAAGAGGAATAGAAGCCGGGCGCGGTGGCTCACACCTGTAATCCCAGCACTTTGGGAGGCTAAGGCAGGTGGATCACGAGGTCAGGAGATCGAGACCATCCCGGCTAACACGGTGAAACCCCGTCTCTACTAAAAAATAGAAAAAATTAGCTGGACGTGGTGGCGGGCGCCTGTAGTCCCAGCTCCTCAGGAGGCTGAGGCAGGAGAATGGCATGAACCCGGGAGGCGGAGCTTGCAGTGAGCCAAGATCACGCCACTGCACTCCAGCCTGGGCGACAGAGGAAGACTGTCTCAAAACAAAACAAAACAAAAGATGAATAGAAATTTGTCAGAATAGTAGAGGAAAACATTTCAGATATAAAGACTGGAGTGTACACTGATGAAGGGGTAAAGAGAAAGTCATATTGGAAATTATTAGTACTAAATAACAGGCTTAGTGTGTTGTTACAAAGGTACAATTATAAAGTGAAGGAAAATATACAGTATTTATCTGTTTCTTTTGGATTTTTAATTTTTTTTGTTTCTGATGGTTTTGTTCACTGATGTTGGGTGGATGAAATTGTGAGTGAATCTATGAGATGAATGTATGGCTTGACTCTGGTGACATCTAGTGTCTTTCCATGTGGTTTGCTGAAGTTTTGGAGAATTAGAAGTATTTTTTCAAGAAGATTAAGCTTTAAACTCTCATTTTATAAAAGAAAAATATGTTTTTTTGTTCATGTTTATAAAGACTATAGCTTTTATCTAACTGTTCTAAGTAGTTCATTTTAATGAAATGTATGGCTTTTTGAGCGGAACAAGACTTAAAATGACACCAGAGGAAGAACAAGAAAGGCTTCAAGGATGTGAAAATAACCAGCTACAGTTATGTAAAAATTTAATTTCAAATTTCTGGTTTTCCTTGCTTTGGTAACATAGCATACTTCAAATGAAATTACCTTTGGACTGTCCCTTTAGAATCAGTTGATTATAATTTAATATTTAATTTGAAAACATTTTAATTGGCTATAAAACTGAAAATATTCTCAGAATCTATAGTGATTTACAGCTAATCTTTTCCCTTGGAAATGAAGCTTAAAAGTTCCTGAATATTGTTTGCTGTTCATTTTTATAACATCCTAAATAATAAAAAAGGTAACATCAAATATTGAATTATAATTTTAAGCAATCAAAATTATGAACAATTTAACACTGATGGCTGCTGACTTGGGTTCATGTTAAAGGAGTAATCATTGCTAATGGGTCAAAATTTGCAACTTTATATATTATGGGTCACTAATACTATGATGAAAAATGTATTCTTCAGTGTGATTTTTTATTTTATTTTATTTTTTTCCGAGACAGAGTCTTGCCCTGTGGCCCTGGCTGGAGTGCAGTAGCTGGATCTTGGATCACTGCAACCTCCACCTCCCGGGTTCAACCAATTCTCCTGCCTCAGCCTCCCGAGTAACCGGGATTATAGGTGTGCACAACTACTTCCAGCTAATTTTTTGTATCTTTAGTAGAGATGGGGTTTCACCAGGTTGGCCAGGCTGGTCTTGAACTCCTGACCTCATGATCCGCCTGCCTCGGCCTCCCAGAATGCTAGGATTACAAGTGTGAGCCCCCACACCTGTCCCGTGATTTTTAATTGACTTTAGTATCTGTGTTCAGGGAGAGAATGGGGTCATAAAGTCAACCCAACTGCCTGTCACGAGAATGGGAGCTTTGGTGCGAGGGTACAAACAGTAACTTTCTAACTTATTTCATAGAGCAAATCTGTAACTATTGTTAAAATTTTTTAACCTGTTATTAGTGGACCTTGGAATATATTGAAACTTAAGACCATAGTCTATGCAGAACAGGTATATAACACTATCGTTTTATAGTACATGATTTGAATTAAATTGTTAGAATTTGGCTTTGTTTTCTGATTAGTGTCGATTTTGATTGCCTACTCACCAGTTAGTAATCTTTGGAAAAAAGCACTCAAGTATGCACTGTTTGTTGAGTATCACTATTTCAGGCACACTGAGATAAAATCTTCCTAAGTGAAGGATGCCTTTGTAATACTGCAAATCACCTTTTAATTCATTTTGGTAAATTAAACACATAACGAATTAATTTTAGTCCAAACAGTTACAAAGTTAACATTGATGGTTGATATTTTTCCCCTATTTTAGGCTAATGCAAATTATTTTTAACTTACTAATTACAATCCAGTGATTGGGAGTAGATAAACATAGATTAAGAAGTTTAACAGTTAAAGTTTTATTATTTTTTAACTTTTATTTTTCCATACTTGATTATTTAATGACAAAGTTATCTTTAAAACATGCACCCTGACAGAAAAGACATCTGACAAACAAAACTAGCAAATTAATCTTCCAGTTTGCATCTGCAAAATATGTCTCTACAAACAGAAGTGAACAAGTACTGTAATAGACAGCATACATCTCTATATGCAGGACTCCTTTGTGTGCAAAACTAGGAGAAAGCATGGGTCAAACAAGGCAAATGAGGGTGGAAAAAACTTTAAAACTTCATCACAATTGAGTTGAAGGAGAGTTTGAATGAAATTTGTGAGGAATCCAAAGCTTCTATTGTTCAGAGGAAGAGCCACTACAGGAAGAAGAAATGAGAAGAACATACCCTCTAATTTGACAAATAATATACATGACTGTTAGGAAAAAAATGCATCTGGAGTTCTCCTGTGTGTAATATTCCAGATATTTTCTGAACAAAAATAGTTCAGTCTCATAAATGTCTTTCCATTTCATTTCTACTCTAGGTCTCTGGAATATGCTTGCCAGTCACCTTCTGATTTTTATTTTAAAAATGAAAATAAAGTATGCTGTGAAAATAATAACAAACCTGACACTGTATATGTTTTTAACACAGACCAGGAGAATTTTTATAATGACACAAAGTACAAAAGCAAGGAACCCAGAAGTGGTTATCACTGAAATAAAAGAAGACCAAGAGTGTTACAGGCACATGATGAAAAAAATCACCAAAATAACACTAATTGCAAAGAGGACATCAGAAATACGCTGCCTCAGTTTAGTGATCCAATAAGTCTTTTAGATTTGTGGCTTACCTCCTCCAGAGAAATGGAGCATGTGAGTAAACAAAACGGCATGGTGCTTCTCTTGTTAACAGACATTTATAATAATACAAAACCAATACAGAACTTGTTCCAGAAACCATTATATCATAATTGCAGTGCAAATAACTATAAAAATAGAACTTGGATTAGAAAATGTGCATTCCTCTCCATCACAGTGACAGAACATCAAAAGTACATCTGGAAGAACAGTTACGGCACAGTATACAAAGACTGAAGAATGAAGTAGGCATATTAAAACTAGAGTTCGTGACTTCGAAGAAAGAAAAAGTTCAACTTGAGAAAGACTTAGAGGGCCACTTGCTGCTACGTGGTTTTTTCTCTTGATCAATTATCTGGTGCATTCTAGTTTTTTACTTATGAAAAGCTCTTGTGTAAAATGGGGCTACTAAATACATAATTGTGTGTGGAAATAGATTATTTTTCTATCTAAATGATAGAAGCTCAGGAGAACATTCTACAGTCTTTGTTTCTTAATCAACCCAAGTCTGTCTATCAATTTTCCAAGGGGCATAGGGACAGGGAAACTAATCTATTCATATGCCATGGATATGGATGCTTGTGAACTAGGGTAAGCATATAGGAAATTGCTTAAACAATGTAATGAGCTCTAGGACCTAATTTTTCTCTATTGAAGATGAATTGCACTTAATAAAGTGGGAAATAAATGGGAAGGAAGCAGTGACATAAAAATCCATCCCTCCTTGAGAGTTGGAACAAATATTTATACTCAAAGGAATCAGTATATTGTATGTTGTGCTTTCAGGTGTGCAAGTTGATTCATTTCACTTAATATGTTGGGGCTTATAATTTCATTATGACCACCTTAAATATATTTGAAAACAAATGTAGATAGATATATCTATTTTTTAATTACCACTTTTACATGTTTCTGTCAAATCAGATTTTAATGTGATTTTATTTAATAGAGTATACGTTTTTGGATGTATAACTTTATCATACAAGTACCATAGATTCTCAGCCAAAAATTTAGTTTTTGACTCCAAAGTAGAAACCTGATGTCTGTACATCAAGTTTTAAAGATAGACAAAAATCTGGTGATACCCACCTTTAAAAGTAAAAGTTGGCCGGGCGCGGTGGCTCAAGCCTGTATTCCCAGCACTTTGGGAGGCCGAGACGGGCGGATCACGAGGTCAGGAGATCGAGACCATCCTGGCTAACACCATGAAACCCCGTCTCTACTAAAAATATAAAAAAAAAACTAGCCGGGCGAGGTGGCGGGCGCCTGTAGTCCCAGCTACTCCGGAGGCTGAGGCAGGAGAATGGCCTAAAAACCCGGGAGGCGGAGCTTGCAGTGAGCTGAGATCCAGCCACTGCACTCCAGCCCGGGCTACAGAGCAAGACTCCGTCTCAAAAAAAAAAAAAAAAAGTAAAAGTAGATGAGGCCTGTCAGCCCCTTCTGAGGCAATAAGTTACTTTCCCAAAGTGATACTTTGAATTCTTGTGATTAATTTGATGAATGTATCAGGTAATTTATCTGACTCAGCATTATGAAATAGTATTATTGGTTTTGTGTCATAAAATGCTAGGAAATGCCACTTTAGAAGCTTTGGATGAGTCATTTAATCTTTTTTGATAAAGCAGCTGAAGTAAATAATTACTTTCACTGTCTATTCCCCAGCAATAAAATGTCGTGGTTAGTGAATGTGAAATTTGGAAAGCATCTCATTTTCCAGAACTCTACTAGCATTTCAACAGTTTCATTCTCCTTCTTCTGTGGTTTCATATTTTGGTTCCTGTATTTCACCAAGCACCATCACAGTTTTGAAGTCCTAGGATCCGAATGAAAAAAGAAAGATAAAAGATAGTGGGGAAAGCTTACCCCAGAGAGGGAAAAGCTTCGTTTCTGTTTGTTCCTGAAGCCCCACAACGTCACATTCTCTAAATCTGGCCGTCAGTGTAAACTCCAGGAGGTGAAGATAGAAGAGGACAGATTTCATGGCTTTGTCCTTTTATTTCTCTGCTTCTGCTCGTCACAAGAGGGTGAAATTTACATTAGACAGCAAAGAGTGGATGGGAAAACACAAATTTGGAACAGGCCCTTTTTGAAAGTTTGGAAAATTGTGTTGTATTCACTCAAACAGAAATAAATCAGACTTTATATGAATTTCAAAGGAAAAAATCACACTATAACTTACATTAATAATTATATAATGATAAAATGAAAGTAAACACAAAGTATTTTAATGACTTACCATGACAGACTGAAGTTATAAAATGAATGAAGACAAAAAAGTTCTTTCTGTTGGTTAAAATAATGACAATTATTCTCAGTATCAAACTTTCATTGCAGCTTGCAGAAAAAATGAAAAAGTGCAGAAATAAGCAAATGGAAGTGTCAAGAAACCTAAATGCTGATGACAGTGACAATGATGATAATCATGATGAATTAATTTAAGAAAGGAGCAGAAAACCTGATAATCATCAGTTTCCCAGGCAGAAGAGTGAAGAGTATAATAGGTAAGCTTATAGCAATATTTGATAGTAGATTATTGTTATTGTACTATCAAATGAATTCTAATTTCAGGTAATATGCATGCTTAATGAATTTTATACTTTAGGGATATTCTGTCTTGTGTGGTAATCAGAAAAATGCAAGTTAACAAGCAATTAGATACAGTTTTTCCAAGCATATTGGTATTTTATAAAAAAATAACTAGTGTGGGCAAATGTGAAAAAAAAAGTTCTCTCGTACACTTATTTGGTAAATCTTTATTGAAGGGTAATTTAGTAGCATGTATCAAAATTTCAAATATGTCATTCCTTTAATGTGTCAGCTTTACTTCTGAGACTGGATCCTGCAGGAAATATGACTTTACACATACACACAAGTTATGGACATTTATTACATGTTATATATAACATACAATAGGCCAACATATATATTCTGATATATGTATCTGTGTGTGTGTGTGTGTGTGTATGTTTCCCTACTGTATGTTACATATATACGTTGGCCTATTGTATGTTATATATATATATGTTGGCTACATGCATATAGATACACATACACACACATATATGTCTTATGTATTTCTATGTGTATGTTTGTAACGTGTTTATAAACCATCTCAAGTATAACAAAAGTGTGTTGAGGATATTAATATATGTTACATGCTTATATATGTTAAGAATTTTCATTATAGCATTGTCATATCAAAAAGCTGGAGATAGTCTAAAATCCCATTAATGAGGAAATAGGTAAATTGTCATACCCATTAAATAATGTAGTTTGAAACTCTCTTTTAAAAATGAGGTTGGAGCTATAGTATACTGATTATTTCATCAGTAAAATATATTTAAAACATTTAGTTTGATAACACATCTTAAATACATTTTGTTAGAATATAATATTGTAATTTCTTTTTTTTGAGATGGAGAATCGCTCTGTCGCCCCGGCTGGAGTGCAGTGGCGTGATCTCGGCTCACTACAAGCTCCACCTCCCAGGTTCATGCCATTCTCCCGCCTCAGCCTCCCAAGTAGCTGGGACTACAGGCACCCGCCACCATGCCCAGCTAATTTTTTGTATTTTTAGTAGAGATGGGGCTTCACCATGTTAGCCAGGATGGTCTCGATCTCCTGACCTTGTGATCTGCCCGCCTCAGCCTTCCGAAGTGCTGGGATTACAGGCATGAGCCACCGTGCCTGGCCTGTAATTTCTTAATACTTATAATATCTATTGAGTTGCAAAAGGCAACTACATGCTACCTTGGCACTTCACGTTACCAACAAAATTGCTAGTTACGACATTTGCTTTTTTTTGTTCTCAATGCATGAGTGCTCAAATATTGAATTCTCAGAATAATCTGAATATTCCCAAGGGATTGCACATGGGGATCTGTATTCCATGTAAATATTCAGCATATTGGTAAAACTTGTTAAACTATATCAAAGGATCTTTGATCTGCCGAGTCAGGAGTTGACCAGTTTTTTCCTGTAAAGAGCCACATAGTAACTATTTTAGGCTTTTTGGACCAGAAGGTTTCTGACATCTTTCACAGACAATAAATGAATAGGTGGCACTGTGTTCCAAGAAAACTTTACTTACAAAAACAGGCAGTGGGCTGAATTTGGCCCACAAGTACTGATTTGCTGACTCCTGTGCCAAACCAGGGTGCTGCTGATGCAGTGAACCTCCTGTTTAGGAGCACTCTGAATGCCTGCCATTATCCTTTTAAAAGACATTTCAGCATGCACGGCACCATATTTTACCACAGTGACTTCCTATGATATAATTTACAAAAATTCAGTTGACAAAACAAGATTATTTGAATTTTCATCTTTTTTCATCTCATAGAATTTAATATTTTAATATGACAAACCATTTTGTATATTTGATGAGTGTAAAATATCTCAGAGTTGGGTGATTTTTCTCAGGTAGGAAATACTGCCCTTTAGTCTTTCTGTGGTCTTTATTTATAAGCATGAGCCAAAATGATAACCAGCTTTATAATACAGAAATGTTCAAGGGGTTTTTAGTTCTATAATTTTATGATGTTATTTATTACCTTTGTCTGGCTTTTAAAATGCCATATATATGTAATTTTTAAAAACTATTAAGGTGTTAAAACACACCATGTAATTAATCCTTAATCATTATGAAAGGATTGAAAAATACAGTTTAACAAGAAGAAAATTAGATCATGCATGATAATGCCACGTGGGCATGATGTCCCTAAAATTAAACTGCTTGTACTCATGGCCTCAAGTTTCCTTTCCATTCACTCTTGAACTCACTGCCATAATTTTCACTCTCACCACTCTCCAGAATTGTTATTCTCAATGTTGTCACTGATTTTTCACTGTAACGCATCTAGATATAATTTTTTAGATCTCGTTTTATGTAACCTATCAACAATACTTTCACTTTCTTCACTGGCTCTCAGAATCTCACTCTCTGGCCTAGATTTTCCTCCTGACTTTCTAGTCCATCCATCTTAGCCTGTTTTGGTTACATCTCCTCGTCTTCTACCTTTCACAGATTAAAGTGACCCAGGGCTCAGTTCTTGAGGTTTTTTCTTCTGACTTTTACCAGCTTGTATATGCTAATGATTTTCAAATTTATATCTCCAGCCCATTTCTCTCCTTAATTTCAGACCTATATATCAGCCTGTCTACTTGACATCTCTCCTTGATTAGCTATTGGATATGTCAAGTTTATCAGATCCAAAATCTGGTTACTGATGTTCTTCCTCCTGCCTGCCCCTTATGTAGTCTTGTTGTTCCATTAATAATGACTCTTGCAAATGCTCTGCCAAAAACCCTGGTGTCCTCCTTGACTCACACATTCTCTCTCTGTCTCCCTCCCCCGACCCCCATCTCTGACACTCCACAGCCAAGATGTTGGCAGATCTCATCAGGTCTAACTTCACAATATATCCAGAAGCCAGTCACATCTTTCATGTGCAAGCCACTCCACTGTCATCTGATTGGCCATCTAGAGTAGTGTCATAGACTGCTAATAGGTCTTTCTGTTTCTCCATGTTTAATCCTCTTTTCGTCAATTCTTTACCCAGTGAACCTATTAAAACATGTCACATTATGTCACTCTTTTGGTTAAAAACTTCTAATTGCCTCCCATTTCACTCAAAATATATGCCAGATTTTCTCCTAATACTCCAAAGGAACCACAGGATCTGACTTCCTATTTTCCTGACTTATGCTTCTGCCTTTCTACTCTTTCCACTCTGCTGCAGCCACACGGAACTTCTTTCTATTTTGTGAACACACTCTGCATCCCTCTGTACTGGGCGGTTGACTCTGTATGGAGTTAGATATCCTCCTTGCTTACTCCTTCCATTTCTTCAGTTCTTTCCTTAAAAGCCACTCTCTCAACAAGGTCTTATCTAGCCATCCTAATATTTTCGCCACCTTGCCCCTCCTGCACATAAACACTCCTTTTTCCTGCTTGAGTTGTTCCTCTCTAACATACTATATATTTTGCCTCTGATGTTTTGTGTTTACTTGGCACTCATGAGTAGGATTTTGTCATCGTTGTGTTTTTCATTGCCTAGGAAAGGATATAATATAATAAGTAGCAACTCAATAAATGTTTACCGAATGAGTGAATAGAGTTTATCCTGGTATATGGTTTTAAACATTAATACTCACTTAAAATACAGTTTGACATGAGTTCATTCTGACAATTTTACCTGGCAATTATATGCCCTTTTTGGATTCTTTGGGCTCTTTTTAATGAGCTGTACTCTCTATATGAATGGTTTTCTAATTAGGGAGAAAAGCCCAATGTGCGGTTTTTCACTATTCTATTACTGATAATTATGATCATTTTAATCATGGTTCAAGGGATCACAGGAGTTTCAAACTTCATTAGTATTTTATTAGGAATAAGAAAATATCAGGGTGGTAAATGCAATGGATGTAAAAATTATTTCCAAAGGATTATGAGCCCTTAGCATCTGAAATAAATAGAGAAAAGTTGAATTTTGCCAGGCGCAGTGGCTTACACCTGTAATCCCAACACTTTGGAGGCCAGGGCGGGTTGTTCATTTGAGGTCAGAAGTTCAAGACCAGCGTGGCCAAATGGTGAAATCCTATCTCTACAAAAAATACAGAAATTAGCTGGCAGTAGTGGCGTGCCTGTAATCCCGGCTACTTGGGAGGCTGAGGCAAGAGTATCCCTAGAGCCTGGAAGGCAGACGTTGTGGTGAGCTGCGATCTTGCCACTGCACTCCAGTCTAGGCGACAGAGTGAGACACTGTCTCAAAAAAAAAAGTTGGATTTATTGTCTTCTCTAGTAAGAGATCTGTGCTGGTCAGGCACAGTCTCTTGTGATGGAGCAGCTGCTGATCCTTATATAAGATTTGTGGAAGAGTGGAGTTGAAGGCTTGGCCAACTCTCACAGGCATAACTGGGTTGACATCTTCTGGAGCAATGTGGTTGTCTGCATGAGACTGTTGTGGATTAGTTAGCACTTCCAGGCATGCTGATGGGGGTGAGTTTGTCTCTGGATGTCTTTCAGAGACAAGTGGCTGGCATTCGTTGGTTGGTGTTAGTGAGGCCAGTGTCATTGATTGACTAGATTTATAATTGGTTCTGGTTGGCTACCTGTTAGCATGGCTACAGGTCACCATTTTCCTTAGTGTGGCAATGTTAATCAGATGTTTTCTGTTTGAAAGTTACCTTCTATCAACTATGCTCAAAATGAACAATATTTCATATTCCAGAATTACATACTTTGAAGTTTGGGTCAAGAGGAGTTGTTTAATAAATGCTATCAGAGTTCTTAGAAGCTTAGTTTTAAACAGAAGACTAAGACTTAAACTCATCTACATGTATTTTTGGTAAATTATTGCTGGATTTATTTTTGTTTATTGTGTTTTTAAGGGCTCAGGCTGAACTCGTAACTAACATAATAATCTCCAATGGGAAATTTTAGCCTTTTTGTAAATCTATATAGGTATAGGATAGTGATATCCTTTTACATGTGTTTACTATAGAAAAAGTAATTACAATTTTCTACTGGTAAATCCAGCTTTTCATATTAGGAATAGATACTACACTATAAGTATACAAAAGTTTCTAATAAAATCATTCTATTTTCAAACAAAATTCTATCTAATCAGAATAATGCCAATTTGAACTATATGTAAAGACATACAGGTATTTTAAAAATAAGTGTTTTCCCTTTAAGGTAATTTCACAGTTTGTTTCAGGTTATATGTGCTTCATGGTATTTTGAAAACTTAATTCAAATGAAACATATGAAAACAAAAACTGTGGCACAAATCCAACTGTGACCCCATGTCTAAGAGTCATTGCTTGCAGGCAGTGGCTCCAGCCTTTTAGCGTAGCATTCAAGTTTAGCATTCTTCTCTCAGTGTTTACTTTCACGTGTTTTATACTTTACCTTTCAAGTTCCCAGGAAACAAGTGGATGCCACGTGCCTAATCCCTGTGCTCACATTCTATTCTCTATGTAGAATGGTTTTCTCCTACTGTTTCTGGCTTTGTTTTGGTTTGTGTGTGTGTTTGTTTTGGCCTGGTGAGCTCCTCTTGTCTTCTGCCTCTTCCATAAAGTCTTCCTCATGCTCAGATACAATTTTTTCTGGATCAACTCTTACATAGTGCATTATGTTATAATTATCTGATTACCTGTTTTGCTATTTTTCCTGAGACAAAAAGCCGGCATGTGATGGCACGATCTTGGCTCACTGCAACCTCCACCTCCCGAGTTCAAGTTACTCTCATGCCTCAGCTTCCCAAGGATTACAAGCATGCACCACCACGCTGGCTAATTGGTGTATTTTTAATACAGTCAGGGTTTTGCCATGTTGGCCAGGCTGGCCTCAAGTGATCTACTTGCCTCAGCCTCCCAAAGTATTGGGATTACAGGTTGAGCCATCACGCCGGGCCTGGTTACCTGTTTTTGTTTTGTTTTGTTTTTGAGATGGAGTGTCACTCTGTCACCCAGTCTGGAGTGCTTGGCGTGATCTCGGCTCACTACAACTTCTGCCTCCTGGGTTCAAGCAATTCTTTCCCTCAGCCTCCCAAGTAGCTGGGATTACAGGCGCCTGCCATGTCACCTGGCTAATTTTTGCATTTTCACAAAATACAAAAGAGGGTTTCACCATCATGACCAGGCTGGTCTTGAACTCTTGACCTCTTGATCCACTTGCCTTGGCCTCCCCAAGTGCTGGGATTACAGGCATGAGCCACTGTGCCCAGCTGATTACCTTTTTTTTTTAAAGCTGAGAATATACATTTCCTTGTATGTGTTAGAACTTCAAAATGGATTTTGAATTAGTAAATAGAGATGAAGAAGCGTATGAATTTCAGAATAATTCTTTTATCCTTTGTAAGTAGAATTATTGGAAACCATTGGCTTTTTAATGGATTTTTCAAAGTAGTGATCATCCCTTGCATATGAAGTAAGTAAAGAAAAATGCAAATTTGGCGCGCCCAAGATGGCCGAATAGGAACAGCTACGACCTCCAGCTCCCAATGTGAGTGACACAGAAGACGGGCGATTTCTGCATTTTCAGCTGAGGTACCGGGTTCATCTCACTGGGGAGTGCCGGACAATTGGTGCTGGTCAACTGGTGCAGCCCAACCAAGGCGGGTGGATCACCTTAGGTCAGCAGTTTAAGACCAGGAGTTCAAGACCAGCCTGGCCAACATGGTGAAAGCCCATCTCTACCAAAAATACAAAAAAAAAAAAAAAAAAGGCATGGTGGCGGGCACCTGTAATCCCAGCTACTCAGTAGGCTGAGGTAAGAGAATCACTAGAACCCTGGGCATGGAGGTTGCAGTGAGCTGAGATCACTCCAGCCTAGGTGACACAGTAAAACTCTGCCTCAAAAAAAAAAAACAAAAAAAAAAAACACCGAGGGTGGGGGACAAGAAGAGAAAAAGCTAGTGTATTATATATGTTTTTTCTATGAAGTCATGCAAATAACATGTTTTTTCTTTTTCTTTGGCTGTCAGAAAACTTGATCTAAGCTTAATTTTTTTTTTTTTTTTTTTTTTTTTTTGAGACGGAGTCTCGCTCTGTCGCCCAGGCTGGAGCGCAGTGGCCAGATCTTGGCTCACTGCAAGCTCCGCCTCCCGGGTTTACGCCATTCTCCTTCCTCAGCCTCCCGAGTAGCTGGGACTACAGGCGGCCGCCACCTCGCCCGGCTAGTTTTTTGTATTTTTTAGTAGCGACGGGGTTTCACTGTGTTAGCCAGGATGGTCTTGATCTCCTGACCTTGTGATCCGCCCGTCTCGGCCTCCCAAAGTGCTGGGATTACAGGCGTGAGCCACCGCGCCCGGCCTAATTTTTTTATATTAGTAGTAATATGTTTTATTTGTCCTGTAATGCTACCCTTTCCATTTATAGGTTTATCCCCTTGTAGAAAATAATTGTATTTTATATCACCTGTGAAAAATTACCTGTAAATTTTATGAATAGGAGAAATTACAAATACAGAGGCTTTATATAAAAAATAGTTATAGATATTATTTATATTTTACATATTTACTTTTTATTTTATTTTATTTTATTTTTTTGAGATGGAGTCTCGCTCTGTTACCCAGGCTGGAGTGCAGTGATGCGATCTTGGCTCACTGCAAACTCTACCTGCCGGGTTCACGCCATTCTCCTGCCTCAGCCTCCTGACTAGCTGGGACTACAGGTGCCCACCACCATGCCCAGCGTTTTTTGTTTTTTGTTTTTTGTTTTTTTTGGAAGAGACAGGGTTTCACCATGTCAGCCAAGATGGTCTCAATGTCCTGACCTTGTGTTCCGCCTGCCTCAGCCTCCCAAAGTGCTGGGATTATAGGCGTGAGCCACCAATGCCCAGCCTGTATTTTACATATTTACTATTTGCCTGATTGGAATTTTTTTGGCCTTGCAAAGAAAACGTGTAATGAAAAGAACAAGGTTAGACTGATTGGACTTTTTCTTCACATTCTGATTGGTTATCCTAAGAGTTGCTCTCATCCAATCAGAATATGAATATAAAGTCCAATCAGAGGTTTGAGGTTGGAATATAAAGTTGGAATATAAAATATAAAGTTGGAATGTAAAAAAAGTATTGGAATATAAAGTCCAATTAGAGGCCTAGAGGTTTTTCTCTCATCCAGTCAGAACATGTAGTCTATAACCTCGGTATATAAAGCATGCTAAGGGTGGGAGTTGTGCAATTCCAGGCTCCTCTGCATCTGCCTGCACAGTTGTTTGGTACCCAGCTGGGAGAAGGAGGCGTCATCTGCCGCATGCTGAAGGCTGAAGCCTGCAGGACTGCGGCTGGCCTCCCAGGCTCGCCTCACTGGCTCACCTCACAGCAGTTGGTGGCAGCAACGGACACTGCAGCCAGCCAGAGTGTAGAAAGGTGACAGGGTAGGTGTGCTGTCCAGGGCCGCGCTGCCTGTGGCCTGGGGAAGGTTGGGGGTGCTATCTCAGGCGTCATTGCCCACCTTGGGTGGCCGATTGGGTGTGCTATTCGGGGCTGCACTGCCTGCATCAGGGGTGGGTTGAGGACACTGTCCGGGGCTGCACTGCCCTCGGCAGGGAGTGGGTTGGAGGCACTATCCCAGACTGTAGTGCTGGCAGCAGTGAGGGGGTTGGGAATGCTATCGAGGGCTGCACTCTGTGCAGGGACAGATGGGGGGATTTGGGTTGGGGGCACTATCAGGTGCTGCAATGCCCATGGTGTGGGGAGGGCAGCGGTTTGGGTGTGTTGGGTACACTATTGGGTACACTATTGGCTACACTGCTGGTGGCAGGGGGTGGAGTAACTTGGGGGCCATATCACGGGCTGCACTGATTGCTCTAGCTATCATTTCCAGTACTGTGTTAAATAACAGTGGTGACAGTGGACATCCTTACCATGGTCTAGATCTTAGAAGAAAGGCTTTTCATTTTTCCCCATTCCATGTGATTCTAGCTGTGGGTCTCTCTCTTGTGGTTTTTATTATGGTGAGGTATGTTTCTTCTGTCCCCGGTTTTTTGAGGATTTATAGCATGAAGGGATATTGAATTTCATCAAATGCTTTTTCAGTTTCAATTGACACGATCATACTGTTTTTGTCCTTTATTCAGTTGATATGGTGTATCACACTGATTGTGTGTTGAATGGCCCTTGCATCCCAGGGATACATCCCACTTGATCATGATGAATTATCTTTTTAATGTATTGTTGAATTTGATTTGCTGGTATTTTGTTGAGGATTTTTACACCAATATTAGAGACACTGGCCTGTAGTTTCCTTTTTTGATGTCTTTGTCTGATTTTGGTATCAGGGTCATAATGGTCTCATAGAATAAGTTTGGAAGTATTCCCTCCCTCCTGTTTTTCAAAATAGATTAAGTAGGATTGGTACTAGGTCTTTAAATGTTTGTTGGGAAACCATCAGCAGTGAAGCCATCAGTTTCTGGGCTTTTCTTTACTGGGAGACTTTTTCTGATGGCTTCGATGTCATTACTTGTTACCGATCTGTTCTGGTCTTGGATGTTGTCATGGTTCAACCTAGGTAGGTTGTATGCATCTAGGAATTTGTCAGTTTCTACTAGGCTGTCAAATTTATTGTCATATAATAGCCAGTTATGATCCTTTGAATTTCTGAAGTATCAGTTGTAATATCTCCTTTTTTTAATCTCTTGATTTTATTTGAATCTTCTCTCTTATTTCTTAGCCTGGCTAAAAGTTTGTCAATTTTGTTTAACTTTCCAGAAAACCGACTTTTGGTTTAATCTTGTGTATTTTTTTCATTTCGATTTTATTTCTGCTATGATCTTTATTATTTCTTTTCTTATTTGGGGTTTAGTTCCTTACTAGTTTTTAAAAGATATATTGTTTATTTGAAGTTTTTCTTCTATTTGGATGGTAGTCACTTAAAGCTATAAATTTATGCCTTTGTACTGCTTTCTGTGTATCATAAGTTTTGATATATTGTGTTTTCATTACCTTTTGTTTCAAGAAATTTTTCAATTTTCATCTTATTATCTTCATTGATCCACTAGTGATTCATTCAGGAGTGTATTGTTTCACTTCCATATGATTGTATGGTTTCCAAAATTCCTCTTCTTATTGATACCTAGTTTTATTCCTTTGTACTCAAAAAGAGGATGACCACGGAGACAGCACTGTGGTTGAACTGGTAGGAGGCAGCCATCAGCAAGAGCTGCTCCATGCCTGGCTGCTGGAGGCTAGAGCCTGCGGCCCAGCAACTTGCCCCACTGCAGTTGGTGTTGGTGTCAACAGACTGCAGTCCAACCAGTGTGGTGGGACAGGGGCTATCTGGGGTTGCACTTTTTGCAGTGGGGGCTGGTTTGGGGGCACTATCTGGGGTGTCACTGCCTGCATTGGGGGTACTGGTTGGTAGCACTATACAGGGCTGTGCTGCCCATGGCGGGGAGTGGGTTATTGACACTCTCTGGGGCTGCAATGCCCATGGAGGAGGACAGGTTAGGGGCACTATCGGGTACTACACTGCTGGCAGCATTGGGGGGTGAAGGTGGGGGGCAGTATTGAGGGCAGGACTAGTCGTGGAGGGGGGTGAGTTGGGGGTTATCAGGGGCTGCACTGCTGGCGGCGGTAGGCAGAGCTTGCAGCGACAGTGGTGGCATCCAAGGAAGGAGCAGTTCTCTTCTCCCTGGACTCCACACTCCAGAGGGCGACCTCCTCTTGCTCATACTGGAGCATGGCAGGTGCACAGTGTTTCCATGGGAATCCTGAGCATGGCAGAGCCCCCACACCTGCTGTGGCTACTGAGCCCTTGCACTCTGGGTCTGTGCCACAGAGACTGCCTGGCACCCCCAGGTATGGAGTAGCAGACACCACAGGGGACAGTGCCCTGTGCGTGGAGGCGTCTGGAATGGGAATTGGCACCTGGGTGTGGAGGGTTGGCTGGGTCTGAGTTTCTGCTACTCCTGCTCCCCGAGGAGTGCAGCCCCAGTGGGCCCAGCGGTTCCTGTGGGGTGAGGAGCTGGGTGCTATGGTGTCTCCATCACCCACCCCAGGCTCCAGTTCCTGGCCAGCTTGGGCCAAAAGGAGAGGCTGGACTTTGGAGGGTGGGTGTGAGTCCCTTCACTGAAACTGGTCCCTGCCACCCAGTGGCTGGCATGACAAGGTGAGGCTCTGACGCTACCTTGCATCCTCCTCTTTTTCTGGCAGGCTTTCCTGGCTTTGCCTGCCCAGCTGCTCTGTGCCAGGGGAGGAGGAGACACCTGCCATAGACTGGAGGCTGGAGCCTGGGAGACCGCGGCTCACCCCACTGTAGGTTGGTGGCAGTGACAGAGACTGCAGCACGCCAGAGCATTAGGAGGGCGGCTGCACTAGGAGGGCAGGTGGCTGCAGCCAGAGTGGGGGCAGGCCTGCAGCGGTGGCCAGGTGGTAGGAGCCTTGTAGGGAGGGCCGGTGCATTGGCATTCGGCCTGGTCCTGCCCTGCCCCTGCCATGGACCTTGCCTTGCACTGCTCTGCCCTGCACTTGCCCTACTGTTATCTGGCCTGTCTCAGCCCTGCCCTGCCCTGGCCCCACCCTGTCCCTGTCTTGGCCCTGTACTACTATGTCCCTACCCTTGCACTGGCCCTTCCCTGGCTCAGGCCCTGACCCTGCCTCTGCCCTGGACCGTCCCTGAACCTGTGCTGGCCTGGCCTTGGCTCTGGCTCTGCCCCTTGTCCTGACCCTGGTCCTTCCATGGCTCTGGGCCTTCCCTGGAGTTGACCAGGCACTGCCATGGCCTGGTCCTGCCATTGCTGTGCCCTACTCTGCCCTTGTACTGCTGCGGACCTGCCTGGGCCTTAGCCCTGCCTTGACCCTGGACCTGCCCTGACCTTGCCTTGGTGTTGACCCTCCCCTCTCTATGGCCTGGCTCTGGCCCTGCCTTGACCAGGCCATGGCCTGCCCTGCGCATCCCAGCCTGGGCCCAGCCCGGGTCCTACCATATTCCTTGCCCTGGCCGTACCCTTGTCCTGGCCCTGACCCTGCCCTGGCCCTGTCCTGGCCCTTCCTTGATCCTGCCCTGCCCGTCCATTCCCTGGCCTTGCCTTCACCCTGCATGGGCCCTGCACTAGCCCTGCTCTGTCCTGACACTGCCTTGGCCTTGTCCCTGCCCTGGCCTGATCCTGGGCCTACCCTGTCCATGACATAGCACAGGACCTGCCTTGCCATCCTCTGTCATGGCCCTGTATTGTCCCCACCATGCCCTGGTCTAGATCTTGACTTGGCCCTGTTTTCTAATCCTGCCCATGTTATGGCCCTGCCCTGCTTTTGGCCATGCCCTATGCTACCCTAGCCCTGACCTGGCCCTGGCCCTACCCTGGCCTTGCCCTTCCCAGGCTTTGCCCTTCCCAGGCCTTGCCTTTCCCTGGCCTTGCCCTACCCTGTCATTTTCCTACCCTGGCCTTGCCCTGCCTTGGCCTTGGCCCTCCCCTTGCTCTGGACCCTGCCTGGTTCTGCCGTCTCCCTGGCCCTGCCATCACTCTAGCCCTGGCCCTGGCCCAGCCTTCACCCTGGCCCAGCCTCTGGCCCTGTGTTGGACCTGTCCTGGCCCTGGCCCTGACAATGTCCAGGCCACACACTGGCCATGCCTTGGACCTGGCCCCTCCTTGGTTCCGCCCTGCCCTGGCCCTGCCTTGGCCCTTTGTTATCCTAGTCCTGCCCTGGCCATGACCTCACCCTGGCCCTACCCTCACCCTGCTCTGGCCCTGCCCTCCCCTGGCCTTGCCTGCCTTGGGCCTACCTTTGGCCTGTCCTGGCTCTGGTTCTGCCCTGGCCCTTCCCTGGCTATTCTTTTTCCCTGGTCCTTCTCTGTCCGTGCCCTTGCCCTGGTCCCTTCTGGTCCTGCCATGTGGGTGTCCCTGCCCTGTTTATATCCCAGACCTGGCTCTGGCCCTGGACTTCCTTGTCCCTGCCCTTCCATCTCCTGGCCCAGTCCTTGTGCTTCACTGGCCCTGCCCTGTCTTGGCCCTGTGCTACCCTAGCCCTACCCTGGCCCTCCACTGGCCCTGGTCCTGCCATGGCCCTGGCCATGACCTGGCCCTGTCCCAAGACCCAGCCCTGCCATATCCCTCCCCTGGCCCTGGTTCTGCCCTACTTCTGGCACTATCCTGGCCCTGGCCTTGGTCCTATCATGTCCCTGGCTATTACCCTGCCCCTGGTTTTTCCCTGGCCATGACCTGCCCTGGTTCTGGTCCTATCCTGGCCCAGCCCTGACTAGGCACTGCACTACCCTGGCCCTGCCCTGCCCAAGGCTGCCCATGCTGGGGCCCTGCCTCTGCCTTGGCCTTACTCTGGGCATGGCCTTGGCCTTCGGCCCAGCCCTGCCTTGGACCTGCCCTACTGTTACCTGGGCTGTCCGGGTCCTGTCCTGCCCTGGCCCTGCCCTTGCACTGGCCCTTCCCTAGCCCAGGCCCTGGCTCTGCCTCTGCCCTGGACCTTCCCTGAACCTGCACTGTCCTTGCCTTGGCTCTGGCCCCGCCCCTTGTCCTGACCCTGGTCCTGCCAACGGTCATGGTCCTGGTCCTGTTATGGCCCTGACCTGGCGTTGGTCGTGTCCTGGCCCTGATTTGTCCTGGCCCTGCCCTGGCCACACCATGGCCCTGCCTATTCTGCCCTTTCCTGGCACTGACCTTGCCCTGCCATGGTGCATTGGTGCCATTACCCTACCTTACCCTGCCCTGATTGTGTCCTGGCCCTGCCTGGCACTGGCCCCTCCCTGGACCTGCCCTGACCCTCTCTTGGCTTTTGCCCTGCCCCCACTATGGCCTCGCTGTGGTCTTGTCCTGGTCCAGCCCAAGCCCTGGCCCTGACCCTGGTCCTGCCCTTATCCAGGCCCTGCCCCTGCCCCTGCCGCTGCCCTGGCCCTAGCCTGGAACCTGGCCCTGCCAAGGACCTGCCCTAACTCTGGCCTGGCCCTAGCCCTGCTCTGCCTTGGTCCTGGCCCTGACCCAGACCCTTTCCTGGCTCTGCCCTGGCCCTGGCCTTTCCTTGCCCCTGAGTTGGCACTGGTCTGCCACTAGTCTTGGCATCACCCTGCCCTGCTGTGCTCTGGCTGTGTCATCACCCTGTCCTGGTCCTGCCTTTGCCCTACTCTGGCTTTGACCCTGCCCTGGCCCTAACTTGGCCCTCACCCTAGCCTTGGCTAGGCCCTGCTCTGGACCTGGCCCTAGCCCAGACCTGGCCCTGGCCCTGGCCCTCAACTGGACTTGGAAGTGTCTTGGCCGTTCCATTGCCTTGACCTACCCTGCCTTGGCCATGCCCTGGCTCAGCTCTGGCTCTGGCTCCGGCCCCACCCTGGACATCCCTGATACGCCTCAGTCCTGGCACTAGCCTGGCTCTGCCTTGGAATTGGCCCTGCTCTCTCTATGGGCCAGCTGTGGTCCTGTCCTGCACTGGCCATACCATGCCGTGTCTCAGCCCTGGCTTTGGCCTTGCCCCTGGTCCTGCCACATCCCTGGCCCTGTCCCTACCCTGGCCCTGACTTTGACCCTTACCATGCTCAGGCCTTGCCCTGGCCCTGGCCCTGGCCCTGCTCCTGTTCTGGCCGTGCCCTCAACCTGTCCTGGCCCTGGCCCTTCTCTGCTTGAGAACTTACCCTAGTTCTGCCCTGGCCCTGAACCTGTGGTGACCCTGAAATGTCTGACCCTACCTTGGTCTTGCACTGCTCCGGCCCTTGTCCTCACTCTGGCCCTGCCACTGTCCTAGCCTCAGCCCTGTCTTTGGTTTTCCCATGGCCCAGACCCTTCTGGACCCGGCTGTGCCATGAACCTGCACTGTCCCTGCCCTTGTTCTGCTTCTGCCCCGAACCTGGCCCTCCCCTTGCCAGGGTCATGGCCCTGTTCCTGCCCTGGCTGTTCCCTGGCCCTGCCCTAGACTTGGCACTGCCCTGGCGCTACCCTGCCTTGGACCTATGGTTCCCTGGCCCTGTCTTGGCCCTACCCTATCTTTGACCCTGCCCTGGCCCTACCTTAGCCCTCACCCTAGCCTTGTCTGGGCCCTGTCTTGGACCTAGCCATAGTACAGACCTGGCTGTGGCCCTGGCCCTTCCATGGCCCTGTCTCAGACCCTGGTCCTGCCAGGTACCTGTCCTGGCCCTGCTCTGGGCCTAGCTTTGTCCCTGGTCCTTAGATGACCCTGGCCCTGCCCCTGGCACTGGCCTTGGACATGACTGTGGTCCTAACCTTGGCCCTGCCCTGGAGCCACCATTGTCTTGGCCCTGCCCTGGCCCTACACCTACCCTGCTCCTGGCCCTGCCCTGGCCATAGACTTGCCCTGGTTGGCCCTGCCCTGCATTCCCTCTCCGCTACCCTGGGCCTGCTCTACGCTGCCCTGCCCTGCCCTGACCCTACCTTGGCCCTCACACTAGCCCTAGTGCAGACCTGGCCCTAGCCCTGGCCTTGGCCCGGCACTGACCCTGCTCCTGACCCTGGTCCTGCCATGGCCCTGGCCCTGCTCCTGACCCTGGTCCTGCCGTGGCCCTGGCCCTGCTCCTGACCCTGGTCCTGCCGTGGCCCTGGCCCTGCTCCTGACCCTGGTCCTGCCATGGCCCTGGCCCTGCTCCTGACCCTGGTCCTGCTCCTGACCCTGGTCCTGCCGTGGCCCTGGCCCTGCTCCTGACCCTGGTCCTGCCGTGGCCCTGGTCCTGCTCCTGACCCTGGTCCTGCCGTGGCCCTGGTCCTGCCCCCTGGCAATGATCCTGTCAGCTCCAGCCCTGGCCCCGTCTTGGTCCTGACCCTGACAGATTACATTAGAATATTATTTAAAACGCTGTGCCAGGCCAAAGATCATTGTACTCTTGGGCTCACCGCTGCATCTCCGGGGCCTGCGACTCGCAGTCGGGGTCTTGGAGGGGGCCAGGGCTATGGCCATGCAGAGCCAGGGCCATGGAAGGACCAGGGCCAGGAGCAGGGTCAGTGCCGGGCCAAGGCCAGGACTAGGGCCAGGTCTGCGTTAGGGCCGGTGTGAGGGCCAAGGTGGGGTCAGGGCAGGGCCAAAGGCAGGGTAGAGCAGGCCCAGGGTAGCACAGGGCAAAGGCAGGGCAGGGCCAACCAGGGCAGATCTACAGCTCTGTGGCTTCCTCTTCGGAGTCCCTGCTGGGTATCAAATGCCTGGCTCTTTATGCCACCCCCTCCCCAATAGCAGGACTGCATTGCCGGCTGCCAGGAAGCAACTAAGTCCTGAAGTCTCCCCGTGGCGGCGGCAAACCCTTCATCCAGGAGGCTGCTGAGCTTCCCAGGCCATGTCCTAGCAGCAGGCATGGGCAGAGCAGTCAGTGGATCCCTGGGGCAGGGCGGGTGGTGCGCGCCAGGGATCCCTGCCCACTCTGGGGAGCATGGCCTACTAGCTGGGTAGGGGGCCGCCTACGCGGAGCGCCCGCGAGAGTGCGCGTGGCCCAGGGCTCTTTCTCCCGAGGGCCTCGTGGGCCGGCTGAGATGCGCATGCGCGCTGGTGCCTAACGGTTCGGGCAGAGGGTGCCGCCAGCAGGTGGCGCCCGCGAGAGCAAGGGTTTCTCCGCGGAGGGCCTCGTGGGCCGGCTGAGGTGCGCATGCGTGCTGGTGCCTAACGGTTCGGGCAGAGGGTGCCGCCAGCAGGTGGCGCCCGGAAGAGCTAGCGGTTTCTCGGCGGAGGGCCTCGTGGGGCGGCTGAGGTGCGCATGCGCGCTGGTGCCTAACGGCTCTGCTAGGCTAGGTGCTCCTCCGAGCGGCTGGAGACTGGAGTGTCCTTGACGGAGGTAGCGGCTGGACCTGGTTACGTGCTGGTGCTGTGCTCCAGAGCGGCAGAAAGCGAGTGGGAGCTGAGGTGTCTTGAAGCCGGTCCGTCAGCCTGGGAGAAGATCTTTGGCTTCAGGATGGGGGTTGGGGGGTCATTCCTGGGGACCTGCGGGGGATGCATGGCTCCCTGGAGGGAGAATCGTGGCAAGGATGGCTTCTCAAATCCCGGGTACCGAGTCCGGCAGAAGGATCTGGGCATGATCCACAAAGCTGCCATCGCGGGTGATGTGAACAAGGTGCAGGAGAGCATCTTGCTCAGGCTGAATGACGTGAACAACAGAGACAACAAGAACAGGTCAGGGGAACTGGAAGCCGGCGCTGGGGGCTGCGGAAGGAGGCCTGGGGATATGGGAGAAGCCCCCGTTCCTGGTTTCGGGGTAGGGGAGATATGGTGCGGGGTGAAGGCGTGGGTGGGGTGGAAGTCAGGTGGAGGTGGGTGGGGTGGGGGACTGTGGTGGGGGTGAGTTGGGTGGGGGTTGGATGGGGTGGAGGAGTGTGGTGGGGAGTGGAGTTGGGTGGGGGTTGGATTGAGTGGGGACTGTGGTGGGGGTTGGATGGGGTGGGGGACTGTGGTGGGAAGTGGAGTGGAGTGAGGATTGGATGGGATGGGGGTTGGATGGAGTGAGGGGACTGGTAGGGGGCAGAGTTGGTTAGGATGTGGGTAGGCTGCAAGGGTGGGGGTGGGGTCAGTGCTGTCACCAAGGGCACTGGGCTTTCTACCCTGGCAGGCTCAGCAGCACCTGGGATGTGGAAACCTTGCCTTTCTTGACAAGAAGAGTAACTATTTGTTCTGAAGGCAGAGGGATAACATACTATTTGATGTTTACAATTCCATGCATCATTGTATGTTGGGACTGTGCACTACATTTGCCTAAAATGACCTCTCCCTCTCCTAGGACTGCTCTACATTTGGCGTGTGCCCACGGCCATCCGGGAGTGGTAGCTGACTTGGTGGCCAGAAAATGCCAGCTTAACCTCACTGACAGTGAAAACAGGACAGCTCTGATCAAGGTATGTGGTAGCCAACCCTTTCAGCATGGGATGGATTTAATTTAAATTCACAGAATAAAACTAATTCACCTCACTGAAATATAATGAGTTGGTGAATCCTGTGGAAGATTTCCTAGAATTTACAGTCTATTTCTTGGTCTGATACTGACAGGCTGTACAATGTCAAGAAGAAGTTTGTGCATCCATCCTGCTGGAACATGGCGCTGACCCAAATGTTAGAGATATGTATGGCAACACTGCTCTGCACTATGCCATTGATAATGAGAATATATCAATGGCAGGAAAACTGCTTGCATATGGTGCAGATATTGAAGCAAAAAGCCAGGTATAGATCAACCAATGTTCTTTTCAAAGTATTTCAAGTGTATTTGTTTTACCGTTAACATGATTTTTTTTTTTTAGTAAAACATCTGAAACTAGAAGGAAATATATTACATGCAAATATTGGCTTTACATACAGCTATTTAAAAATACATTCATAGCAAATATGAAAACACGAGGTCTGTAGTCTAAATGTGCCCCATAGATTTAGTTTAGCTTACTTCCATAAGTTGTGTCAGCATGTAAAATTTAGGAGACACATACACAGATCTAGATTTCAGGCTTCTCTTAAAGGATCCATCTGGATTCCCTTGAGCTCATATCACTGTTCAGTATGCTGTGCAGTGGTTACCCCTTTATATGAGGTATATGTGCTCCAGTCTGCTGCTGTGCCTTCCAGACACCCTAGGAGGGGTATCTGAAAGGGAAGGAGCAGCGTGTGGGCGAGCACAGTGGAGTGAGAAGGAAGGGATTGCTTTTAATTTGCTTTCTGCTTCATGTTTATGTTCATAGGATCTTAACATAAGGTTTTCAGTTCAGTTGGGAAGTATGTAATTTTGTGAATTATAAATTGTTTTTGCTGTTTTGCAGGATGAATTTACATCACTTTTACTTGCCATAAATAGGAAAAAAGAGCAAATGGTGACATTTTTGTTGAAGAAAAAACCGGATTTAACTGCAATAGATAATTTTGGAAGGTACAGTAGTTCTTTTTTGTGCATTTTTAAACCTGAGTGTTGTTCTAGAGTGGTAACAGTCACTTGTCAGAAATATTACATTGATGAGATTAACTTATTATTATTGGGGTAGAGAGAAATAACACAAATCATCAGTTAGGTAGAAAAACAATTATTTGGACTAGGCGGCATAAAAATGGTGTATTGCAGGATTCATCTCATTATATTGACTGATGTTTGTTGATGGATGAGGTGATATTTTAAGTCATATTATCTTATATTAACTAAAGGGATTTCATATTGGTTTCATTTAAAAGTATGGACTTCAACTTTTAGTTCACTTTGTGACTCAATATTGAAATTTCTTAACTCTTCTATAGTACTTTCAACCTCTGCTTCTTACCTGCTTTTCCTTTAAAAATACCATGTTAAAGATAAATTAGAGTTGAAAATCACTTTGTCTTTTGGGTGACTCTTTGCTTTAGCTTGCTTTCTTTCAAGAATATTAATGTTAGGTTATTCCTATGTAACTATTAATTGCTCTTGCCAGATACTGCGGGTTCATTGGGTTTTTTCTTCTTTTTATCTCTGGCGTATTTTGATGTTATTTTTAATTAGTATGGGCAGAGGGAAGAAAGATAGCTTTAAATGGGTAAACTTTTCTTTTAATGAATACAAGCCATGGGTGACAATGAGAAAAAAAGAGATAGGCTGTAGATTCACACAAGACTGGGTTTAATTCTTAGCTTTTCTACTTGCGAGATGTGTGACCTTGGGAACATTACTTATCACCAAGTATGTTTTCCTATATGAAAAAAGAGGATAATATATCCTTCAAGGGTGGTTGTGTATAAGTAATGTGTGTATATATTGCATTTAATCCAGTGCCTCGCATATGATTATCAGCATTATTAACTGAAACTACTATGTCTATTATTAGCATTATTGTTATTGTTTTAAACCTGCAGATAGCTCTTACTTATTGACCCCAAGCTGATATTGAATTACAATATATTATGTCAGACTAGGGAAGAAATGGATTATTCTTTGCTTAAATTTTTAGCTACTTTAGATAGTTGACCTAAGCATAGTATCCTGCCCATCCAAAGACTTTATTTTAGCAACTTCTGCTATGTCATATCCCAGTGGGACAAGAGGCTTCCTTGTTGTTCCTTCCATTTGGCTTTGGTGGCAATTTACAAAGATGACCCCTTCAGCACCCAAGATGCTTGTGTCTATTAGTACATATAATTGGTTAATTCTACACGGACAGGCATATTAAATTGGTAAAGTATATAAATTTAGCTTTTAACATAACTTTGCTAAAGTTTGTAAGCGTGAAACAATCTCTTTGTTATTTTAGAACAGCCCTGATACTTGCTGCTTGTAATGGATCAACAGGTGTAGTCTTCCAGCTTCTTCAGCACAATGTTGATGTCTGTTGCCGAGATATATCTGGATGGACTGCAGAAGACTACGCCATTGCTTATAACTTTCAAGCGTAAGTATTTAAAAGGCTAGTGAACGCTAAATTGAGGTTTAAAGTAATTGTAACCATTGCATCTTATACATCAGGTGAGATTTCATAGTTGGGTTCAGGTAGTTTTGGAGTGGCAGTGAGTTAGTCCACTTCATTAGCCAGAAATCAAGCATAAGACTAGACAAGTTAGAAGTAGCAATGAGTGTAGGATTCTTTAACTCAAGACTCTTAAGACTTTTATGCTTAGGGATCCTAATGTTTTCCATTTCATTCCAAGTATAACCCCTACGCATGGGATAAAATAGTTTCACATCCTTGATTTTTATAATTAGTTATGTGAGTCTTGAAATGTCCAGTGTATCAGAAAATGTTGGACTATCTCCTGGGAGCTATCTCATATACCCTCCACCTTGAATTTTTCAAGAAACTAAGAGGTTCTAAGTCCAAGGAAGACAATCATGTTTTACAAGTCAGTGGGGTGCAGGGGGTGGAGGTTGAGGAAAGGACATTCTAACTATTCTGTTGTTTATATGGATTCTGTTACCGTTTGTTTGTCATTGAAACTGCTCCTGCAGTCTGGTAAAGATTGACCTTTGCCCCTTCTGATTCAGATCCTCAGTCTTTATAGTAATCTATACGTAGGTTTCCAAGTCACAACTTGTAGTTCACATAAATATGCTTATATGCCCAGCCATTGTTTCCAAAGCACCAGTACCCTGCTGTGGCTGCTGGACATCCTAGCTTTACCCACACACATAGTGAGCAAGTTGACCCTTCCCCCCATACTCAAAACCTCATGTGGAGCCCACATCTTAGCCTGGAATCCTAGACCTTCGTGGTAAGTTATTCTTTGAGTCCCTTGTTTGTCTTCTGTCTAGCAAATATTAGTTGGGATAGTTCTAAGCTGTTAGATGTGTTCAGAGAGTGTTGCAGGAAGATATCAAAGTTTTTTCTTCTTTGTTACCAGATTTTTACCCCAAGCTCTTTTATATCTTATGTAGCAGTTTTTCTTAGATAGAGGAAGGTCCCATGTTATCCTTCCTCAGAGCAGTGGGCACCAACTTGTGGTTGACCCCTCAAGTGATCTGTTTTCCATAATAATAAAAATCTCCCAGCCCACTTGCCTCTCTACCTCAAGTTTTTAAAGTATCTTCAAATTTTACCTCATAGAAAGCCATTTGTCAGAATTATCTAAGTCTCAAGTAGGTGAGTTGGACTGAACAGAGCCAAGCTTCATCCATGACTGATCAGCATCCATTTATAAAAGTAGGGCTTTGTGCTTGCTTCGCAGCACATATGCTAAAGTTGGGCCAACAGAGAGAAAATTAGCATGACCCCTGCATAAGCATGACGCACCAATCTGTGAAGCAGTCCATATTACACAGTTACAAGAGGGCCATTTAACAAGTTTGCTGACAAGTTCCCGAAAACAGTGTGAGTCAAAGCAAAACAGGTGCTAGCCAATAATGAAATTACACATTTTCATTACAAGAACATTGGGGTAAGGTAATCTGTGAAATAAGAATAGAGCTGAGCAACCCATGGTGTGTTGTGTGCAAATATATTGTTAGTACGTATCTCAGAAATGAGAAAATAACCACTTGCATCTCCTTCATGACACTTCAAAAATATGAGGGTTTTTGTCTTCCTTGTCAGTTGGAGATGACCATGGAGAGGAAGCATCATTCTAACAAAGATCCACTGGTTCAGAGTTAGAGTCTATAGAGGACAAATAGTAGTAGTCCAAGCCAGGTCTTGACATCTGTTAGCTTTCTGCCTTTGGTGTGATTGTTGACATAAGTAACAATGGATAATCATGTTATCTATTTTAATGAGACAATCTATTTATAAATTTAGTTACAAACTATGAAATAGTTGAGATGTCCTAAATCATAAGCTACAAATAATAGAATAAGTAATAAGCAAAATTAGGACTTAACATTTTCAAAAGATCATAATATTTTAATATTAGAACATATGGGAAAATACACATTGGGTTTCATTTGGGATTCCAAAATAATTTCAGCAAAATGTTCAAGAACAAATTATTCCATTGCTTTACTATTTCTCTGAGCACATTAAAATGTGATTTCATTAAACGTTTATAATAACCTAATGAATAAGGTGGTAAAACCTTCATTCTTTGGAAGAAGACATTGAGCCTAAGAGAAGCAACTTGTCCAAGAACAAATATCCATTGGTTACAGAGCTAGGACTTATTATGAGTCAGATCATTTCCCATTATGTCAACTTTACATGAGTTAATTTACTGAGTTATACTGTCCTCACTTCATAAGTACTTTGCTTGTTCTTTAATTAGAAGCTTAGTAAGAATTTTGTAAGCTTACAAACTAAATGTGTATAATTAAAGTTCTGATATTGTTTGATATACTCTTAAGAATGTAATGTATTTGGTAAATGTTTTTCATATCGGTATTAAAATAGTAATTGTATTTACTACATTTTTACACATAGCATTCGCAGACTAATTTCTGAATATAAAGCAAACAAGAGACGTAAACGTCTTCAAAATAGGAATCCAGGTACGACTTCTGATAGTGAATTTCTCTCAATGGTCCTGACATAGATAAAAAAAGTAAGAGGAAGGCAGTTTTGATCACAAAACAGCAGTTTAAAAAAACCACTGTATAAATTGAATGTATATTTTTAAATTACTTTCTTAGTAATCTAGATTTCAGAATTATTTAAAAGGTTACTTGTAGGCAATTTATAATCTCAAGCAGTATTATCTGAAAAAAATTCATTATCATAGTTTCTGAAATTCTAGATGATATTTTTTTGTAAATAAGAAAAAAGATTTTTAAGTTAATATGTGGTATGTTTTCTTTATAGTCACCTTATGATGAATTGGACTTGTATAAAATTGGGTATTTTAATTTATAAAATAAATGCTTTGCATTTAATAAATACATATTACAGCTCAACCTTGAGCAGTGTGGGATTTGGGAGTACCAGTCCCCCATTCCGTTTGAAATCTGTGTATAACTTTGGACTCCCCCCTAAAACTTAACTACTCGTGGCTTACTGATGACTGGAAACCTTACTGATTATACAGTCAATTAAGACATATTTGTTATGTTATATGTATTATATACTGTATTGTTACTACGATAAAGTAAGCTAGAGAAAAAGAAACTTATAAAGAAAATCATAATGAAGAAAGAATGTATTTTCATTCAGTGGAAAGTGGATCATCATAAAGCTCTTCATCCTCAGTCTTCAAGTTGACTAGGCTGAGGAGGAGTAGGAGGTAGAGAGAGATTGGTCTTGCCATCTCAGGTGGCAAAGGCAGAAGAAAATCTTCAGATAAGTGGACCTGTGTTATTCAGAGGTCAACTCTGACACGGTGATTTGTGTCATAAAAAAGTAACTTAAAACTAGAATTTCAATGAGACCTTTCTGGTACCATGAACAAACAAACAATAAGAACTGTACCAATACCAATAGGATGTTATTTTTTAAAGATACCCAGTGTGTGGAGAAGTCAGAAAATAAATTCCTTATTGAGAAGCACAGGCCATGTTACATATTCTTATACCAAGAAGGTCTCACTAGTATTGACTTAATTCCCCCCAAGTGGAAATAAAATGAGATATATTTACCTCATTAGGGTGAAATTTGTTCTATCTGCTAGTTAATTGTCATGGTAACATCAATTTATTAGAAGAAGACACTCTGTTACTATTAGCTAAGAGATTATTATAATAATATTTGAATAACCCAACTCTAGGCTGAACACATTATAGTAAAAGTACAGCAACCATTACCAGAACAGAGCAGGGGCTGCCTCTTTGAGGTAGGATACGTGCTCTGCCACACAGCCCTACAACTTCACATTCCCTCCCAAAATAGAGGCGTGATTGGGTGCCATTTTTCAGAGGGTTTGCTTGGTAATTTTCTTCATACAAAAATGTTTCAGAAGAACGAAGATGCTACTTTCCTACCTCGATGTGACACCTAATGCACTTGTACAATCTGAAGTGTATGAGGACACCTTTGATTTAATGTATATTTATGAAAGAATGCCTGTAGGTTAGGCTTTCCAAGTTACAGGAGACAAAAGTAGAATAGACATAGTTTTGGCCTTTAAGGTGCTCATAATTTTTATGCTTATACAACAGAGTTTTCAAAGAAAACATTTTCATTCTCATGTCCACTTAATAAATATCAAGTGTCTTTAAGGTAGTAAGCATTTTTCTAATAAGTACAGAATGCAAACATTTAAAAATATATAGTCAGAAGCCATGGTTATTATTGTCATTTTTATTATTTACTACTCTATTCAGTGCTTTTTGTGTGTCAGATGCCCTCTGGGAGTTTATAATTATTGTTTATTATGTATTTATCGCATTCAGTGTGTGCCAAATATGTTATGTCCATGGTGGGGAATGAAAGATTTTAAAACATGGGTGGGATTTAAGGTAAGCATGCAGAGTGAGTAGACATTTGCCAGGTAAAGAAGCAGAAGAATGCTCCCTGTCAAAAGGAATATCTCACAAGATTGTATCTTTGGCAGAAGGAACAGCTAACAGGATTGCCCCTTTGCCAAAAGGAAAAGCAAGTGCAAAAGGTAAGATGCTTGAGGGAACTTTGCAGAGTTTATGAGCAGTTGGTTCAGTTTTGCTAGCACAAAAAAAAAGTATGCTATGAGAGTGGTTGGAAATGATTTGAATACCTAGCTAAGTCAAGCTTAGGAAAGACTTTTTAAACATCTAGAAATTTGTAGATCTTATCTGTAGGCCACGGAAAAATTCTTCGGTAGGGTGCTTTTGACTGCAAACATTAGATGACCTAACTAACAACAGCTAAAACAATGGGAGCCAAAGGTGTTTTGGTGGTTCAGTGATATCATCATATCTCACTCGTCCCTCTTTCAGCTGCGCTGTTCGCGGTGTTTTGTTGATACCTCCTTTCATGGTTGGCTACTTAGCAGCAGTTTCAAACGCCATGTTCTCACAAGACAATATCTAAAGGCTGGAAGGGTTGTTTTTTTTTTCACGTGTTTCTTTTAGAAAATGGAGAAAAGTCAGAAGCTTGCGTTGGACTTCCTGTGACATTTTATTGGCTTGGTTACACTAGCTGCTCGTTTCTAAACCAGGCACTGGAAAAGCAAATGTAATTACTGTGATTTGCTTAGAATAATCATTTCTCTTCTTGGAGCTAGGAGGGATATTGGATGATAAATATCTAAGTAGACTTGCATTTCTCCAGCAAGAAAGAATAAAGAATTGCTCTTAGGTAGGGAACCAGCAATGTTTGCTGCAGGCATTCACTAGAAATTTTTCAACAGGGAAGTCTCAAGATTAGATTTGAGGAGGATTAGGGCATTCTGGTTATGGTGCAAACAAGGATTGGCAAGCTTTTTCTGTAGAGGGCTAGATAGGTAATATTTTAGGTCATGTAGTCTCTGTCATAGCTACTCAACACTGCCACTGAAGTGTGAAAGCAGGCATAGATAGACTGTGCTCCAAAAAAAGTTTATGTACAAAACCATATGGCAGACTGGAGTTGGCCTGTGACCTGTAGTTTGCTGACCCCTCACTTAGAAGGTAGATGAAAGGTAACCATGTAGACTGGGAGACAAAGGAAACTTTGTCTGTAGTCAAAGCTATAGTTTCCTTATCTCCAGTCTCAATCTACTGTGATGTTTTCACCCATGCAAGGTGAAATAATTATAAGAATCTCAGTTTATTCATTTAAAAATGTTCATTTATTTTCTTGGCCTTATGCCCTTTTCATTTGCTGTCTTAGTTTTTTCAATTTAAGAAATATTAATAGTTGGTAGGGTTTTCTCCTCCCGTGAAAGACATCAGTTAAGAGGCCATGTTTAACTCAGAAATATAAACATACTTATATTGTGGCAGTGGAAATATAAAGCAGAGGCAGAAAAGAGGTGCAGTTAATATGATTTAGTGATTGATGAAAGTAAAAAGTTAGGTGGCAGAGAGAAATCTTAGATCATAAGTTTTGAGGTTGTATACTAGTGTTTATACTGAATTTGAACAGGGAATTTCAGGTGAATAGAGAAGTATAGGGAATAGGGAAGACGAATGTTTTTCCAATACATGTTGAGTTGAATGGAACAACCATGGAAGAATATTTTCTGTAGGAAATCGGATAATAGGATTTCTAGCTGCAGATAAAACTCTGAGGTTGGATTTGCAGACATAGAATGGTCCTGTTATAATTATTAAGCAAAGTCATAGATCTCAATGAGCTTGTCCATAGTGCAGAAGGTGTATAATGACAAGAAAGCCAGTAACAGAACCCTAGGCATAGCAAGATTTCCCAAAGGAAAAGGGAGGTGACAAAGGAGAATGAGCAGTAGCTAGAGAAAAGTGGGAGAGGAGTCAGAGGAAGTGACGTTGCAAAAATTTAAAAAGTGAGAATTTCAAGAAGGGAATATCAATTCTAACAAATAAGATTACTAAAAAGTAAAATGGATTTAACTTTTACAAGCTCATTAGTGGTACCCTTTTCAAAAGAATGATTTTAGAGTTGTAAGGTTTACTATAGATGTGATTCATACTTCTGGTGTTCAAATAAGAAAGAATAAATCTACCAAGATCCTACCTAGCTTTTTGGTAACTACAGCAGCTATGTACAAAGGGTCAGGGAAAATAATCTAGACTGATGAGTACACGTGCCAGCATTTTTCCAGAATTGTCAAAACCTAAAGGTCACGTGTGAGGAAAAGTATTGTCTGTCTTATCTGCTTCTTGTGGAAAAACTTGATTTACACTCAAGTACTTGATAAGTTCTTCTGGATACATTTTGAAACTGAAATCTGGTAGCAACAACTGGAACCTGCTGTCAGACACATTCCTCCCTCTGTCATGGAATTATAATACAGCCATGTTTTAACAGTTTCAAGTTTTGATCAGAAGTGTAGTTTACAGATGAGGAGTTTGGAGAAACTGACATCTTTTGTGTAATATGGAGAAAAATATAAGGTGATATGCTGAATATACTAGTTCTCAGCATTCTGGGAATTCTGATGACATCAGTAGAAAACCCAGTACCTGGTTCTTTTTCTTAGTGCAATTCCCTCTTCATTTGCCTCTTCTGATATCTGCACTTCTATTGCTTCCTTTTGAATTTCATCCCTAAAGAAAACATTTTCAGAACACATTTCTAACAGACGGGTGTTTGACAAAGGTGGATTATTTCAAGAGAATTGGCTACCTATCCTAAAGTATATCAGGTATTCTGTTAGTCTCTAATGCTAAACTTCTGTCACAATGGCAGTGTCACTGATGATGGTCTGCCAAGAATTTTTTAAGTATCTTCTGGATTGTCAAATTCAAGTTGTTCTATCTGACATAGTTTTAAAGTGAAGTGCTTTTCTGGTATTATATTTTTCAGAAATTTGTGATCTGTGATTTAACTAGAATATGAGGTCCATTTCTTGATCATACTTTTAGTCA
Source organism: Macaca mulatta (assembly GCF_049350105.2). NCBI lineage: Eukaryota > Metazoa > Chordata > Mammalia > Primates > Cercopithecidae > Macaca > Macaca mulatta. The sequence goes on from NC_133423.1 coordinate 82,826,223, forward strand.
TCTATATATAACTTCCTTTTTTTGAGACAGGGTCTTGCTTTGTTGCTGAGGCTAGAATGAAGTGGTGTGATCATAGCTCTCCACAGCCTTGAACTCCAGGGCACAAGCAATCTTCTCATCTCAGTCTCCCAAGTAACTAGGACTACAGGCATGCATCAGCATGCTCAGCTAATTTTTTATGTTTCATTTTGTAGTAATGAGTGTCTCGCTATGTTTGTTGCCCAGGCTGGTCTCTAACTCTTGGCCTCATGTAATCCTTCGACCTTGACCTCACAAAGTGCTGGGATTACAGGAATGAGCCACCCTGCCCAGTCTACAAGGCTTTTTTCTTTGCTAAAGAAGTTTAAAGTACTATTGACCATTAATGATAAAAATCCACTGTTTGAGGAGAGAAATAGAAACTCATCCTACATTTTGAATGCAGTATTTGACTTTTTGATTTTTTCTATGAAGAAGTACCTTTAATAGGTGAACCATGTTTTTAGCTTTATATGCAATTAAGAAAAAGTTTTGAAACAAAAGGAACTCTATGGTCAGTAGTAAAGTATTATACTATATCCAGTGGCTATATATACTTCTATAATTATCACAGTTGAGTGAATGATGCACATTTATTTAATAATTATTATTATTTCTTTTATTGTTGTTGTTGAGACAGAGTTGCTCTGTCGCCCATGCTGGAGTGCAGTGGCATGACCTGATCTCAGCTCACTGCAACCTCCGCCCTCTGGGTTCAAGCAATTCTCCTGCCTCAGCCTTCCAAGTATCTGGGATTACAGACACCCGCCACCATGCCCAGCTAATTTTTGTATTTTTAGTACAGACAGGGTTTCACCGTGTTGGCCAGGCTGATCTTGAACTCCTGACCTCGAGTGATCTGCCCACCTCGGCCTCCCCAAGTGCTGGGATCACAGGCATGAGCCACCACGCCTGGCCTTATTATTATTATTTCTTAAGAGATGGCAGTCTTGCTATGTTGCCCAGGCTGTAGTGCAGTGGCTATTCATAGGCAGAGTCATACTCCACTGCAGCCTTCAACTCCTGACCTCATGTGATGTTTCAGCCTCAGTTTTCTGAGTAGCTGGGACTACATGCGCACACATGGCACCTGGCTTGATATACAGTCATTATTAAGAGAAATTGACTGTGATCTTATTTTCCTGTCTGGAATTACAGGCAGTTGCTGCCATGCTCCCTTATGATTCTGATATTTTATGTGTTTCTATTGTTGATTTAAAATGTATTTTTTTCTTTAGTAGCGCCTGCTGTTACCATTGAAGACTGCATGAACAGGTAGGATTTCACAGATTCTGAAAAGTGATATGTCTTCTAAGGGACTGCAGAGAAAAGAAACTAATAACTGTTGGTTGTTTTACTCTGGGCTTATGTGCTTCACATTTATCATTTCCTGTAGTCCTCATGTTGCTTTGCAAGTATTTGTGCTATCACCTACTTTTTAAATAATTAGGCAACCATGATTCGGAGGGTTGGATAATTAGCCCATGATCCTGTTAATTAACAAGTTGCCAACCCATGATTTGAACATGAGCGTGCCTGGCCCCCAAATCACTTCTCTTGAGACCTGTGCAGCAATGGGATCAAGGTACGGGTCCAAATCAGATCAGTTCAGAAAGTCACATTTTGTTTTACGTTAACACTCTTTAGAGTCTTTCTTAGAAGCTTGGTTAGTTCAGAAATTTGTCCTAATGTACTTGACAATTGCGGTGGTAACCAGCACCTTATTTTTACCATCAACATTTTTAGGGCAGATCTCACTCAGCTGGGCTACAGGGCCCTAGGTTTTCCATAAGCAACATCAGGCAAGTCCTGGAGAGTAATAGTTTGCTGCAGGTGGTCTGCATATAGACTATGTTATGTTAATTATATTTTGCTCACATTCAAAGGAAATGTTAATTGATTTCTCTACTTTCTGACTTCTCTATGTGGTTTTCCCTTTAGGCAAGTACCTTGCCTAGTTCCATAAAGCTTTTTCTTTTTCTCTGGAGTCCTTTTTTTTTTTCCATGAGTTTTCTGTATTCTTTTCTTGATTTTTTTGTTTGTTTGTTTGTTTCTTCTCTGCTTTTCTTGGTGGTTTTTTCTTCCATTACTGTGCTCATGCCAGCTAAATATTCTTCATTTTTCAATAGACAGAATCAAAAGCACATAGAATTTCAGGATTTTAAGGGATCTTAGAGACTAAACAAAATATTCTTTAGTATTTCTATCTGTGTTGAACGTCTGGGTCAAGTGGTTGTTCAGGTGAAGAACCTGAAACTCAAAGAGAGTAAATGATTTATTTGGGTACACTTTGTAACACAAATGAGATTCAAACTCAATTTCCTCAATTCAAAGCCTAGTGCTCTTGTGTATCATCCTGTCGGTGAGTGTTTTAATAATAGAAAAGGGAGAGTGGGTCTAATGATCCCAATGGAAGAGGATGAGAATGGAATGAGCTGGTGAACCTTAATGGAAGCGGATAAGAGTGGAATTAGCAGGGGAAGGCCAAAGACACTGAGTTGGATAAGAGTAAGGGTTTTAGAAAAGAGATCAGAATAGTGGCCTTTGTGATAAATTAGAGGAATGAAAAACACAGGATGTTGGGAGTTAGCAAGAAAGACATGTTAAGTAAGTTAAAGTAGTGGGTTTAAGAGAGTCCTAAACAGGTTGCTGCTTTTTTGGTTCTCTGATTGGAAAAACTGACAGATATCAAAGTTTTGTTTGTTTGTTTGTCTGTTTGGAAAGATGTTAAGAGAATTTGAGCCACTGGGAAGAGTCTTAGAGCATATAGAAATGTGTATCATCTTCCACCCCAACTTACAGAGGGGTAGCTTGGAGCCCATCGAGTACTAGGGTACTGGAGGTTGCTGAACTGCATGGATCTGTGGTCCAGGCCAGGCATCCCCTTTTCTCTGCCACTTTTCCCAATTAACTAATGTTCTTCTCATATCTGTGTAGGCTTAAGGCAAGAGTAGGATTAGCTGGCAAATCAGTCATGGAGCTTCAGTGGGGTAGTTGGTCATATGCCTATGCTGGAGGTGGATGATTGAAACTCCATTTAGCTTACTTTCCAGGAACAGGGAAACAGAGAACTCCTACCCTTGATTATTTGAGCTCATTCTTTTAGGAAGCTGTGCTTTCCTAGGCTGAAGATTTAAAGTTTGGAGACTGCCATGGAGCCCTGCAGAAGAAGGATCTGGAAGTGGGAGCCCATGGGAAGGAAGATACTTAGATATAGTACTTAGGGAAATAGAGGTACAACTACCAGGACTCAGTTATGTCAGCTAAACCCATGTATACCTAGTATTCCATTATTGAAATGCTAAGCCTGTAAGAATTATTTATAGCTTTCCACTCAAGGCCATCGCCAAGGTCTGATTTTTCAAATTCCAAAAATTGCAACCTCAGGCATGATTGGGTTAATTGAGCTTTCAGTCCAGCCTTCAGGACAAATTACTGTGGGTCTCTGCCAGTGTATTGGTTGACACTGTTTGCTATGGAAGTAAGACTGGGTAGGCATTGGATATCTCCTAGGTTTGGGCCGGGCGCGGTGGCTCACACCTGTAATCCCAGCACTTTGGGAGGCCTAGGCGGGCAGATCATGAGGTCAGGAGATTGAGACTATCCTGGCCAACACAGTGAAACCCCGTCTCCACTAAAAAAAATAAAAATAAAAAAAATTAGCCGAGCGTGGTGGCGGGCGCCTGTAGCCAAGCTACTCGGGAGGCTGAGGCAGGAGAATGGCGTGAACCCGGCCACTGCACGGCAGCCTGGGCAACAGAAGAGTTTGTTTGAGGCTCTGTCTCAAACAAACAAAAAAAAAAGTTTGGAGAGCTGAAGGCAGAAATAGGTAACAAATATTTTTTAAAACAAAGGTCATGTTTTACTTACAGCAAGATATGTGATATATTGATAGCTGACTTTTTCCTAGATTTTGTTTTTCTTTTTTTGTTTTTTGGAGGGGGCATACAGATATAGGCTAGGATTTTTGTTTTGTTTTATTTGTTTTGTAAGTAATGAACCTGCTCATTTTTTTTTCTTGTATATTTTTGCTCTATAGGCTTTCCTGCAGACTGGATACTTTTTTAGTGCGTATGCGACTAAAAAAGGATGGTGACTTCAATTTTAAATCCAAGGTAAAGTGGTCTTGTGAAATTAATATTCTCACTCTGAATCTAGTTTTGTATAGTATTTACTTTTAAAATTTAACAGTGGTCTACCTTTGTTTTATCTGTGTAATAGAAATTTGGTTAGAGAAAACCATTTTATAGAACTATGACTAGGTACATTTCTTTTTTTTACTTTGGTAAGTAACAGATAACTGGTAAATACTTTGAGGGAATGGGAACTGAAAAAGAGAATGGGCTAGAAACTACATAATGGCAGGAAAATTATATTACAAAAGCTTCCCCACAATAGAGGAGATGTGAAATTTGGTCAAAATTTATTGGGGTAAAGATCCTTACTGTGTTAAATCATACTAACGTGACTTTTATACTACTTATTTGTTAAACGAAGCTCAAATGGATCCAATTACTTGTTATAGTAATCATGGGGTTTCCCTGTTGCCCGAAGTATATATTTACTTTTTTCTTCTTGGACATTTATTATTTTGTTATTATACAGTTTTTAGCAGAGAGTTTTAAAATAATTTTATCCTTTGTTCTCTAATTAGCCTAAAATAATATTGGAAATTATGATAATTTATTTATGAGGTCATGTGCCTGCAATCCCAGCTATTCAAGAGGCTGGAACAGGAGAATTGCTGGAGCCCAGGAGTTTGAGACCTGGGCAACGTAACAAGACTCCATATCTAATTTTTTTTAAATTGTGAAAGACTTGAAATTTAAATTCTTCCTCAAAACCTATATTACAAAGGGATTCCACTACATTTTCTAAGTCACTAAGAGTCTATTTTAAAGCCTTATTCTAACTGAAGAATACATGTTTTGTTCAAAATAACAACTTACAGAAGTAAGCAGAGACTTTAGTATTCATATGGTAAGACTTTAATTTCAGAAGGTTTTTGTAAGTGTACTTTTCAGAAATACCTACCCAGAATTCTTGTATCTCATTCTAAAATTTTAAATCTCAGGCTTTTCTATTTAGTTATTTAAATAATAATTTCAAAGCTACTGTATTACTATGAGCTACGGGAGTGGAGGTTAGGAAACATATTTTTGTGTATTTGGAGTACCTATAATCGTGACTGTGTGTAAGAAGTATTTTAATAGTTTTCAATATGAATAAATGAACACACAAATGAGTTTCTATATAATGGAACGTTATAAGTAATATAATACACATGGTATGTTCTAATAATTAAATCTCTTTCATTTCTAAACTATGGCTTAAATTTATATCCCTTTTATTTATTTTTTTTTTTTTCTGAGACAGAGGATTGCTCTGTCACCAGGCTGGCGTGATCTCAGCTCACCTCCGCCTCCTAGGTTCAAGCGATTCTCATGTCTCAGACTCTCTAGGAGCTGTAATTACAGGTGCCCATCACCACACCTGACTAATTTTTTTTTTTTTTTTTTTTTTTTTTTAGTGGATACAGGGGTTTTGCCATGTTGGCCAGGCTGGTCGTGAACTTCTGACCTCAAGTGATCAAGCCGCCTTGGCCTCCCAAAGTGCTGGGATTACAGGCATGAGCCCCTATGCCTGGCGTCTTACAATGTTTAAGATATATAAGTTCAGATGAGTTGTGTTGAGAAAACACGTCAAAATAAGAAGGAAAGAAATTAGAAATATGTCTTAAGTAGGAAAGATAGATTCAGTGTAGTTTCTAATATTCTTCAACTGGAAGGTTAGGTTTCGATTTTAGGATACAATTTCTTAAACTTTTTAAAGCCCCAACTCATGTTCTATTAAATACATATTTTCGAGCCACACATTACTCTTTAGAATTCTGCTTGCTTATTCTTTCTCCAGGTGGAAAGTTGATGGAATATTTCTTTTTCCATTTTTCTCTCTCTGGGGTAACAGTGCTCCAGCTTTCAGGTAGTGATACGTGTATTTTAGTGTAATAAAATTAACTCTTTTATTAGACAAGTTTTTACAAAAAGCTTATTGTAGAGCAAATTCTAATAAGTGTCACTACAGGGATCCATTATGAACACAAGTTTTTGTTATGTGTCTGTATTTCTCCGCATACATTATTGTGCTTAAAATTATTTCTTTCCTTGGCTTAAGTTCATCCTTGATTAACTGGCTGTGTCTCTTTTTTGTTTTGATGTTTCTCTGTCCCGCCTCTCCTTTTAAAAATGATTTACCTCAGCCTTTTCCCTTGCACAACATGTTTTAGTGTCTGTTCTTTTATTACACTTCTGTCTCTATTGTCAGCGTATTCGATGACAGCTTCCTCTTTAGTAGCTGTGTGTGGATTTCACTCATCAGTCATTGCCCTACAAGTTTTATTCTTGTTTTTTTTTTTCTCTCTCTCTCAGAAGGAACTGAATTAATATGATAATTTGTTTCACCTTTTTTATAAACAGCATAGAAGTTGCTTGTACTGTTTGCAGTGCCTACCCATTTAAATCAGATACCACTAAAAACTAAGTTCTCACATTTTCTCCATAAGATGAAATTTATGAAAATACCAAAATATTATCACATATTTATATTTTTTAATATATTCATTTTTTCAGTAATACTCAAAACTCCCTATGGGTAAGCTTTCTTCTAGGTTATTTTGGTTAAGAAAATACTCTAATCGATACAGTATTTGTCTAATAATGAACTAGGGGCAAAAGAGTAACGTTTTGAGGATATCTGTATCATCTCTCATAATCCTCACCCCATGAGCATGTAGATTAGTAAATGGCAGATTTAAGGTTTGAATCTATTAATACATCTGAGTGACTCTAAAACCTGTATTCTTTGTGTTAGATCATGTAGTACTGGTGAATATTGTGTTATCAAACTTGATACATGTTATTCTCTTAAAGCTATTGTTTTCTTTGTAGAATGTTCCAGAACAACACTTAACGAAGCGAAGAACTATTTCTCAACAACCAACAAGGACTATTTCTCAACAAACAATCTTCTCAACGAGGAAGAATCGTAAGCTATCTGAAGACTGCCTATTCTTGTGTTATTCACTGACAGTTAATTACACATTTTTTTATATACTCTTTGCTTTAACTATAGTGAAAACGACATATGGTACTGTGAGAACAGGAAATATAACTTTGCTTGAGGGCAGCAGTTCTGACAGCGAAAATGAAGATGGGGTTAAAATCCATCCTGAAATCGTCAGTGGTCAGCCTCGTCGACCTACACACCCTGGTCTGAAACCTTCCCTCAATCCTATAGTGAACCCTGGTGTTACAAAGGTAGATTGGTTTTTTTTGAAATCTTTCCCCTCCCCATGCTTTTTCACATACATCCCCTCAATCTTAATAATGATGACAGAGATCCTAGAAAGAAATACAAGCCCTCAAGATGATAACAGAAAACAAGTCTTACCAGAGAGATAGATGCATGGGATTGAGATTTATGAAAAATGGTGGGAATAAACAGTTCTTAGTTTTGCCTTTATGGAAGGAAAGAAGTAGAAAGCAACCAAAAAGAACAGCTCAGTATGTGCTGTGCACATTGGCTTACGCCAGTAATCCTAACACTTTGGGAGGCCGAGGCAGGCAGATCACCTGAGCTCAGGAGTTCGAGACCAGCCTGGGCAACATGGTGAAACCTCGTCTTAACTGATACACAAAAAATTAGCCAGACGTGATGGCGCATGCCTGTAGTCTCAGCTACTCAGGAGGCTGAGGCATGAGAATTGCTTGAACCCAGGAGGTGGAAGTTGCAGTGAGCCAAGACCATGCTACTACACTCCAGCCTGGGTGACTGTGTGAGAATTTGTCTCCAAAAAAACAAGAATTAAATATTTCCATGCAATTCAAAAATGCATATTGCCATAACATTCCAGAAATAAGTGTCTGCATAGATTAAGGAATATTTTGTACTCTTGAAACAAATGTGGAAATATATAATTGAAAAGTAGAATTCCATGTTTTTCCCTCATGTTTTTATTTTCGAAAGTTCAGAGTTCTATATAGGTTTGCATTATTTAATTCTACTAGTGTAGTATATTTTACAAATATTTGTCTTATCAACACTGTGTCCTTTTCCTGAGTAAGGCCATCTACTTCGGTTCCAAATGTATTTATCCCGATCTGTCTTCTAACTTTCCTGGGTGCCTCAAAGTTGATAGGTCCTAAAGTGAACACATTGTTTGTGATTCTTTCCTGACTCCTGGCCCTTTGTAATCTACTCTGTCATCTGGCTTCCCCCTCCTAGTACGTAACACCTGGTAAATAGCACTGAAACATTGAAAGAGGAAAAATGCTGCACTCCAGGTCTCACATCACCAATGCATTCTCTTACCAAGTTCTGTATTTTTACCTACTTCCCACTTTTCATATCTTATTACTGTAGTTCACATTGTGATCTATAATTCTAGAATACTCTTTTATAGCTGGGCCCCTGCCTCACCATGTTCACTCCCTTTTACATTGCTGCCAGGGTGACCTTCCTGAAATATATTTGTAATGATCTAACTCATCTGCTCATTGAGTGGATTCCGATTGCATCAAGGGGGAATTTTACATTCCAGCATGACACATATCTTTTGTAGTTTGGCCTGATTGTCCTGTTTTCTCTCTCCATCCCATTCCCTCTGACTGCATGCCAGTTTTACTTTAATGCCTCTCATTTGCCATGTGGTTTCATGTCCCATCCTTCTACGCATACTGCCTTGCCTAGAAACCCTTATACCCTCACTCTTTACTTTGTCTGTCTTTTAAAATATGGCCCTGACTTTGCAGCGTTTACAGAGTTTTCCAAGTAGAACTGACTATTCTCTCTTTATGCCCTCACAATTGTAGACCTAGTGTTATATGTTTCTGTTCTTGTTTCTTTTTCATATATCCCCACTTGAATAGAGGGTGGAATCTGTCTTTTGTTTATATTTTTGTCTTCTCTCAGGATATGCCATGATTTTATACGAACAGTGAATAAAGAAATACGATGTTTTGTAAAGTTTTTTTGTTTGTTTGTTTTTTAATAGGAGGAAGCAACAAAACCATCAACTGGAAGAAACAAAAATGGTATTATTTAAAGTGCCCCACGAGAGCAAACAAATTGTAATAATTTTATTTTTTTGTGTATAAAAATTAGAAGTGGTAAGTTAGTGAATATCTCTGAAAAAAAGTATTTGCTTTAATGGTATTACTTAAAAAAAAAGGAAACCAAGTGTGGCAGATCATGCCTATAATCCCAGTACTTTGGGAGGTCAAGGTAGGCAGATCACTTGAGCCCAGGAGTTTGAGACTTGCCTGGGCACCATGGCAAAACCCGGTCTCTTCTTAAAAAAAAAAAAAAAAACTACAAAAATTAGCTGAGTGTGGTAGTATAGGCCTGTAGTCCCAACTACCTGGGAGGCTGAGGTGAAGGATCACTTGAGCTGAGGAGGTTGAGGATGCAGTGATCTGTGATCACATCATTGCATTCCATTTGTGGTGATGCAGCAAGACCCTGTCAAAAAAAAAATCACAGAACCAAATATAATATGTTTATTTTTTTGCTATTTTTCTGATATTACAAACTCCTTTTTCCTGAAACTACATCAAACCTGAAATTAGTTTTTCTTATTATTTTTATTTTATTTAAATACTCATGAATGGAGATAGACTTTGTTATATGTATTTGAAATTTACAGTAACTAATAGTCTCATGAATGTGTCTGTGAATAACATTTTATAGATAAGTCATCATCAGGATCAGAAGAGGAAGATACAGGATCATCCCGTAGTTCTAAGGTACTGTCTACTGTCATAAATATCAAGTGGTGTTAAATCATAAAATAGGATGCTTGAGCTTTACTTTCTCACCTGTGCGTACGCCCATAAAGGAATTATTTTCTCACATTTCAGTGTATGATGAATACCATAATTATGTGCTAAGTAGATTACTGCTGCATAGTACAATTCTGCTAATTTGCAGGATCCATTTAAGAAGCCAACATAGTATAATGAAAAAGAAAATACAGGGAATCACTTCGGGTTCTGAAGATAAGTTTGTCTAAAAACTAAAGAATTATTCCAGGTCAACCTAGGAGCACATGTACAATTCTATGGCATATCTGGATGTGTAAATATCCTAATGAGATGCAGAGATAAAGAGTTTAAGCTGTAAGGTTTTTTTTAGAACTTGGAACTTGAAACGATAGTGCCTAGGACTTGAAAGTATTGATATGTTTGGATCGTCAGTGTAGATCTGCAAGGAACATTTTATGAGAAGGAAAAGCATGGGAAATAGTCTACGTGTGGAAGTATAAAAACAACAATTTGGTTTAATAGTGTTTTAATTCTTTTTAACAGTAGAATGCTTTGAGTTTCTTTGTGGCAGTCATGCTTGTGGTAACATAAGTAGAAAATAATAATGGTGTATTCCAAGGCCACAACTGTGGAAAGAGATGGGAACGGCCTGACCTCTTAGGTAGAAGCAGCTGGTGCATAGTGGTACCAGCACTGAGTGGAAGTCAAAAGATAGGTTGGTGTCCTGATCCTGTCACTTACTAGCTATGGAACCTTGGGAAAAATTATTTAACTTATTTGAATGTCAGTGCCCTTTTTCGTAAAGATGGTACTGATATCTAGCTCTTAGGTATATGTAATGAACAAATGTGGCAAGAAATGTGAAAACATTTTGTAAACTGGAATATATGTATGCAAATATGGGACAAAATGAATCACAATGGGATTCAGTGCCTTAATACATACTGCGAGTCTTTTTTTTTTTTTTTTAACCTTTAGTGAGTACTGTCAAGTAGCCAGTACTGACAAGAGAACAATGAGAAAGTATAGCATAGGTATGTGGATTTCCAGATTGGAGTAGGGTAAGTTTTAGCGGTCTATTACTGGTGATATCCTACGGGAATAGGGTGATTTGGCACCCAGGACCTCCTAATAAGATTTTAAATGTTTTGACCTCAAATAAATTTCTGTCATTGTGTACGGACTGTGTGCTAGGCAGTAAGACAGTGAATACACAGGATGAGGGCTTATCCTAGGGTAGTAGGAACACAAAAACAAGGAAACAACAAACGCATAAGTCACTACAAGTGCTTCCTATAAAGAAAACAGAAAATGTTCAATTACAGAAAATGGAGGAAGTTTGTAATTAGGATTGGGATGGGAGTGGGAGTAGAATTGTGTAGTCAGAGAAGATCTTTCTGTGTGCCATTTAAGTTGCCATCTAGAGGCTGAGAAAAAGCAAGCCCCCTGAAAGTCTGAAAGGAGAATATTCTGAACAGAGAGAAAAATGGATAACAATTGTTCATTTTGCTTTAAACATCCTCGAATGACCAGAAAGCAGGGAATGGGTTAATCATCATCATCATCATTTGCAATGTGTAGAAAAGAAAATGTGCAAATGAGAATCTGGAACATTTTAGATGCTTTGTGAATAAATGTTCTTATTCTTCCCTTTTTATTAAGGCTTGCTCTAGTTTTTGAAGTTATTAATTGGAAAAGAGTGGCAGAATATATCTTGCTTGCATTTATTTAAACATAAACAGAAGTTTTTCTTACTACTTTGTAGTTTTATTCAACCATTTTTTTATCAGTAAAAATTTTATCAAGAAAAACTTTAATTTTTTCAAGCCCTTGTTTACCTAAATGAAGCAGTTTCATCAGTGTTCTTTCTATACACAACATGGAGTACTCCAAAGTTTCTTGTCATGCCAGTTATCTTCTTTTAATAATAAAAAATTCTATAATTGGGAATAATTTAAATGTTAAATGCCCTAATGTAGCAAATTTATTTTTGTAGTGCCCTCTTACTTTTGATGGAGATTGCAAATTAGAGTTAGGTCTTCTGAAGTAAGTGTCTTGTTGAAATATGCACCTAAGTTAATACTTTGTAAATAGGTTTCCTTTTGCCTTCCATACTCAGTTTTACAGAGTCAATAGCCTAATGAAGATAAAAAATAAGCTCCATCTAAACAGTGTATGTGAGGTTCTCTATTGAAATGTTTTGGTTTTCAGGCTGGGCACGGTGGCTTATGCCTGGAATCCCAGCACTTTTGGAGTCCGATGCGGGTGGATCACCTGAGGTCAGGAGTTCGAGACCAGCCTAGCCAACACTGTGAAACCCCATCTTTACTAAAAATAGAAAAGTTAGCTGGGCGTAGTGGCGTGCGCCTGTAATCCCAGCTCCTCAGGAGGCTGAGGCAGGAGAATCGCTTGAACCCAGGAATGGGAGGTTGCGGTCAGCCGAGATCGTGCCATTACACTCCAGCCTTGGCTCTCAAAACAAAAAAAAGAAATGTTTTGGTTTTCAATACCAGCTTCTCTTATTTTTAAGTCTAACTGCTTTTAATATAGGACATTTGGATTTTTTTTTTTTTTTTTTTTTGAGACGGAGTCTCGCTCTGTTGCCCAGGCTGGAGTGCAGTGGCCGGATCTCAGCTCACTGCAAGCTCCACCTCCCGGGTTCACGCCATTCTCCTGCCTGAGCCTCCCGAGTAGCTGGGACTACAGGCGCCCGCCACCTCGCCCGGCTAGTTTTTTGTATTGTTTAGTAGAGACGGGGTTTCACCGTGTTAGCCAGGATGGTCTTGATCTCCTGATCTCGTGATCTGCCCATCTCAGCCTCCCGAAGTGCTGGGATTACAGGCTCGAGCCACCGCGCCCGGCGACATTTGGATTTTTAAAATGAGTAATTAGGACATTTTTGTGCAACTATTATTGTTATTTTATATTGAAACTCATTGTTGATACTAATTTTAACAGAGTATCTCCAAGAATCTTCTCCAGAAGTATGGTGGTCATTCATCTGGGCCTGCTGATCAGCAGAGGAAAAATGCAGTAAATGGAAATGTAGATGGTAATAATTGTATTTTTTTAAAATGCATTTCACATAATGTTTACTTGAAAACACCATCATTTATGTATTACAACAAGCAAAGGAAGGTCACTTACTAAATGCACAGTAAGAAAAAAGAAAAGTGAAAAGGTGATACATTTTATATATTAACAGACATCCACAGGAGAGTAAATTGAGAGTGCCACTAAAGGAGCTGAATTAATAGCTGCATTTCAAGGTATTCTAAGATCTGAGGAAAGTCAGGAAATAAGAAGAAAGGAGAGAAGAGGGAATGAAGAATGAGAAAGGCAGTGAGTGCAGGGGTAAATGAAGGAAAAAGAAGGTACATAGAACGTGGCAAAATAGAATAATTCCTTAGAAAAAGGAAGAAAAGGGGGCCGGGCACGGTGGCTCACGCCTGTAATCCCAGCACTTTTGGAGACCCAGGCAGGAGAATGGCATGAACCCGAGAGGTGAAGCTGGCAGTGAGCAGTCCATTCTGGGCGACAGCGCGAGACTCCGTCTCAAGAAAAAGGAAGAAAAGGGTTTTAGAAAAGTGGGAAGAAGATATAGTGGGCTTCTAGCACCAAAACTTGTCGGAGAATTGGAGCAAAATTTTTAATTCTTCCTGTCTTCCTCATTGATGGAAGAACCTGACCAGGCAGTTCTATGTTTTATCTACCATAGGTGAATATAAGCATGTGTGGTTATCTGTGCATGTATACAATTAAAAGTCATATACAGTGAGTGTAGAACAGAACTTCTCACACTTCAATATATCATCTGGGGGCCTTGTTAAAATGCATATTCTGATTCAGCAGGCCTGGGATTCTGCATTTCTATTAAGTTCTCAGGCGATGCTGACACTGCTGATCCTCGAGCCACACTCTTGAGTGGCAATGTTATAGACTTTTTTCCTATATAGGAATTGGAAAGGAGCCACTGGGGAGCAGTTAAAACATAACAGGCTCAGAGGACAGCATGATTTTGCTTTTATTTCAGATCATCTTTCTAGCCAAAGGGGAAGTAGAAAGAGGTGAAGAAATAGAAATTATAGATGTAAGATACTATTGCTAAAACAAGAGCAGAGATGAGGTGGTAGTAATCCATAAAAAATGTGGAGTGGGAAGAATCATGACTGCAGATGTAGAAATCTTTCACAAAGTAGATAGACTGTGAGCACGGACAGAGGGGAAAGAAAGAAGTGAGCTGGTAATTTTGAAGTTTGTGATGAGAAAATGTATATCCATCCATGCCATTGCAAATGACAGGATCTCATTCTTTTTTATGACTGGACTGTATTCCATTGTGTATATGTACATTTTCTTTGTCCATTTGTTGGTGTACAAATAGGTTGATTTTACATTTTGGCTATTGTGAAGAGTGCTGCAATAAACATGAGAAGGCCAGATATCTCTTCAATTTACTGATTCCCTTGCTTTTTAAGTATATACCTAGCAATGGGATTGCTGGGATCATATGGTAGTTGTATTTTTAGTTTTGGGTTTTTTTTTCTTTTTTTAGATGCCAAAATAAAAAAAAAGCCTCCTGGTCTCAGATGATCCTCGCACATCAGCCTCCCAAGTAGCTGGGACCACAGGTGCATGCCACAATGCCTGGCTAATTGTTTTCATTTTTGGTAGAGACAGAGTTTCACCCTATTGGCCAGGCTCGTCTCAAACTCCTGAGCTCAAGCAATCCTCTTGCCTTGGCCTCCCACAGTGCTGGAATTACAGGCATAAGCCCCACATCTGGCCTACTTTTAGTTTTTTGAGGACTCTCCACAGTATTCTCCGTAGTGGCTGTAGTAATTTACATGCCCACAATGTAGGAGGGTTCCTCGTCATCCACATCCTCATCAGCACTCATTATACCCTGTCATTTGGATAAAAGCCATTTTAACTGGGGTGGTGAGATGATCTGTCACTGTTGTTTTGATTGGGATTTCTCTGGTGATCAGTGCTGTTGAGCGCTCAACCATATACCTGTTTGCCTGTGGACTGCTGTTGGATAGCAGTTCAAGACATAAAAGGGCCAAGGGAAAGTGTTGTATTGCTTTTATTTCTGAATATGTTTCCAGCCAGAGGGTAAAATTATGAAATAGAAATTATTGATGTGAGATCCTACTGCTTAATGAAGAGGAAAGAAGTGGGCATAATCCATGAGAGGTATATGCAAGAAGAAGAAAGACCACACACTGAGAGACTTTTCCAAAGACATGGAGACTGTGAAGTGGGAATGAGGGAGGAAAGAAATAAGCTATCTCCGTAGTTTTGGAGTTAGTGATGAGGACACTTGAGAGAACTTAATTCAGATGGCTTCAGTATGTTTGCACTCAGGACATTAGATTGTTACTGCCCTTGAAATTACTGGGAGGAGGAGGGAGTGCAGTAATTGGGGTAAACCATAGCAACTCATTGCTGTACTTTATATCACACATCAAAGATATAAGTTAAATTTATATTAGATAATCAAATGAAACTCATTTGAACTAAAGAACTTTTACTGCTTTTGTTAAGAAAGCTATTTTTTTTATTAAGAAAGCTATTTTTTTTATTAGATAGCTGTTCCATAAAAGTGCTTGAGAGACTAGGATGGTATACCCAATCACAGTAGTTTCAGAAACAAAAAAAGTACAGGATTTATTCCTCGAATAACAAAACTAATGTTTTTAGTAAACATTGTACTGATTTTGAAATATAAAAGCTTAATACAATGAATGTGAAATTTTTATTTTTTGCAATAAATATTTACACATTGAAAGTTGCTCACACATTATTTTGTGATGTGTTTTATATACCATCTTGCATGAGTGGATCAAGAAACTTTAAGACAGGGCAAACCACACAATACAATCAATTTACACATAGCAGTAACTCACCTTGTAATTTAAAAAGATGTATATTCATATTAACTTATTCTACAACTATCTGAGCTGATGAATTCGGAACAGTTTATCTGATGAGAATTGAATATGTTCAGCTTATGTTTCATCACAACTGTGTAATTCCTCAATTACAAGACAAATAGTTGAATATGATGGATACTTGTAGGATAATGGTATAAATGAATCTGATGTGTTGCAGTAATGATAAGCCACACCACTCACCCATTATCTTTGACATTTATCCTTTCAGGGTCATGATTGGTATTCTTATTGAAGATCTTTTTTTTTCTTGTCATTGGAGTATGTGCACTTTTGTAATTTAGTTATAGTCTGTTGAAATATAACCTCGCTTTTGACACCTTAACTGCGTGTCTTATGAAATTTACATTATATACAAGTTTTATCTAGGGAAAGATAGAATCAGGGAAGACATCACATAGGTGTGTTAGTCTTACAAGATGAATAGAAATTTGTCAGAATAGTAGAGGAAAACATTTCAGTTATAAAGAACGGAGTGTACACTGATGAAGGGGTAAAGAGAAAGTCATATTGGAAATTATTAGTACTAAATAACATGCTTAGTGTATTGTTACAAAGGTACTATTATAAAGTAAAGGAGAATATACAGTATTACTTTATCTGTTTCTTTTGGATTTTTAATTTTTTTGTTTCTGGTGGTTTTGTTCACTGATGATGGGTGAATAAAATTGTGAGTGAATCTATGAGATGAATGTATGGCTTGACTCTGGTGACATCTAGTGTCTTGCCACGTGGTTTGTTGAAGTTTTGGAGAATTTTTTAAAGAAGTATTTTTTAAAGAAGCAGATACCCCACTAGAGATTAAGCTTTATTTAAACTCTCATTTTATAAAAGAAAAATATGTTTTTTATTCATGTTTATAAAGACTATAACTTTTATCTAACTGTTCTAAGTAATTCATTTTAATGAAATATATGGATTTTTGAGCAGAACAAGACTTAAAATTGGTATCAGAGGGAGAGCAAGACAGGCTTCAAGGATGTGAAAATAACCAGCCACAGGTTTGTAAAAATTTAATTTCAAATTTCTGGTTTTCTTTGCTTTGGTAACATAACATAGTTCAAATGAAATTACCTTTGGACTTGCCTTTTAGAATCAGTTGATTATAATTTAATATTTAATTTAAAAACATTTTAATTGGTTATAAAACTGAAAATATTTTCAGAATCTGTAGTGATTTATAGCTAATCTTTTCTCTTGAAAATGAAGCCAAAAGTTCCTAAATATTGTTTGCTGTTCATTTTTATAACATCCTGGTATAATAAGGTAACATCAAATAATGAATTATAATTTTAAGCAGTCAAAATTATGAACAATTTAACAGTGATGGCTGCTGACTTGGGTTCATGTTAAAGGAGTAATCATTGCTAATGGTTCAAAATTTGCAACTTTATATATTACTGGTCACTAATACTATGATTAAAAATGTATTCTCCATTGTAAATTTTAATTGACTTTAGTATCTGTGTTCAGGGAGAGAATGGGGTCATAAAGTCAACCCAACTGCCTGTCACGAGAACCAGACTTGCACAATAGGAGCTTTGGTGTGAGGGTACAAACAGTAACTTTCTAACTTATTTCTGTATAGGAAGTCTGTAACTATTGTTAAAATTTTTTTAAATCACTGTCATTAGTGGACTTTAGAATGTATTGAAACTTGACTTAAGACTATAGTCTATATAGAATCCTACATAACACTATCATATTATGGTTTATAGTTTGAATTAAATTTTATGAATTTGGCTTTGTTTCTGATTAGTGTTGATTTTGATTTCTGTTAAAAGTTTGCCTACTCATCACTTAGTAATCTTTGGAAAAAAAGCACTCAAGTATGCACTGTTTGTTGAGTGTCACTATTTCAGATACACTGAGATAAAATTTTCTTAAGTGAAGATGCCTTTGTAATAGTGCAAATCACCTTTTAATTCATTTTTGGTAAATTAAACACATAACGAATTAATCTTAGTCCAAACAAACAGTTACAAAGTTAAGATTGATGGTTGATATTTTTCCCCTATTTTAGGCTAATATAAATTAGTTTTAACTTAAGTAATTACAGTCCGGTGATTGGGAGTAGATAAACATAGAATAAGCAGTTTAACAGTTAAAGTTTTATTATTTTTTAATTTTATTATTCCATACTTGATTATTTAATGACAAAGTTATCTTTAAAACATGCACCCTGACAAAAAAGACATCTGACAAACAAAACTAGCAAATTAATCTTCCACTTTTGCATTTGCAAAAATGTCTCAACAAACAGAAGCGAACAAGTACTGTAATAGAGAGCATACATCTCTATATGCAGGACTCCTTTATGTGCAAAAATAGGAGAAAATGTGGATCAAACAAGGCAAATGAGGGTGGAAAAAACTTTAAAACTCATCACAATTAAGTTAAAGCAGAGATTGAGTAAAATTTGTGAAGAATCCAAAACTTTGGATTGTTCAGAGGAAGAGCCACTACAGGAAGAAAGAAATATAAAGAACATACCCTCTAATTTGAAAAATAATATACGTGATGGTCAGGAAGGAATGCATCTGGAATATTCCTATGTGTAGTATTCCAGATATTTTCTGAACAAAAATAGTTCAGTCTCATAAATGTCTTTCCATTTCATTTCTATGCTGGGTCCCTGGAATATGCTTGCCAGTCACCTTCTGATTTTTATTTTAAAAACGAAAATAAATAACAAACCAGACACTACATGTTTTTAACACAGAGCAGTAGAATTTTTATAATGACACAGAAAATACAAAAGCAAGGAACCCAGAAGTAGTTATCATTGAAATAAAAGAAGACCAAGAGTGTTACAGGCACATGATGAAAACAACACTAATTGCAAATTGGACATCAGAAATGTGCTGCCTCAGTGTAGTGATCCAAAAAGCCTTTTAGATTTGTGACTTACCTCCTCCAGAGAAATGAAGCATGTGAGTAAACAAAACGGCATGGTGTTTCTATTGTTACGGAAACTTGTTCCAGAAACCATTGTATCATAATTGCAGTGCAAGTAACTATAAAAGAATAAAACCGGATTAGAAAATGTGCATTCCTCTCCACCACATAGTGACAGAACATCAAAAGTACGCTGAGAAGAACAGTTATGGTACAGTATACAAAGACTGAAGAATGAAGTAGGCATATGAAAACTAGAGTTAGTGACTTTGAAGAAAGAAAAAGTTCAACTTGAGAAAGACTTAGAGGGCCACTTGCTGCTACGTGGTTTTTTCCTCTTGATCAATTATTTGGTGCATTCTACTTTTTTACTTATGAAAAGCTCGTGTGTAAATTGGGGCTACTAAATACATAATTTTCTGTGGAAATAGATTATTTTTCTATCTAAATGATAGAAGTTCAGGAGAACATTCTATAGTCTTTGTTTCTTAATCAACCCAAGTCTATCTATCAGTTTTTTAAGTGGCATTGGGACTGGGAAACTAATCTATCCATGCACCATGGATATGGATACTTCTGAAGTAGAGTAAGCATATAGGAAATTGCTTAAAGAATGTAATAAGCTCTAGGACCTAATTTTTCCCTATAGTCTTGAGGGTGAATTGCACTTACTTAAAAAAGTGGGAAATCAGTGGGGAGGAAGCGCAATGACTGAGAAATGATATAAAAATCTACCTATCCATGAGAGTTGGAACAAATATTCATAGTCAAAGGTGTATGTTGTATGTTGTGCTTTCAGGTGTGCAAGTTTATTCATTTAACTCATTATGTTGGGGCTTATAATTTCGCCATGAACTCCTTAAATATGTTTGAAAACAAATATATATAGATACCTCCATCTATTTTTCTTTTTTCTTTTTCTTTTTTTTTTTTTTTTTTTTTTTTGAGACAGAGTCTCCCTCTGTCACCTGGGCTGGAGTGGTGTGGAATGATCTCGGCTCACTGCAAGCTCCGCCTCCCGGGCTCACACCATTCTCCTGCCTCAGCCTCCCGAGTAGCTGGGACTACAGGTGCCCGTCACCACGCCCGGCTAATTTTTTGTATTTTTAGTAGAGACAGGGTTTCACTGTGTTAGCGAGGATGCTCTCAATCTCCTGACCTTGTGACCTGCCCACCTCGGCCTCCCAAAGTGCTGGGATTACAGGTGTTAGCCACCACACCTGGCCACCTCCCTCCATCTATTTTTCTAATCACCACTTTTACATGTTTCTGTCGAATCAGATCTTAATGTGATTTTGTTTAATAGAGTATGATAAATTTTAGCATGATAACTTTATCATATAAATATCATAGATTCTCAGCCAAGAATTTAGTTTTTGACTCCAAAGTAGAAACCTGGTTTCTGTACATCAAGTTTTAAAGATAGACAAAAATCTGGTGATACCCACCTTTAAAAGTAAAAGTAGATGAGGTCTCTCAGCCCCGGTGAAGCATTAAGTTACTTTCCCAGAGTGATACTTTTAATTCTTCTGATAAATTTGATGAATTTATCAGATAATTTATCTGACTCGGCATTATGAAATAGCATTATTGGTTTCTGAGCCCCAAAATGCTAGGAAATGCCACTTTAGGAGCTTTGGATGAGTCATTTAATCTTTTTTGATAACAGGGCTAAAGTAGATAATTACACTGTCTGTTCTCCAGCTATAAAATCTCATGGTTACTGAATGTGAAATTTGGAAAGCATCTCATTTTCCAGAACTCTACTAGCATCTCAGCAGTTTCACTCTGCTTCTGTGGTTTCGAATTTTGGTTCCTGCATTTCAGCAGGCACCTTCACATTTTGAAGTCTAGGATCCGAATGAATAAAGAAAGATGAAAGACAGTGGGGAAAGCTTACCCAGAGAGGGAAAAGCTTCCTTTCTGTTCCTGAAGCCCCACAATGTCACATTCTCTAAATCTGGCCATTCAGTGTAAACTCTAGGAGGTAAAAATAGAAGAGGACAGATTTCATGCCTTTCTCCTTTTGTTTCTCTATTTCTGCTGGTCACAAAATGGTGAAAATTTATATTAGCAAAGAGTGGATGGGAATAAAAGCACAAATTTGGAATGGACCCTTTTTGAAAGTTTGGAAAATTTTGTTTTAGTCACTCAAACAGAAATGAATTAGACTTTATATGAATTTCAATGGAAAAATTATAACTTATGCTAATAATTATATAATAAAATGGAAGTCCAAAGTATTTTAATGACTATTATCATGACAGACTGAGTCAAGCGACAAAATGAATGAACAGTTTATTCTATTGGATGAAATCATGACATTTATTCTCAGTGTCACACTTTCATTGAAGGTTGCAGAAAAAATGAGAAAGTGCAGAAATAAGAAAATGGAAGTGTCAAGAAACCTACATGCTGATGACAGTGACAATGATGATGATGATGATGAATTAATTCAAGAAAGAAGGGGCAGGAAATCTGATGATCATCAGTTTCCCAGGCAGAAGAGGGAAGAGTACAATAGGTAAGCCTATAGCACTATTTGATAGTACATTATTGTTATTGTACTATCAAATGAATTCTAATTTCAAATAATATGCATGATTAATTAAATTTATACTTTCACCGGGAATATTCTGTCTTACGTGGTAATCAGAAAAATGCAAATTAACAGGCAATTAGATACAGTTTTTCCAAGCATATTGGTGTTTTATTAAAACATAACTAGTGTGGGCAAATGTGAAAAAAAGTTCTCTCGTACACTTATTTGGTAAATATGTAATTTAATAAATTTGGTAAATATGTAATTTAATGAAGAGTAATTTAATAGCATGTATCAAAATTTCAAATATGTCATTCCTTTAATGTGTCAGCTTTACTTCTGAGACTGGATCCTGCAGGAAATACGACTTTACACATACACACAAGTTATGGACATTTATTACATGTTATATATAACATACAATCAGACAACATATATATTCTGATATATGTATCTGTGTATGTGTGTATGTTTCCCTACTGTATGTTACATATATACGTTGGCCTATTGTATGTTATATATATATATGTGTTGGCTACATGCATATAGATATACATACATGCACGCATATATGTCTTATGTATTTCTATGTGTATGTTTGTAACATGTTTATGGAACATCTTAAGTATAACAAAAGTATGTTAAGGATATTAATATATATTACATATACATTGAAGAATTTTCATTATAGCATTGTCATATCAAAAAGCTGGAGATAGTCTAAAATCCTATTAATAAGGAAATGGGTAAATTGTGATACCCATTAAATAATGTGGTATGCAAGTCTCTTTCAAAAATGAGGTTGGATCTATAATATACTGATTATTTCATCAGTTAAGTATATTTACATTTAGTTTGATAACACAACTTAAGTAAATTTTGTCAGAATATAATGTTGTAATGTCTTAATACTTGTAATATCTATTGAGTTGCAAAAGGAAACTACATGCTACCTTGGCACTTTACGTTACCAGCAAAATTGCTAGTTACGACATTTGCTTTTTTGTTCTCAATGCATGAGTGCTCAAATACTGAATTCTCAGAATAATCTGAATATTCCCAAGGGATTGCACATGGGGATCTGTATTCCATGTAAATATTCGGCGTATTGGTAAAACTTGTTAAACTATATCAAAGGATCTTTGATCTGCCGAGTCAGGAGTTGACCAGTTTTTTCCTGTAAAGAGCCACATAGTAACTATTTTAGGCTTTCTGGACCAGAAGGTTTCTGACATCTTTCACAGACAATAAATGAATAGGTGGCACTGTGTTCCAAGAAAACTTTACTTACAAAAACAGGCAGTGGGCTGAATTTGGCCCACAAGTACTGATTTGCTGACTCCTGTGCCAAACCAGGGTGCTGCTGATGCAGTGAACCTCCTGTTTAGGGGCACTCTGAATGCCTGCCATTATCCTTTTAAAAGACATTTCAGCATGCACGGCACCATATTTTACCACAGTGACTTCCTATGATATAATTTACAAAAATTCAGTTGACAAAACAAGATTATTTGAATTTTCATCTTTTTTCATCTCATAGAATTTAATATTTTAGTATGACAAACCATTTTGTATATTTGATGAGTATAAAATATCTCAGAGTTGGGTGATTTTTCTCAGGTAGGAAATACTGCCCTTTAGTCTTTCTGTGGTCTTTGTTTATAAGCATGAGCAAAATGATAACCAGCTTTATAATATAGAAATGTTCAAGGGGTTTTTAGTTCTATAATTTTATGATGTTATTTATTACCTTTGTCTGGCTTTTAAAATGCTATATATATGTAATTTTTAAAAACTATTAAGGTGTTAAAACACACCATGTAATTAATCCTTAATCATTATGAAAGGATTGAAAAATACAGTTTAACAAGAAGAAAATTAGATCATGCATGATAATGCCACGTGGGCATGATGTCCTTAAAATTAAACTGCTTGTACTCATGGCCTCAAGTTTCCTTTCCATTCACTCTTGAACTCACTGCCATAATTTTCACTCTCACCACTCTCCAGAATTGTTATTCTCAATGTTGTCACTGATTTTTCACTGTAACGCATCTAGATATAATTTTTTAGATCTCGTTTTATGTAACCTATCAACAATACTTTCACTTTCTTCACTGGCTCTCAGAATCTCACTCTCTGGCCTAGATTTTCCTCCTGACTTTCTAGTCCATCCATCTTAGCCTGTTTTGGTTACATCTCCTCGTCTTCTACCTTTCACAGATTAAAGTGACCCAGGGCTCAGTTCTTGAGGTTTTTTCTTCTGACTTTTACCAGCTTGTATATGCTAATGATTTTCAAATTTATATCTCCAGCCCATTTCTCTCCTTAATTTCAGACCTATATATCAGCCTGTCTACTTGACATCTCTCCTTGATTAGCTATTGGATATGTCAAGTTTATCAGATCCAAAATCTGGTTACTGATGTTCTTCCTCCTGCCTGCCCCTTATGTAGTCTTGTTGTTCCATTAATAATGACTCTTGCAAATGCTCTGCCAAAAACCCTGGTGTCCTCCTTGACTCACACATTCTCTCTCTGTCTCCCTCCCCCGACCCCCATCTCTGACACTCCACAGCCAAGATGTTGGCAGATCTCATCAGGTCTAACTTCACAATATATCCAGAAGCCAGTCACATCTTTCATGTCCAAGCCACTCCACTGTCATCTGATTGGCCATCTAGAGTAGTGTCATAGACTGCTAATAGGTCTTTCTGTTTCTCCATGTTTAATCCTCTTTTCGTCAATTCTTTACCCAGTGAACCTATTAAAACATGTCACATTATGTCACTCTTTTGGTCAAAAACTTCTAATTGCCTCCCATTTCACTCAAAATATATGCCAGATTTTCTCCTAATACTCCAAAGGAACCACAGGATCTGACTTCCTATTTTCCTGACTTATGCTTCTGCCTTTCTGCTCTTTCTACTCTGCTGCAGCCACACGGAACTTCTTTCTATTTTGTGAACACACTCTGCATCCCTCTGTACTGGGCGGTTGACTCTGTATGGAGTTAGATATCCTCCTTGCTTACTCCTTCCATTTCTTCAGTTCTTTCCTTAAAAGCCACTCTCTCAGCAAGGTCTTATCTAGTCATCCTAATATTTTCATCACCTTGCCCCTCCTGCACATAAACACTCCTTTTTCCTGCTTGAGTTGTTCCTCTCTAACATACTATATATTTTGCTTCT
The DNA here is from genome assembly GCF_049350105.2 of Macaca mulatta. Lineage (NCBI taxonomy): Eukaryota > Metazoa > Chordata > Mammalia > Primates > Cercopithecidae > Macaca > Macaca mulatta. The sequence continues at coordinate 82,850,649 of NC_133423.1, forward strand.
GCTGTTAGTTGTTTTGTTTACTTGGCGCTCATGAGTAGGATTTTGTCATCGTTGTGTTTTTCATTGCCTAGGAAGGGACCTAGCATATAGTAAGTAGCAACTCAATAAATGTTTACCGAATGAGTGAATAGAGTTTATCCTGGTGTATAGTTTTAAACATTAATACTCACTTAAAATACAGTTTAACATGAGTTCATTCTGACAATTTTACCTGGCAATTATATGCCCTTTTTGGATTCTTTGGGCTCTTTTTAATGAGCTATACTCTCTGTATAAATGGTTTTCTAATTCGGGAGCAAACCCCAATATTGTGATCACTCAGCTTTTCTTATTAGAAATAGATACTATGCTAAAAGTTTCTAATAAAATCATTCTATTTTCAAACAAAATTCTATCTAATCAGAATAATGCTAATTTGAACAATATATAAAGACATACGGGTATTTTAAAAGTATTTTCTCCCTTTAAGGTAATTTCACAGTTTCTTTCAGGTTGTATGTAGCTCATGGTATTTTGAAAACTTAATTCAGTGAAACATATTAAAAACTATGGCACAAATCCAACTATGACCCCATGTCTAAGAGTCATTGCTTGCAGGCAGTGAGCTCCAGCCTTTTAGCGTAGCATTCAAGTTTAGTGTAGCATTCTTCCCTCAGTGTTTACTTTCATGTGTTTTACACTTTACCTTTCAAGTTCCCAGGAAACAACTGGATGCCACGTGCCTAATCCCTGTGCTCACATTCTATTCTCTATGTAGAATGGTGTTCTCCTACTGTTTCTGGTTTTGTTTTGTTTTTTGTTTGTTTGTTTGTTTGTTTTGGCCTGGTGAGCTCCTCTTGTCTTTTGCCTCTTCCATAAAGTCTTCCTCATGCTCAGATATAATTTTTTCTAGATCAGCTCTTACATACTGCGTTGTGTCATAATTACCTGTTAACTGTTTTGCTTTTTTTTCTGAAACAAAGTCTAGTTTTGTTGCCCAAGCTGGAGTGCAGTGGCACTATCTCAGCTCACTGCAACCTCTACCTTTCAAGTTCAAGTGATTCTCATGCCTCAGCTTCCAAAGGATTATAAGCGTGCACAACCACGCCAGCTAGTTTTTGTATTTTTGATAGAATCAGGGTCTTTCCATGTTTGCCAGGCTTGCCTCAAGTGATCCACCTGCCTTGGTCACCCAAAGTGCTAGGATTACAGGTGTGAGCCATCACGCCTGGCCTGGTTACCTGTTTTTGTTTTGTTTGTTTTGTTTTGTTTTTGAGATGGAGTCTTGCTCTGTCACCTAGACTGGAGTGCAATGGTGCAATCTTGGCTCAGTGCAACCTCTGATTCAAGCAATTCTCCTGCCTCAGCCTCCCAAGCAGCTGGGATTACAGGCACCCGCCACCACGCCTGTTTAATTTTTTTTTTTTTTTTTTTTTAGTAGAGTCAAGGTTTCACCATCTTGGCCAGGCTGGTCTTGAACTCCTGAGCTCATGTTCCACCCACCTTGGCTTCCCAAAATGCTGGGATTAGAGGCATGAGCCACTGCGCTCGGCTGATTACCTTTTTTTATTTAAAGCTGGGAATATACATTTCTTTGGATATGTTGGTAGTTCAAATTGGTTTTTGAATTAGTAAATAAATTGAGATGGAGAAGAGTATGAATTTCACAATAATTTTTTTATTCTTTGTAAGTAGAATTATTAGAAAACATTGGCTTTTTAATGGATTTTTTAAAGTAGTGATCATCCCTTGCATGTGAAGGAAGTAAAGAAAAATGAAAATTATAAAAATACACCTCAAAAGAACCTGTCGTTACACCAGTGTTTGAGAAGGCCAGTGTACTTACTGGTCTTCTACCCAGTCTAGAAGACTGGCAGTCTTCTGTAAAAATAATGATAGCAGTTTTAGTGAAATGGTTAAGGATGAAGGAGGATAAAATCTCTAATTTTCTTATCTCCCTGTGAAGGAATATTAGCAGTGATTACTTTATCTAGAAATAAACTAGTGTAGACAGCCTAATCTAGAGAATAGTCAACTGTATCAATGCTGCTGGAAGACTGATTAAGATGATGATTAGTGCCCTTGTCAAGGAGGAGTTTCAGCTGGTTGCCATAGAACCCTGACTGTAGTGCTAAACACAGACAACTCCTGAGAGAACTTTGACTGCAAAAGGAAGTAGAGAAATGGGTGACAAGTAAAGAAGAAGAATGTGAGATTCAAGAGACTTTTGTTTCATTTTCAATTTTAAAATGGAAACTGTTAGAGTATTTTTGTTTGTTGTTTGGAATAATCCAGTAGAGAAGAAATGTGTTTTTGGAATTTAGTTTTGTTTGCGTGTGTGAGCTTTGGAAAATTTGATCCATTCTTTTTTAAATATTTATAGTAAATCAATTCTTACAATTTCTATTCACGTATCATTTTATTGGAAGAGGTTTTTCTTTAAGAATTGGTTCAGGAATGGAATATTTTAATATAATGGTACGTGAAAATGATGACCTAAAAGTTAAACTCACATGCATATATTTTTAGAATCTGTAATAATAAACATACAAACACTTGAGTCACATTGAATAGAATTTAAACATTCCCTGATGATTTATGTATCACAGTACCTTTGAAAGTAGCATCACGAATAGCTGTGCTTTAGCAAGGTATTCTGAAATAACAGGCGTGTCACCTTTATGGTTTTTCAGATTGTGGGGAGAGGGAGGCTTTCTAATGAATAATAGAAAAGCAAACTCCTGAAAAAATTCATTGCAGACTGTTACTTTTGGACTGTATTGTTCAAAGGTAAAAAAATATATATATTTCCCTGGACCAATCAACAGGCTCTTTGACATGTGTTGTACACTCAGTAAGTGTTGGTCGAATACATGAATAGTTGAAAGGATGAATTAATGTTTTTTGGTGAATTTCTTTAGAGAAACCAAGTTTTCAGATTACTAAAAGCAGGTTTCCAAAACTGCATAGGTATAAAATCTTACTTTAAAAAATTGCAAGATTCAGAGATTATTTGTAGTCATAGATAATAAGAATTCATCTGCTTTTATATTACTTTTAAACAGTTGAAAATAAATATTACTTTTATAGCATATTACAGAGTATCCTGAAACACATATTTTGGAGCCAGAGTTCTTGGGTTTGAATGCTTAGTCTGCTATTGACCAGTTTTACGGGCCTGGGCAAATTATATGGCCTTTCCTTGCCTACTTTCTTCCTGTATTAAATGCCTAGTAAGTTACCTACTACACAGAATTGTTGGGAGGATTCAAGACACTTAAACACTTGTACAGTGTTTAGAATAGTACACAGTACCTGCACAGTATGTCCTGAAAAGCTCACCAATGTCATCATTTAAATAAGGGTTTTTGTTACATAATTAATATTTATCACATAGGTCTTAGTACCAATTAAAGCTTGTTTGTATATAAAAGGGCAACAAGGCCTGGTGCAGTGGCTCACACCTGTAATCCTAGCACTTCGGGAGGCCGAGGCAGGTGGATCACCTTAGGTCAGGAGTTCAAGACCAGCCAGGCCAACGTGGTAAGACCAGCCAGGCCAACATGGTGAAACCCCGTCTCTACTAAAAATACAAACAATAAATACATAAGCTGGGCGTGGTGGCAGGTGCCTGTAATTCCAGCTACTCAGGAGGCTGAGGTAGGAGAATCACTAGAACCCTGGGGTGGAGGTTGCAGTTAGCCGAGATCACGCCATTGTACACTGGCCTGGGTGACAGAGTGAGACTCTGTTTTAAAAAATAAAACAAAACAAACAAACAAAAAAACGGAGGGAGGGGCAACAAGAGAAAAAACTAGTGTGTTATATATATTTTTTCTATGAAGTAATACAAGTAACATGTTTCTTCTTTTTCTTTGGCTGTCAGAAAACTTGATCTAAACTTAATTGTTTTATATTAGTAGTAATATATTTTATTTGTCCTATAATATACCTTTTCCATTTATAGTTTTATCCCCTTGTAGAAAATAATTGTATTTTATATCACCTGTGAAAAATTTCCTGTAAACTTTATGAATAGGAGAGAGAAATTACAAATACAGAGGTTTTATTTAAGAAATAGTTATAGATGTTCTTTGTATTTTACATATTTACTATTTGCCTGATTGGAATTTTTTGGTTTTTTTTTTTTTTTTAGGCTTGCAAGGAAAACCTCTAATGAAAAGAACAAGGTATTGTAAAAGTATATTGTCAAGAATGTTGTTGAAAATTCCTTATTAAAGTTCACTTAAAAAACAGAAAATCCTTTGTTGTAAAGACATTGGCTTTCAAAAAGCAACAGCAACCATTCGTAAAGGTACCCTTTTAACCAAAGTCAGTTATTTTAAGAAGTACTTTGGTTTTGCTCATAGAAAAAGATGAATAGTTCCCACTGGTGTACATTTAGTATTTGCCATAAATATTTGGTAGACATTTTGAAACAGTGTTATTTATTATAGGTTAAAAGAGATCTATATTCCAAGGATGACCTCAATGACATAATTTGGTCACCTGAAACATCCTCGGAGGATGATGACTTGCCTTATTCCAGTGATAAAAACTTTATGTTATTCATTGAACAACATGGAATGGAGCATAAAGGTAGGACCAATGCATAAATATAAGGCTTTTTCCCTATCCTATAGTAATGTATGCACACATTGCTTAACACCGTACCATAGATCACTGATGTGTTATAGGGATGTTCATCTCAGAAATATGCCTTTACCCAGGGTCAGGTTGTCATTATCTCATACCTTGAATACTGTGATAAACTTATAACTCTTTTCCCTACTTCCCCACCTTCCAAAACCATGGTCTATTCTGCAACCATAATTATATACATTTTTAAAATTCACATCTGATCATGTTACCCGATTGCTTAACACCCAGCTGCAACTTGTCATTGCTATAAGGTAAAGATGACAATGCTCTAGCTTTATACTACTTCATTTCATACCCTTGTTTCTCTCTGTGTCACAGCCAGCGCCCAGGTGTTTGCTCCTACAATCCTTAGCTTTAGTGAAATATAGTTGATGTATGTTAAAGTGCACATATGTAAGATGTACAATTTAGTAAGTTTTGACAGGTGTATACACCTGTGAAACTGTCACCATAATCAACACAATTATCATATCCATCACCCTCAAAAGTGTCCTTTGCTGCCTTATGTTCCCTTTTTAGAAAAACTGCTAAATTGTTTTCCAAAAGATGTGTACCATTTTGTATTGTCATCAGCAGAATAGGACGGTTGCAGTTGCTGCATTGTTACACTAAGTACTGCAGTATTTATTTGTAGCCATTCTCATGGATGTGGTTACTGTGCATGATCCTAATGACTAAACATGTTAAACATCTTTCTATGGTTTTATTTGCCATCTGTATATCCTCTTTGGTGAACTATGTTTTCAAATCTTTTTCCATTTACAAAATTAGGTTGATGTTTTCTTGCTTGATGAATTTTAATAGTTCTGGATACTATTACTTTACAAGAATTTTTTTTCCAGTTTGTAGGTTGACTTTATTAATAGTGTCTTTTGAAGAGTTTTAAATTTTGAAGAACTTGTTTAGTTAGAGTTTGCATTTTATGTCGTATCTAAGAAAACTGTGCCTAGCACAAGTAATTTTCTCAAAAATTTTATTCTGTGCATCATTCTAGGGGTCTTATAGTTCTGGGTCTTAGATTTAAATGCATGTTTCATTTTGAGTTTATTTTTGTATATAGAATGAGGTATAGATTCAAGTTAACTTTTTGGATCTGAACAGCCAGTTGTTTGAGCTCTATATGTGGAAATGGCTATCCTTTCTCTACCACATTGCCATCCTGCCTTTGTCAGAAATAAACTGGTTGGCTATATGTCATCTATTTGTGGACTTTCTGTTGAATTCTATTAATTCAGTGCTCCTCAAATTATGGTAGGGTTACTTCCTGATAAATCCACCCTTTCAGTCAAAAGCTAAGTAATACTTCATTAAACCCATTGTAAAATTAATAAGTTAAACCACCTGAAGTTGGGGACTGTCTGTATTTGACTTTCTTTTTATAGGTTGAGTATCCCTAATTCAAAATCCCAAATCTGAAATGCTGTAAAATCCACAATGTTTTCATTGTCAACCTGATCTCACAAGTGGAAAGTTCCATAACTGAGCTCGTGTGCACAAACTTTGTTTCATTCAAAAATTATGAAATATTTAAAATTACTTTCAGAGGCCAGGCGTGGTGGCTAATGCCTGTAATCCCAGAACTTTGGGAGGCCAAGGCAGGAGGATCACTTTTGGTCAGGAGTTCAAGATCATCCTGGCCAACATGGCAAAACCCCATCTCTACTAAAAATACAAAAATTAGTTGAGCATGGTGATGCACACTGTATTCCCAGCTATTCAGGTGGCTGAGGCAAGAAATCGCTTCAGCTTGGGAGGCAGAGGTTGCAATGAGCCATGATCTCACCACTGCACTCTGGACTGGGTGACAGAGCAAGACTGTCTCAAAAATTAAAATAATAAAATAAAATAAGATTACCTTCAGGCTTTGTGTATGAGGTGTATATGAAAAATAAGTGTATTTTGTGTTTAGACCTAGGTTCTATGTCCTAGAGATCTCATTATGTATATGCAAATATTCCAAAATCCAAAATCTGCAATACTTCTGGTCCCAAGCATTTTTTTTTTTTTTTTGAGACGGAGTCTTGCTCTGTCACCCAGGCTGGAGTGCAGTGGCCGGATCTCAGCTCACCGCAAGCTCCGCCTCCCGGGTTTACGCCATTCTCCTGCCTCAGCCTCCCGAGTAGCTGGGACTACAGGCGCCCGCCACCTCGCCCGGCTATTTTTTTTTTTTTTGTATTTTTTAGTAGAGACGGGGTTTCGCCGTGTTAGCCGGGATCGTCTCTCGATCTCCTGACCTCGTGATCCGCCCGTCTCGGCCTCCCAAAGTGCTGGGATTACAGGCTTGAGCCACCGCGCCCGGCCCCAAGCATTTTTAATAAGGGATACTCATCCTGTACCAGTGGCACATTGTTTTGATTACTATTGATTTGTAATAATTCTCAAAATCAGTTTTCAGATTTTGTTATTGGTTCTGTTTTGGCTCTACTAGATCCTTTGCATTTCCACATCGATTTGTCAATTTAAAAAAAAGTCTGCTGGCTTGTTGGGATTGATTAGGTTGGGATTGTGTTGTATTTATAGATTATGGAGAATGGACATCTTAACTATAATGAATCTTCCTGCTCCTGAAGAAAGTGTATGTCTCCATTTATATAGGTCATATTTAATTTTCTCAGTAATATTTTGTAGTTTTTAGTATATAGGTCTTTTTATGTTTTATCAGCTGTTTATTTCAGTTTTTTATATAGTCATAAATGATATTTTTAAAATTTTACTCTATCGCTAATATACAGAAATACAGTTGGTTTTTGTATGTTGATTTTGTATAGTCCAATCTTGCTGAACTCACTTATTAGTTCTGGTACATTCTGGGTAGATTTGATCAGATTTTCTCCATAGACCAAAGATTGTCAAACCTTTTCTTTCTCAAAGTACCCTCTTATTAAAGACTTGTGGCAAAAGGGGTCTCTGTTGTAGCTGATAGACTCTGCCACTGTAGTATGAGAGCAGCCATAGACAACCTGTACATAAATGAACACAGCTGTGCTCATTGACGAAGACAAGAAGCTGGTCCACAGGTTAGAGTTTACTCAAACCTATTGTGTGGTCATGGTCATGTATAAAGATAGTTTTATTTATTTTTTCAACTGGGATGACTTTTATTTCTTTTTCTTGCCCGACTGCGCTAGCTAGAGTCTTCAGAACAATGCTGCATAAAAGCAGTAAAAGCAGACATTCCTGTGTTGTTGTTCATCTTCTGGGGAACATACTCAGTTTTTCACCGTGATACATGTTAGCTGTAGGTTCATCATAGATGCTCTTTATCTTGCTGAAAAATTCTTACTTTGCTGAGACTTTCATTTTTACAAAATCAGGAATGAGTGTTGAATTGTATCAAATGCCTCTGTCTGTTGAGATGATTCTATGGATCTACTGTTTTCCATTGTTAATCTGGCAGATAACAACGATGTTTGAATGTTAAGCCAACCCTGCAGTCCTGGGAAAAAAACCCATTTGTTTATGATGTATTGTCCTTTTATTATACTGTTGGATTCAATTTTCTAAAGAAGTTATGATAAAGTCTTTATTGGTTTATTATAAAGAGTTTATTTATTAGACCAGTTTTATGTTCACAGCGAAATTGAGAGGAAGGTACAGAGACTTTTCAAATACCTTCTACCTGCACACACATGTAGCCTCCCTCCTTATCAGTAACCCTCCCATAGTGGTACAGTTGCTATAACGGATGAGCCTATATTGGGACATCAGAATCACCTGCAGCCCGTAGTGTGCATTGTACGCTGGTGCTATACATCGTATGGGTTTGGTCCCAAAGTAGACTGATATGAATGCATGTCAAATACGTTATTTTCACCTCCCTAAAAATCCTCAGTACTCTACCTGTGTATCTTTTCCTGCCATCCCTCACCCTCTGGCAGCCACTGATCTTTTTACTGTATCCATAATTTTACATTTTCCAGAAAGTCATATAGTTGGAATCATACAGAAAATAGCCTTTTTAGGTTGGCTTGTTTGACTTGGTAATATGCATGTATGGTTCCTTCATGTATTTTCATGGTTTGATTGGTCATTTCTTTTTCACATGGAGTAATATTCCTTTGTTTGACTGTTTAACCACAGTTTATTCATTCACCTATTGGAGGATGTCTTGGTTGTTTCACAATTTGGTTCAGTTTTTACATTCATACTCATGAGGGAGGTTTTTTTAATTGGTAATATCATTGTCTGGTTTTGGTTCAGGATAATGCTAACATTATATAGTGAGTTGAGATGTACTCTTTCTTGTTTCTTTTTGCACAGTTAGTGTTGTATTGTTTCTTCTGAAAATATTTGGTACAATTCATCAGCATAGCTAGCTGAGCCTGGAGTTTTCTTTGTTGGAAGATTTTCTACTATAACTTTATTTGCCTCATGTCAGTTATGTTACACTGATGATCTTAAGCTAGTCTGATGTTCTAATTAGTACACTGTGTGTGTGTGTGTGTGTGTCTATATATGTCCTTTAATTTTGTGTAATTTTTGTGTTTAATTCTTATGGGTACTTAATAGGTGCTTATATTTATGGGATATGTGAGACATTTTGACATAGGCTTACAATGTGTAATAATCACATCAGGGTTAATTGGGGTATCCATTAACTCAAACATTCATCATTTCTTTGTTTTATGAACATTCCAAGTGTACTTACTCAGTTATTATAAAATGTACAACAAATTATCACTGACTATAATCACATTATTATGCTATCAAATGCTAGATTTTATTTGCTACATCTAATTATATTTTGTTTGCATTAAGCATTCTCATTTTCCACCACCCTTACATTCTTCCTAACCTTTGGTAACAATTCTTCTACTCACTAATCATATGAAAATAATTGTTCTAATTTTTCAGTCCCAGACGTGACAATGACAACATGTGAAGCTTTTCTTTTTTTTCTTTTTTTTTTTTAATTTTGTACAGCTTTATTTTTATTCAGACTGATACATTCAAGTAGGATCTATATATCCACTGATACAGAACTACTCCCAACCACCATCTTCTTGCACTTGGTCTAATATAACAACCTCCAAACTGATCTCGTTTCCGTGCTTCCCCATCTATATTCCATGCCCCATTTAGTAGCAAGGGTAATTGTTTTGAAATATAAATCATGTTTTTCCATAAAACCCACTAGTGGCTTCTTACGCAAATAAAATCCAAACTTATGATATTCCTTTGAAGACCTAGAAACCGTGGTCTCTGCATGCCTCCCCAATTTCTTCTCCTAAAAACCGTCCCTCCCTCATGGTTATCTAGTCATACTGTCATTTCTTCAAGCACGCCCAGCTTGTTGTGACCCAGGGCCTCTGCACTAGCTGCTCCTCCCACCTAGAATGCTGCTCTGCTTTGAATGGCTGTGTCATACTCATCACTTAGTGCCTATTGTGAATATCACGACACAGAGAGATTTTCTTTGAACACACCATGTAAAGTAGATCCTCATTTAGTCAAGCTCTTTCTAATACTCCTAGTTGTGTTTACTTCAAAACTCATTACTATCTAAAATTATGTATTTGTTTACTTGTTAATTTATTTTCTTTCCCTCATTCACTAGAATGTCAGCTACATGAGCAGGAATCTCAGGTTTATGGTTACCATTGTATTCCCAGTATTTAGAATTGTAAGCATTCAGTTAATAGTGAAGCTTTTCTTTCTGTGCCTATATTATTTTACTTGACATAAAGTTCTCCAGTTCCATCCATGTCATTGCAGATAACAGGATCTGATTGTCTTCTTATGGCTGAACAGCACTCCATTGTGTATATATACCACATTTTCCTTATCCATGTATCTGTTTGTGAAAAAAGATTGATTCTAAATTTTGGCTATTGTGAAGAGTCCTGTTATAAACATGGGAAGCCAGACATCTCCTCAATATACCAGTTCCCTTGCTTTTGAGCATATACCTAGCAATGGAATTGCTAGATGGTATGGTGGCTTTTAGTCCTTCTGAGGGCCCTCTATACTGTTCTTCACAGTGGCTGTCCTAAATTTACATTCTCAGCAACAGTGTATAAGAGTCCCCCTTACTCCACATTCTACTAACATTTATTAGTAACTCATTTGGATAAAAGCCATTTTAACGGGTGAGACGATATCTCACTGTAGTATTGATTTGCATTTCTCTGGTGATCCGTGATATAGAGAACCTTTCCATATGCCTGTTTGCCATTGGATTGTCATTGGATAGTGGTTCAAGACAAAACAAGGCCAAGGGAAAGTGCCATTGTGCTTTTATTTCTGATCATGTTTCTCCTCACAGGGGAAATAGCAAAAAGATTAAGAAATAGAAGTTATCAATATGTAAGATACTAGTGTTAAATGGAGAGGAAAGAAGTGGTGGGGATAATTTATGAGGGATATAATACAAGGGGAAGAATGAAGACCATAGATTGAGAGACTTTTGCCAGAGCAGAAGGATTGTGAAGGGGGAAGGAGGGAGGAAGGAAAGAAACTATCTTAGTCATTTTGGAGTTAATGATGAGGACACTTGAGAGAACTTACTTGACATGGCTTCTGTATATTTGCACTTAATCAGGACATTAGATTATCACTGCCCCTAAAGATTACTGTGAGCAGTGCAAGGGAGTGCAAGTATTGGCGTAAACCACAGCGACTCATTTCTCTACTCCATATCACACATCAAAGATACAGGTTTTGTTGATATTAATCAAATATCATTTGAACTAAGAAATATTGGCTTTTTTTTAAGCAAGTTATTTTTGTGATCAGAAACCTGTTTTTCAGAGACTAACATGGTATGCCAAGTCAAACTAATTTTAGAAACAAAACGATTATAGGATTCGTTCCTTAAATAACAAAACTAATACTTTCAATAAACATTGCACTGATTTTGAAATATAGAATCTTATTAATAATGAATAAGTCTGTGGAAATTAAATTTTTTTCATAAACATTTATACATCAAAAGCTTATTTTATGTTAATTGTTGGTGTGTTTTATATATCTTCTTCCATGAGTGGGTTAAGAATTTTTAAGAAAGGGCCCAACTACTGGATCCAAGTAATGGAGGCATAACAGTAGCCCACCTGAGGTTGGAAAACAATCAATATTTTTATCAAATGTTATTCTACAACTGTCTCTCTAAGAAGGTCATTTCAGAACATTTTCTTTCATGAGGAAGTAGCTGTATGTTCAACTATGCTGTCATCACAACTGTGTACTTATTAAAATATATTAAAATATTTTAATAAATAAAAGTACTTATTAAAATATAGGACACATGGTTGAACATGAAAAATACATGTAGGTTAATGGTATAATTAAGTACGATGTGTTGCATTAAAAATATGCCACAGCACTCTCCCAGAAGCTTTGACAGTTATCCTCTCAGGATCATGATTTGCTATTCTTACTGAAAAACACTTTTTTTTTTTTTTTTGCAAGCCAGTAGGTTAATTTTGGAATATGTGCACTTTTCTTTTTTTAATTATACAACATTTTATTTAAAAACAATTCATAGAATACATTTTCACATTAGGGATTCCCATAGTGGCAAAATAACTATTACTTATAGTTTTGTATTCATGGACAGATTGTTTCAGAAAAAGTAAAATACATTTGAGAATTGAGTGTCAGTTTAGAATTTATAATATTTTGATACGTCTACAAGGGGAACCTTGCTCTTAAATGGAACTTCTCTATATTCAGAAGTACTCCAAGCTTTTCTTCCTAAGATTTAGAAATTCATAATGTGAGATACAGCATTTCCTAATTTTAAAATTTCCCTGGTATATGTAACCATCAATAGGTGGTATCTACTGAATAGAGAGGGAAGTTTTCAAAAACTAAACACTGTCTAATTTTCTGCAAAGTTTTTATTCATGAATTAACAGTATTTCCCTTTGTCCATTATTCCCAAGGCAAATGCAGAAGTTTGATCATATATTGATAGTAATAAAGCTGGATTCTCTTTAAGAGATTGATAAAAGGCAAAAGCTCATATATCATGTTTGGTTATACTGTGACTCTTAAGAGAAGCTGGGAGGCAACCCCATTAACTCACCAGAATACAAAACTCAGTCTCACAATTTCTTAGTCATAATTCTTCTCAAACCTTTTCCTCAAATATTAAATTTGGAAAATAATCTTGTGATTAAGAGAAGAAGGCTGTCCACCAATGGACTTACCTGTTATTTCTTCCTTATTCTGAGTTGAATGGTATGACAAAGCAGAGACAAAGAGGCATACATCAATTCTTCAAAGTATGAAGTCAGAATGGTCAGAGCTTCCACAGCATGGCAACAGCTTTGCAGATGCCCACATCGTGATAGTTGAAATAGCAAAGCCCAGCAAAGGTTAAAGCTTAAAGTGCCAAAAGCTCTACCTTGGCAGCTTTCTGCAAGGCATCCCCATGAACATGGTCATTAACAACTTGTCCAAGGCCCCAGTAACTATGAAGAGTGAGGGTTGCAGCCAGGAGTAGTCTGTCACAGAGCCAAGGATTCAAATAAGCAGCTAGAAGCAGGCCCAGGAGCAAAACACTGACGACCCTCTCCCTAGTCCAGTGGAGAGATGCAACCTGGGAACCAGGATGGTGGCTCGGTGACAAGCGAATGTGCTGCACTCCACACCATTCTGGGGTAGGTCAGTTCTGAAGTAATACTGAGATATGAGCAGGTCCGACCACTGGGGTTCACAGCAACAGAGCTCAGCCTCCTTGGGCACTGCGAAGGGTGCTCAGTCTCCAGAGAACCATCATCTCATTCTTGATAGCTCAAGGTCATCCACCAACCCCCATTTTCTGTTTTAGTTATAGTCAGTTAAAACATAAACCCATTTTTGAAACCTTAACTGCATGTTTTATGAAACTTGTATTATATAAAACTGTTTATCTGGGGAAAGAACCAGAATCAAAGAAGAGTTTACATAGCTGTCTGTTGAAAAATGAAATTTGTCGGAATAGTAGAGGGAAACATTTCAGATATAATGAACGGGGCATATATGGATGCAGATATAAGCAGTAACAGTCATATTGGAAGTTATTCATAATGAGAAGCAGCAGGCTTAGTGTGTTATTAAAAAGGTAATGTTAGGAAGTAAAGAACAATATATAGTGTTAGTTTATCTGTTAATACTGGATTTTCAAATTTTGTTTTTCTGATAGTTTCATTCATTTATATTGGGTGGATTAATTTGTGAGCAAATCTTTGAGGTGTTGGTCTATGGCTTGAATCTGGTGACATCTGGTGTCTTGCCAAGTAGTTTGTTGAAGTTTTGGAGAACTAGAAGTAATTCTTAAGAAGTAGATATATCACTAAAGATTAAGCTTCATTAAAATTCTCAATTTATGAAAGAAAAATATATGTTATTTTCATTTTTATAAAGACTAAAGTTTTTATCTAATTGTTCTAAGTAGTTCATTTTGACTAAATATATGGATTTGTGAGCAGAACAAGACTTAGAAATGACATCAGAGGGAGAGCAAGAGAGCCTTGAAGGATGTGAAAGTAGCCAGCCACAGGTATGTCAAAATTTAATTTCAAATTTCTGGTTTTCTTTGGTAATGTAGCATAATCCAAATGAAATTACTTTTGGACTAGCCTTTTAGAATCAATTGAATATAACATAACAGTTAATTTTAAAAACATTTTAACTGTTTCTAAAATTTAAAGTGTTCTAAGAATCTACAGTGATTTACAGCTAATATTAACCTTGGAACTGAGGCAAAAAGTTCCTGAGTATTGTTTGCTGTTCCGTTTTTATAACCTAATATAATAAAGAAGGTAATATCAAATATTGAATTATAATTTTAAGCAATAAAAAATTATGAATAATTTAACAGTGATGGCTGCTGAGTTGGATTCCTGTTAAAGGAGTAATCATTGCCAGTGATCCAAAATTTGCAGTTTTATATTACTGATGACTAATACCAAGATTAAACATGCATTCTCCATTGTGATCTCTTACTAATTTCAATATCTATGTTCAGGGCAGAATGGGGTCATGAAATCAACCCAACTACCTATCAAGAGAATCAGACCTTGCAAAATGGCACTTTTGGTGTTTGGGTTCAAGCAATAATGTTCCCAACTTATTTCAACATAGGAAATCTGCAAATATTTTTAAATCTTTTAAATCAACTGTCATTCGTAGGCCTGAAAATTTATCAGAACTTAAGCCTATAGTTTATATAGCTATATAACACTATTATTTTACAGTATATAATTTGAATTAAAATGTAAGAATTTGCTTTTCTTTTGATTGGTGTTGATTTTGACTCCTAATAATTTAAAGTTTGCCTACTCACCAGTTAGTAATCTTTGAAAAAACACTCAAATGTCCACTGTTGGGTATCACTATTTCCAGCACAGTGAGATAAAATCTTGTTAAGTGAAAATGACTTTGTATTACTAAAAATAATCTCTTATTTCATTTTTGGTAAATCTATCACACAATGAATTAATGTTACTCCAAACACTGTCAAAGTGAAGTTTGATGGTTTGTGTTTTTCTTATATTTTAGGCTTATGCAAACTATTTTTCACTTTTTGGTTACAAAAAAGTGATTTGGGATTAGGTAAACATATATTAAGAAATTTAACAGTTAAATTTTCATTTTTTCATACTTCATTATTTAAAGACAAAGTTATTCCTAAAACATATACCCTGACAGAAAAGACATCTGACAAACAAAACTCATAATCTTCCACTTTCACATCTGCAAAAAATGTCTCAGCAAACAGAAGTGAACAAGTATTGTAATAGCATACATGTGTATATGCAGGACTCCCTTATGTGCAAAAGTATGAGGAAAATGTGGATCAAACAAGACAAATGAGGTGGAAAAAAACTTTAAAACTCATCAAAATTGAGTTAAAGCAGAATTTGGGTGAAATTTGTGAAGAATACAAAACTACTGCCTTGTTTTTAGGAAGAGCCACTCCATGATAGCCCTACAGGAATAGCAAACTTAAAATACCCTCAAATTTGACAAATAATGCACCTGATTGTCAGGAAAAGATGTATCTGGAGTGTTCATCTAATATGTATTCCTAATATTTCCTGTTTAAAAATAGTGCAGCCTCATAAATGTCTTTTGATCTCATTTATACTCTTGATCTCCAGAATTTGCTTGCCAGTCATCTTCTAATTTTTATTTAAATGAAAATAAAGTATACTGTGAAAATAGTAACAAACCAGACACAGAACATGCTTTTAACATTGACCAGGAGAATTTTATAATGACACAAAAAGTACAAAAGCAAGGAACCCAGAAGTAATTACCATTGAAATAAAAGAAGACCAAGAGTGTTACAGGTCCATGATGAAAAAAATCACCAACATAACATTAATTGCAAATTGGATATCAGAAATGTGCCTCAGTTTAGTGATCCAATAAGCCTTTTGGATTTGTGGCTTACCTGCTCCAGATAAATTAAGTATGTGAGAAAAAAAAAAAAAAGCATAGTGTTTCTGTTGTTACAGACACTTAGGAAGAATACAAAACCAATACAGAACTTGTTCCAGAAACCATTATATCATAATTACAGTACAAATAACTATAAAAGAATAGAACTTGGGTTAGAAAATGTGCATTCTTCTCCACCACACAGTGACAGAGCATCAAAAGTACATCTAGAAGAATAGTTACAGCACAATATACAAAGACTTAAGAATGAGGCAGGTATATTACAACTAGAGTTCCAGCCCTTGTGGCTGCTTTCATGGTCTGATGTTGAGTGCCTGCAGCTTTTCCAGGTGCACGGTATGAACTGTCAGTGGATCTACCTTTTTGGGGTCTGGAAGATGGTCGCTGTCTTCCCACAGCTCTTCTTAGAAAGAAGAAAGTAAAGTTCAACTTCAGAAAGATTTACAGGGTTTACAGGGTCACTTGCTGCTACTTGTTTTTCTTTCTCTTGACCAGTTATTTGGTGCATTCTAATTTTTTTACTTATGAAAAGCTCTTATGCCAAATGGGGTTATCTATATACATAATTGTGTGTAGAAATAGATTATTTCTCAATTTAAATGATAGGAGTTCAGGAAAACATTCTATCTTCATTACTTAATCAGCCCAAGTCTGTCCATTTTCCAAGTGGCATAGGGACTGGGAAAAAAACTATTCATATATCATGGATATAGACACTTCTAAACTAGGGTTAGCCTATATGAAATTGCTTTAAAAATTTAATAAGCTCTAGGGTATAATTTTTCCCTATTGATTTAACGATGAATTGCACTTAAACAATAAAGTGGGAAATCAATGGGAAGGAAGCAATGACTGAGAAGTGCTATAAAAATGTATCTATCCTTGAGAGTTGGAACAAATATTCATAGGCAAAGGAATCTGTGTGTTGTGCTTTCAGGTGTGCAAGTTGATCCATTTCACTCAATATGTTAGGGCTTACAATTTCATCATGACAACCTTAAATATGTTTGAAAACAAATGTATATAGATATCTCCATCTATTTTTAATCACAACTTCCACATGTTTCTGTCAAAGCAGATCTTAATGTGATTTTGTTTAATAGAGCATAACTTTTAGCATGTATAACTTTATTATGTCAGTACCATGGATTCTCAGCCAAAAATTTAGTATATGACTCCAAAGTAGAAACCTGATTTAGGTACATCGAGTTTTAAAGATAGACAAAAATCTGGTGATGTTCACCTTTAAAAGTAAAAGTAGATGAGACCTCTCAGCCCCTTCTGAGGCATTAAGTTACTTTCCCGGAGTTACACTTTTAATTCTTCTGATTAATTTCATGAATGTATCAGGTAATTTATCTGATTCAGCATTATGAAACAGTATTATCAGGTTTTGTGCAATAAAATGCTCGGAAATGCCAGGGGCTTTAGATGAATCATTTAATCTTTTTTGATAATGGGGCTAAAGTAGATAATTTCTTACACTGTATATCCTCCAGCTATAAAATGTCGTGGTTACTGAATGTGAGATTTGGAAAGCATCTCATTTTCCAGAACCCTAAAGTAGCATCTTAGCAGTTTAACTCTGTTTCTTATGTGGTTTCAAATTTTAGTTCTTGTATTTCAGCAAGCACCTTCATATTTTTGATATGCTAGGATCCAAATGGAAAAAGTAAAATAAAAGACAGTGGGAAAAGAAAGCTTAACCGCAGAAAGGGGAAAGCTTCCTTTCTGTTCTTGAAGCTCCACAATGTCACATCCTCTAAATCTGGCCGTTTAGTGTAAACTCCAGGAGGTAAAGATAGAAGAGGACAGATTTCATGGCTTTCTTTTTATTTCTCTATTTCTGCTCGTCACAAGGGCACCAGGGGGTGAAAATGCATATTAGACAGCAATGAGAATAAAAGCACAAATTTGGAATGGGCCCATTTTGAAAGTTTTGAAAATTTTATTCACTCAAACAAATAAATCAGACTTTATATGAATTTCAATAAAAATTATAACATGTATAATTATATATAATGATAAAAGTAAGCACAAGGTATTTTATCATGTCATGACTAATATGACAGAGTCAAGAATTAAATGAACACAAAAAAGTTCTTTCTGTTAGATAAAATAATGACAGTTATTCTCAGTATGAAACTTTCATTGAAGGTTGAAGAAAAAATGAAGAAATGCAGAAATAAGAAAATGGAAGTTTCAAGAAATGTACATGCTGATGACAGTGACAATTATAATGATGATGTTGATGAATTAACTCACAAAATAAAGAACAGAAAACCTGATAATCATCAGTTTCCCAGGAAGGAGAATGACAAGTTTGATAGGTAATCCTATAGCAATATTTAACAGCAGATCATTGTTAATTTTTCTATAAAATGAATTCTAATTTGGGTTAATATGTACGATTAACAAATTTTATAGTTTTATGAGGAATATTCTGCCTTGCCTGGTAATCATAAAATGCAAATTAACAAGCAATGAGTTACAGTCTTTCCAATATATTCATGTTTTATTTAAAAAATAAGTAGACGGCTGGGCGCGGTGGCTCAAGCCTGTAATCCCAGCACTTTGGGAGGCCGAGACGGGTGGATCACGAGGTTAGGAGATCGAGACCATCCTGGCTAACACGGTGAAACCCCGTCTCTACTAAAAATCCAAAAAACTAGCTGGGCGAGGTGGCGGGGGCCTGTAGTCCCAGCTACTCGGGAGGCTGAGGCAGGAGAATGGCTTAAACCCGAGAGGCGGAGCTTGCAGTGAGCTGAGATCCGGCCATTGCACCCCGGCCTGGGTGACAGAGCGAGACTCCATCTCAAAAAAAATAAATAAATAAATAAAATAACTAGACAAATGTGAAGAAAGACATGCTCTTATACACTGTTGCTAAATGAAATTGGCAAATCTTTATTGAAGGGTAGTTTAGTAGCATGCATCAAAATTTTAAGTATGTCATTTCATTAACCTGACAGCTTTACTTCTGGGACTAGATTCTACAGGAAAATATGAGTTTACACATACACACAAGCAGTTAAAGTCATTAATTATATATTTATTATATATATATGATATATATCATATATATAACATGCAATAGGCCAACATATATATGTGTGTGTGTATAGTTATTTCTTTATATGAAATTGTTGCATGCATACATATATATGGTAAGAACTTTCATTATAACATTGTCATATCAAAATATTTGAGATTGTGTAAAAGTCTATTAATAAGGAAATAGTCATACCCATAAAATAATGTAGTATGCAACCCTCTTATAAAAATGAAGTTGCATTTATAGTGTAGTGATTATTTCACCAGTAAAGTATCTTTAAAGCATTTGGTTTGATAACACATCTTGTATTAGTCTATTTTCATACTGCTATAAAGACACTACCTGACACTGGGTAATTTATAAACAAAAGAAGTTTAATTGACTCACAGTTCCTCATGGCTGGGGAAGCCTCTGGAAATTTACAATCATGGCAGAAGGCAAAGGAGAAGCAAGCACCTTCTCCACAAGGCAGTAGGAGAGAGTGAGAGCAAGGAAGTCCCCTACTTTAAAACCATCAGCTCTTGTGAGAACTCACTCACTATCACAAGAACAGCATGGGGGAAACAGCCTCCATGATCAAGTCACCTTCCACCAGGTCTCTCTTCTGACAGGTGGGGATTACAATTTGAGATGAGATTTTGGTGGGGACACAGCACCAAACCATATTATTCCACCCCGGCCCCTTTCAAATCTCATGTCCTTTTCACATTTCAAAACCAATACTGCCTCCCCATCAGTGCCCCCAGTGTCTTAACTCAGTCAAGCATTAACCCAAAAGTCCAAGTTGGGACCCAAAATGTCTGATCTGAGACAAGGATGTGAGCCTGTGAAATCAAAAACTAGTTAGTTCTAAGATACAATGAGGGTACATGCATTGGGTAAATGTTCCCATTCCAAATGGGAGAAATTAGCCAAAACAAAGGTGCCATAGGCCCCATGCAAGTCTGAAACTCTACTTGGCAGTCATTAAATCTTAAAGCTCCTAAATGATCTCCTTTGACTCCATGTCTCACATCCAGGGCACACTGATGCAAAGTGTGGGCTCCCATGGCCTTGAGCAGCTCTGCCGCTGTGGCTCTGCAGGGGACAGCCCTTGTGGCTGCTTTCATGGTCTGATGTTGAGTGCCTGCAGCTTTTCCAGGTGCACAGTATGAGCTGTCAGTGGATCTACCTTTTTGGGGTCTGGAAGATGGTCACCCTCTTCTCACAGCTCTTCTAGGCAGTGCCCCATTGGGAGCTCTTTGTGGGGGTTCCAACTCTCCATTTCCCTTCTGCACTGCCCTAGCAGAGGTTCTTCTTGAGGGCTGTGCCCCTGCAGCAGATTTTGCTTGGACATCCAGGCATTTCCATACATCCTCTCAAATCTAGGCAAAGGTTCCCAAACCTCACCTCTTGTGTTCTGCGCACCCGTAGGCCCAACACCACATGGAAGCTGCCAAGGCATGGGGTTTTCACTCTCTAAAGCAACAGCCTGAGCTGTACCTTGGCCCTTTTTACCATGGCTGGAGCTGGAGCAGCTGGGATGCAGGGTGCCATGTCCCAGGTCTGCACAGAGCAGCGGGGCCCTGGTCCCAACCCAAGAAACTTATTTTTTCTTCTGCACCTGTGATGGGAGGGTCTTCTGGGAAGATTTTTGACATGCCCTGGAGACATTTTCCTCATTGTCTTGGCTATTAACACTCAGCTCCTTGTTACTTATGAAAGTTTCTGCAGGAGGCTTGAATTTCTGCCCAGAAAACAGGTTTTTCTTTTCTACCATGTAGTCAGGCATCAAAGTTTCCAAACATTTATGGTTTGCTTCCTCTTTAAACATAAGTTCCAATTCCAAACCATCTTTGTGACCACATGAATGCTTTTCAGAATAAGCTAGGTTACATATGGAATGCTTTTCTGCTTAGAAATCTCTTTTGCCAGATACTTAAATCATCTCTCTCAAGTGTAAAGTTCTACGGATCTCTAGGGCAGGGGCAAAATGCCACCAGTCTCTTTGCTAGAGTATAGCATGAGTGACCTTTACTTTAGTTCTCAATAACTTCCTCATCTTCATCTGAGACTGTGTCAGCCTGGACCTCATTGTCCATATCACTATCAGCATTTTGGTCAAAACCATTCAGCAATTCACTAGGAAATTCCCAGTTTTTCCCATCTTGCTGTCATCTTCTGAGCCCTTGAAACTTCTAACCTCTGTGAGTTACCCAGTTCCAGTCTCTTCCACATTTTCAGATTATCTTTATAGCAGTACCCCACTCTGCAAGTACCAATTCTCCTAAGCAAATTTTGTCAGAATACAATATTGTATGATCTTAATACTTATAGTGTTGACTGAGTTAGAAGAGGAAGCTACATGCTACATTGGCACTTTACTTTGTTACCAGCAGAATCGTTAGTTATAAAATTGTTGTTTTTCTCAATGCAAAAGTGCTCAAATATTAGACCTTTATAATAATCTGAATATTGCCAAGGGATTGCACATGGGGAACCATATTTTATACAAAGATTTACAATATTGCTAAAAGTTATCGAAGTATATCAAAGGACCTTTGATCTACCAAGCCAGGAGTTGGCCACCTTTTTATGTAAAGAGCCAGATAATAACATTTAGGCTTTAAGGACCAGAGGGTCTGTGTTGTTGTAGTCCAACATCTTTCATAGACAATAAATGAATAGGTGTCACTCTGTCACTTGATAAGTGAATTACTGTCATTCAATAAATGAATAGATTTCCTTGTCATTCAGTAAAAGAATAGGTTTCACTGTTACCAAAAAAAAAAAAACTTACACAAACAGGTAGTACAGGTAGGCTGAATTTGGCACACACTATTTATTATTTGGCATACACTATTTATATAATTTGCTGACCTGTGTGCTGAAAACCAAGGTGCTGCCAGTGCAGTATATCTCCTGTTCAGAGGCACTCTCAATGCATGTCATTATTCTTCCTTTGAAAAGTATGAACCACACCATATTTTCAGTAGACTTCATATTGTATAATTTACAAAAATTAAGTTTACAAAATAATATATTTTTGCATTGTCACTTTTTATTCCTGTTACAGAATTGAGTATTTTAGTATGACTAATTGCTTTGTGTATTTGATGAGTTTAAAATGTCTCAGAGTTGGGTGAGTTTTCTCAAGTAAAAAATACTGTCCTTGAAATCATTAGTCTTTGGTCTTTATAAGCATGAGCAAAATGTTAATCACTTGTATATAATCTAGAAATGCTCAAGGGGATTTCTAGTTCTATAATTTTATGGCTTTATTCATTTATACCATGGTCTGGCTTATAAAAATGCCATATGTATACAATTTTAAAAATGCTTAAGTGTTAAAACATACTATGTAACTAATCATTATAAAAGGATTGGGAAATACAGTTGAACAAGAATAATATTAGGTCATGCACGATAATGCCGCTTAGGTATGATATCCTTGAAATTGAACCATCTGTACTCATGGACTCAACTTTCCCTTCCATTCACTCTTGAACTCACTGTCATAATTTTCACTCTCACCGCTCCTCCAAACTTGTTACTCTCAAGCTTGTCATTTTTTCACTGTGATACATCTAGACATAATTTCTTAGATCTCATTTTATTTAACCTATCAGCAATATTTGACCCCATGGAGAACTTTTTCCTCCATATCACTTTGTTCACTTGGCTTTCAGAATGTCACTCACTCACCTAGATTTTCCTCCTGCCTTTCTAGTTGTTTTAGTTGTGACATTAGGTTGTTAACTTGAGATCTTTCTTTTTG
Source organism: Macaca mulatta (assembly GCF_049350105.2). Classification (NCBI taxonomy): domain Eukaryota; kingdom Metazoa; phylum Chordata; class Mammalia; order Primates; family Cercopithecidae; genus Macaca; species Macaca mulatta. Next base: position 82,873,496 of record NC_133423.1, read on the forward strand.
ATGTGAGCATTTAGCTTCATCCCTGTGATGCAAGGTTGTTTCAACATGTGCAGATCAATAGGCCAGGCACAGTGGCTCACGCCTGTAATCCCAACACTCTGGGAGGCTGAGGTGGGCGGATCATGAGGTCAGGAGATCAAGACCATCCTGACTAACACAATGAAACCCCGTCTCTACTAAAAATACAAACAATTAGCCGGGTGTGCTGGCGCGCACCTGTAGTCTCAGTACTCAGGAGACTGAGGCAGGAGAATCGCTTGAACCCGGGAGGCAGAGGTTGCAGTGAGCCAAGATTGCAAACTGCACTCCAGCCTTGGTGATAGAGTGAGACTCAGTCTCAAAAAAAAAAAAAAAATCAATAAGTGATTAATCAAATAAACAGAATTATTCTGTTTATTACTGAGATAATCACATCTCAATAGATTCAGAAATGTCTTTTGATGAAATTCAACATTTATGTTAAAAACTCTCAACTAGTTATTGAAGGAACATACCTCAAAATAGTAAGAACCATATATGACAAACCCACAGAAAACGTCATACTGAATGAGCAAAAGCTGCAAGCGGTCCCCTTGAAAAGTGACACTAGACAAGGATGCCCTCTCTCACCACTTCTTTCCAACATAGTATTGTAAGTTCTGGCCAGGGTGATCCATCAAGAGAAAGAAATAACGGGCATCCAAATAGGAAGACAGGAAGTCAAACTATCTTAGTTTGAAGATGACATGATCCTATACCTAGAAAACCACATAGTGTGGGCCCAAAATCTTAAGCTGATACAACTTGAGGAAAGTTTCAGGATACAAAATCAATGTGCAAAAATTACTACCATTCCCATAAACCAACAATAGTCAAGTGAAGAGCCAAACCAAGAGCGAACTCTTACTCACAATTGCCACCAAAACAACAACAACATAAAAACCTAGGAATACAGCTAAGTAGAGGGGGAAAGATCTCTACAAGGAGAACTACAAAACACTGCTCAGAGATAGAGTTTGAGACCAGCCTGGCCAACATGGTGAAACCCCATCTCTACTAAAAATACAAAAATTAGCCAGGCATGGTGGCAGGCACCTGTAATCTCAGTTACTCGGGAGGCTGAGGGCAGGAGAATTGCTGGAACCCAGGAGGCAGAGATTGCAGTGAGCAGAGATCATGCCATTGCACTTCAGCCTAGGCCGACAACAGCAAGACTCCATCTCAAAAAAAAAAAAAAGAAAAAGAAAAAGAAAAAAAAAAGTCATACTGCCCAAAGCATTTGATAGACTCAATGGTGTTCCTATTAAACTACCACTGACATTCTTTACAGAAATACAGGAAACTATTTTAAAATTCATAGGGAACCAGAAAAAGGCATGAATAGCCAAGGCAGTCCTCAGCAAAAAGAACAAAGCTGGAGGAATCACACTACCTGACTTCAAACTATACTACGGAGTTACAGAAACCAAACAACATGGCACTGGTTCAAAACAGACACATGGACCAGTGGAACAAAAGAGAACCCAGAAATAAGACCACACAGCTGCAAATCTCTGATCTTCAACAAACCTGACAAAAAGCAACAAGGACAGGACCGTATTCAATAAATGGTGCTGGGATAACTGGCTAGCCATATGCAGAGGATTGAAAGTTCACCATTTCCTTATACCATAAACAAAAATTACCTCAAGGTGGATTAAAGATTTAACTGTAAAATTGAAAGCTATAAAAACCCAGGAAGACAATCTAGGCAATACCATTCTGGACATAGGCACCGGCAAAGATATCATCATGAAGATGCCAAAGCAATTGCAACAAAAGCAAAAATTGACAAGTGGAATCAAATTAAACTAAGGAGATTCTGCACAGCAAAAGAAACTGTCATCAGACTGAACAGACAACCTCCACAAAGGAAGACATTTTTGCAAACTATGCATCTGGCAAACGTCTGATATCTAACATCTGTAAGAAACGTAAATACAAGAGAAAATCCCATAAAAACTGGGCAAAGGACATGAACAGATACTTTTCTTTTTTTCTTTTTATTTTAGTCTTGCTCTGTCTCCCAGGCCGGAGTGCAGTGCTGTGATCTCGGCTCACTGCAACTTCCCTCTCCATCCCAGGCTCAAGTGATTCTCATGCCTCAGCCTGCTGAGTAACTGGGACTACAGGCATGCCCTACCACACTCTGCTAATGTTTGTATTTTTAGCAGAGATGGTATTTTGCCATGTTGGCCAGGCTGGTCTCAAACTTCTGACCTCAAGTAATCTGCCCACCTTGGCCTCTCAAAGTGCTGTGATTACAGATGTCAGCCGCTGCTCCAGGCCAAGAACAGATACTTTTCAAAAGAAGACATACACAAGATCAACAAACATGGAAAAAAAGCTCAACTTCACTGATCGTTAGAGAAATCCAAATCAAAACCACAATAACATGCCATCTAACACCAGTAAGAATGGCTATTATTAAAAAGTCCAGGCCAGGCATGGTGGCTCACGCCTGTAATCCCACCACTTTGGGAGGCCGAGGCAGATGAATCAGGAGGTCAGGAGTTTGCGACCAGCCTGACCAATATTGGTGAAACATCGTCTCTACTAAAAATACAAAAATTAACCTGGTGTGGTGGCACTCGCCTATAATCCCTGCTACTCAGGAGGCTAAGGCAGAAGAATTGCTTGCACCTGGGAGGCAGAGGTTGCAGTGAGCTGAGATCACGTCACTGAGCATTCCAGCCTGGGCGACAGACTGAGACTATGCCTCAAAAAAAAAAAAGGTACAAAAATAACAGATGCTGGTGAGGTTGCACAGAAAAAGGAATGCATATACACTGTTGGTGGGAGTGTACATTATTAGTTCAGCCATTGTGGAAAACAGTGTGGCATTTCCTCAAAGACAGAAGTACCATTCAACCTACAATCTCATTACTGGGTACATACCCAAAGGAATATAAATTATTTTGTTATAAAGACACATGCATGCATATATTCATTGCAGTACTATTCACAATAGCAAAGACCTGGAATCAAAATAAATGCCTATTACTGATAGACTGTATATAGAAAATGTGATACATATACACCAGGAAATATTAGGTAGCCATAAAAAAATGAGATCATGTCATTTGCGGGAACATGGATGGAGCTGAAGGCCATTATCCTTAGCAATTTAACACAGTAAAAGAAAACCAAATACCACATGTTCTTTCTCAAAAATGGGAGCCAAATGGTGAGAACACATAGACACATTGAGAGGAGCAACACACACTGGCACCTTTTGGAAGGTGGAGAGTGGAGGATGAGTGGAGGTAAAGAATCAGGAAGAATAACTAATGAGTACTAGGCTTAATACGTGTGTGATGAAATAATCTGCAACAAACCCCCGTGACACAAGTTTACATACATAACAAACCTGCAGGTGTACCACTGAACTTAAAAAAAATGCCAAAGTTAAAATCTTACTTTAAAAATATTGCAAGATTCAGAAATTGTTACTTATATTCAGAAACTGAAAGATAATATGAATTCATCTGCTATCATATTACTTGAAAATAAATATTACTTTCATAGCATATTGTGAAACACATGTTTTGGAGCCAGAGTTCTTGGGTTTGAATGCTTAGTCTACTATTGAACAGTTTTATGTGTTTGGGCAAGTTATGTGGCCTTTCTGTGCCTAGTTTCTTTCTTTATAAAATATCTAGTATGTTACCTACTTGACAGAATTGCTGGGAGGATTTAAATGACTTAAATATATGTACAGTGTTTAGAATAGTACACAGTACTTGCACAGTGTGTCCTGAAAAGACTAGCTAATGTTATCATTAAAAAAGGGATTCTGTTACGTAAGTAATATTTATCAAATAGGTCTTAGTACCAGTAAAACTTTGTTTGTATTGAAAAGGGCGATGAGAGAAAACCCCAGGATACATATTTTTCTATCAAATACTGCAAATAATGGTTTTTTTTTCTGTCTTTGATGATCAGAAAGCTTGATTTAAAGTTAATATTTTGACATTAGTATATTTCATTTGTCCCGTAGCACTGCCCTTTCCATTTATAATTTTTCCCCTTGTAAAAAAATATATTTTACATCACCTGTAAAAACATTACCTGTAAACATTATGAATAAGAGAGAGAAATTACAAATACAGCGGTTTTATATAAAAATGTTTTAGATATTCTTTGTATTTTACATATTTACTAATTGCCTGATTGGAATTTTTTGTTTTTTTTTTTTTTTTAGGCTTGCAAGGAAAACCTCCAATGAAAAGAGCAAGGTATTATAAAAGTAAATTTGTCAAGAATGTTGTTGAAAATACCTTATAAAAGATCATGGTAAAAAAACAGAAAATCTTTTGTTGTAAAGACATTGACTTTGATAAAGCACCGTTAACCATTCATAAAAGCACCCTTTTAACCAAAGTCAGTTTTTATGTTTTTTTTGTTTGTTTTTTTTTTGAGACGGAGTCTTGCTCTGTTGCCCAAGCTGGAGTGCAGTGGCGCGATGCTGGCTCACTGCAAGCTCCGCCTCCTGGGTTCACGCCATTCTCCTGCCCCAGCCTCCCGAGTAGCTGGGACTACAGGCGCCCGCCACTGCGCCCGGCTCATTTTTTTTATTTTTAGTAGAGACGGGGTTTCACCGTGGTCTCGATCTCCTGACCTTGTGATCCGCCCGCCTCGGCCTCCCAAAGTGCTGGGATTACAGGCGTGAGCCACCGCGCCCGGCTCAAAGTCAGTTATTTTAAGAAGTACCTGTGTTTTTGCTCGTATAAAAAGATGGATAATTCCCGCTGGTGTATATTTAGTATATGCTATAAATATTTTGAGGGCATTTTGAAACAGTGTTATTTATTTTATAGGTTAAAAGCCAAATATATTTCAAGGGTGACCTTAATGACGTAACTGGGTCATCTATAAAAACCTCAGAGGATGATGACTTGCCTTACTCTGATGATAAGAATTTTATGTTACGCATTGAACAACATGGAATGGAGTGTAACGGTAGGACCAATGCATAAATATAAGGCTCTTTCCCTATCCTATAGTAATGTATGCAGATATTGCTTAGCACTGTACCATAGATGTTATAGGGATGTTCATCTTGGAAGTATGCTTCTTGTGAACGTAGAATGAGAACTACTCTATCTTGTATACTCTTAACCAAAGAGCTGTGATCATTCCACCCTTTCCCAGTGTGAATGACACTCTCAAATCTATTTGTTGACTCTGCTTCTCTTCTATGCCTTTACCTAGGGTCAGGTTATCATTATCTCATACCTGGAATACTGTGATAATCTTATTTAACTCTTTTTCCTACTACCCCACCTTCCAAAACCATGGTCTATTCTGTGGTTTTGGAAGGTGGGGTAGTAGGGATTATATAATTATAATCATTATTATATACATTTTTAAAATTCACATCTGATCATGTTACCTGTTTGCTTAACACCCAGCTGCCACTTATCATTGCTATAAGGTAAGGATGACAATGCTCTAGCTTTATACTACTTCATTTCACACCCTTGTTTCTCTCTGTGTCACAGCCAGTGTCCCAGGTGTTTGCTCCTACAATCAGTAGCTTCAGGGAGGTATAACTGATACATGTTAAAGTGCACATATGTAAAATTTACAGTTTGATAAGTTTTGACAGATACATACACATGTGAAACAAAGGTAGTTATCCATAACCTGCAAGAGTGTCCTATGCAGCTTTATGTTCCCTTTTTAGAAAAAGCTGCCAAATTGTTGTTAAAAAAAAAAAAAAAGTGTACCATTTCCATCTCATCAGCACAACAGGACAGTTGTGGTTACTGTGTTGTCACACTAAGTATTGCAGTATTTATTTGTAGCCATTCTTATGGATGTGGTTAATATGCATGATCCTAATGACTAAGCATGTTCACCTCATATACACAAACTTTGTTTCATGCACAAAATTATTGACAGTATTTTTTTAATTACCATCTGTCTTTGTGAATAAGTATTTTGTGTTTAGACATGCGTCCTATCGCCAAGATATTGCATCATGTATATGCAAATATTCCAAAATCCAAAACCTGAAACACTTTTGGTCCCAAGCATTTTTAATAAGGGATATTCATCCTGTACCAGTGGCCAACTGTTTTGGTTGCTGTTGATGTAGAGTAATTGTTGAAGTTGATTTTTCTCTTCTTCGTTGTGTTTTGCCTATGCTAGTTTTACATTTCCACATGAACTTTAGAATCAGCTTGTCAATTTAAAAAAAATTTAGAATCACCTTGTCATTTAAAAATGTCCAACAAGTACTGGCTTGTTGGACATTAGGTTAGAATTGTGTTGTATTTATAGATTAATTTATGGAGGTGGACATCTTAATAATGAATCTTCCTACTCTTTAAAAAAATGGATGTCTGCATTTATATGTCATATTTAATTTTCTCAGTAATATTTGGTAGTTTTTAGTGTATAAGTCTTTCTATAGTTTATCAGATTTATCTGTTTCAGTTTTTGATGTAGTTGTAAATGATATGCTTAAAAATTTAATCTGATTGTTTATCATGAGTGTATAGAAATACAGTTGATTTTTGTATGTTGGTTTTGTATACTTCAATCTTACTGAACTCACTTATTAGTCCTGGTACTAATAATACTCACTTATTAATTCTTGGTAGATTTGATCAGATTTTCTACATAAAGATTGTCAAACCTTTTCTTTCTCAAAGTACCCTCTTATTAAAGACTTGTGGCAAAAGGGGTTTCTGTTGTAGCTGATAGACTCTGCCACTGTAGTATGAGAGCAGCCATAGACAACCTGTACATTAATGAACACAGCTGTGCTCATTGACGAAGACAAGAAGCTGGTCCACAGGTTAGAGTTTACTGAAACCTATTGTGTGGTCATGGTTGTGTATAAAGATAGTTTTATTTATTTTTTCAACTGCGATGACTTTTATTTCTTTTTCTTGCCCGACTGCGCTAGCTAGAGTCTTCAGAACAATGCTGCATAAAAGCAGTAAAAGCAGACATTCCTGTGTTGTTGTTCATCTTCTGGGGAACATAGTTTTTCACCATGATACATGTTAGCTGTAGGTTCATCATAGATGCTCTTAATCTTGCTGAGGAAGGTCCCTGGATTCTTACTTTGCTGAGACTTTTTCATTTTTACAAAATCAGGAATGAGTGTTGAATTGTATCAAATGCCTCTATCTGTTGAGATGATTCTATGGATCTACTGTTTTCCATTGTTAATCTGGCAGATAACAACAATGTTTGAATGTTAAGCCAACCCTGCAGTCCTGGGAAAAAAACCCATTTGTTTATGATGCATTGTCCTTTTATTATACTGTTGGATTCAATTTTCTAAAGAAGTTATGATAAAGTCTTTATTGGTTTATTATAAAGAGTTTATTTATTAGACCAGTTTTATGTTCACAGCGAAATTGAGAGGAAGGTACAGAGACTTTTCAAATACCTTCTACCTGCACACATATGTAGCCTCCCTCCTTATCAGTAACCCTCCCATAGTGGTACAATTGCTATAATGGATGAGCCTACATTGGCACATCAGAATCACCTGCAGCCCGTAGTGTGCATTGTACTCTGGTACTATACATCGTATGGGTTTGGTCTTAAGGTACACTGACATGTATGCAAGTCATATACATTTTCACCTCCCTAAAAATCCTCAGTACTCTGCCTGTGTATCCTTTCCTGGTGTCCCTCATCCTCTGGCAGCCACTGATCTTTTTACTATATCCATAGTTTTACATTTTTCAGAAAGTCATATAGTTGGAATCATACAGAAAGTAACATTTTAAGGCTGGACACGGTGGCTCACGCCTGTAATCCCAGCACTTTTGGGAGGCCAAGATGGGTGGATCACCTGAGGTCAGGAGTTCAAGACCAGCCTGGCCAACATGGCGAAACCCTGTCTCTACTAAAAATACAAAAATTAGCCGGGTGTGGTGGCAGGCGCTTGTAATCCCAGCTACTCAGGAGGCTGAAGCAGGAGAATCGCTTGAAGCTGGGAGGCAGAGGTTGCAATGAGCCAACCTTATGTCTTTGCACTCCAGCCTGGGAGACAGAGCAAGACTCTGTCTCAAAACAAAACAAAACAAAAAAGTAGCGTTTTTAGGTTGGCTTGTTTGACTTGGTAATATGCATGTATGGTAATTTGCATGTATAGTAATTTGTATCTTCTCTTCTTCCTGATCAGCCAGGGTAAATAGACATTTCTCACATTTATCAATCTCCCAAAGTGTTTGGTGTTGCTGATCTTCCTTTTTTTCCTGAAACCAATAGTATAACAAAATACCATAGACTGGGTAGCTTATAAACAGTAGAAAATGATTTCTTACAGTTCTGGAGTCTGCAGAGTCCAAGGTCAAAGTGCTGTCAAATTTGCTGTGTGGTAAGGAACCTTCCTGGATCATAGATGTGTTCTTTTTCTCTGTGTCCTCACATGGCAGAAGGGGTGGAGGGGCTTTCTGGGCTGTGTTGTGTAAGAACACTAATCCCATTCATGAGGGCTTGGCTCTCATGATTTCACTACCTCGAAAAATCCGCCCTTGTGATTAGGTTTCAGCAGATGAACTTTTGGGAACACAAACATTCAGACCACAGCAGATGGTTTTGTTTTTTATCCCTCTGCTTGCTTTGGGTTTAATTCTCTCATTTTATTTTATTTTTTATTTATTTATTTATTTATTTATTTATTTATTTCCATTTTCTTAGGGGAGAAGTCAGGGTTATTGATTTGAGACTCTTATAATATTGATATTTAGTGCTAAAAATGTGTATTTAAGTGCAGTTGTTGCTGCATTCTACAAACCCCGATATGTTATTTTTTCATTTTTATTCAGTTCAAAATATTTTCTTTTTTCATAGTCTCCTTGAACCAGGGTTTTTTATACGTGTGTTTCTTAGTTTTCATGTATTTGAGTATTTCTTAGCATTATTTTTGTTATTGGTTTCTAATATCATTGATTTGTGGTCAGGATATGTACTTTGTATGACTTACATTCTTTTTACTTAATCTTTTTAATGAGATTTATTGTATGGCCTAAAACATTGTCTGTTTTGGTAAGTGTTCCATAGGTACTTGAAAGGCATGCTGTTTTTTAAGTCTGCTCTATTCTTGCTAATTTTCTGCCTCCTTGTTCTATCACTTCCTGAGTAAAGGGTATTGAAATCTCAGATTACTTAGAAATTGTCTATTTCCTTTTATAGTTCTATCTACTTTGGCCTCATGTATTTTGAATTTCTTATGTTATTAGGGGCATAAACATTTAGGATTATTATATCTTCTTGATTAACTGAAACTTTCATCATTATGACATGACCTTATTTATTGCTGGAAATTGTTTTGCTGTGAAATCTACTTTGATATTAATTGAACCATTTCTTCTCAGTAGTCTTCTGTCAAGTGTTAGCATGTATCTTTTTCTATTCTTGCGGCCGATTTGTCTCTTTACATTTAACATACATTTCTTATAGACAGCATGTAGTTGGGTATTGCTTTCTTATCGAGTCTGTCAGTCTGCATTTTAATTGAGGCTTGTGGACCAGTTTCATTTATAATGTGATACTCAATATAGTTAAGTTTGCCTGTCATTGTGCTGTTTGATTGCTGTCAGTCTTGCTGCTATTTGTTCCCCTTCTTTTTCTGCTTTCCTTTAGATTAATCAGCTATTTTCTATGATTTAATTTCGTATTTCTTTTTTGGTTTATTATATATAACTCTTTGTTTGCTATCTCAGTGATTTATTTAGGATTTATAGTATATAATTTTAACCTATCACAGTCTACCTTCAAGTAATGTTATACCACATCATAGATGGTATAAGAAAATGACAATGGTACACTTTATTTATTTATTTATTTTTGTTGTTGTTGTTGAGACGGAGTCTCGCTCTGTCGTCCAGGCTGGAGTGCAGTGGCCGGATCTCAGCTCACTGCAAGCTCCGCCTCCCGGGTTTACGCCATTCTCCTGCCTCAGCCTTCCGAGTAGCTGGGACTACAGGCACCCGCCACCTCGCCCGGGTAGTTTTTTTTGGTTTTTTTTTTTTTTTTTTTAGTAGAGACGGGGGTTTCACCGTGTTAGCCAGGATGGTCTCGATCTCCTGACCTCGTGATCCGCCCGTCTCAGCCTCCCAAAGTGCTGGGATTACAGGCTTGAGCCACCGTTTTATTTATTTTTTTTGTCCCAGACAGTTCCTTCCTGGATCTGTGGGAATATAGATTTTGCCAAGTTTAGAATGTTTTGGGCCAATTATTTTTCAAATTTCTTTTCTGTCTTTGTTGTTTTCTATTTGGAGATTTATATATTAGTTGCTTGAAGGTTTCTCATGGTTCATCACAACAAATTTATGATTGTGATCTGTGTTTATTTTCTATTGTAGTTTTTACCTCTGACATTGTAATTTGCATTTCTACAGGTGTGGTTTGATTTTTTTAAAAATACCTTTCATGCCTCCACTTACTGTCTCGAGCTTTATTTGGGGTACAGTGATTTACTTATAAACAGAATTCTTATTGTTCTTGCTTCTAGATTCTGGGTAATTTGCCACTCCTGAGGCAAGAGTTTTTGGATTATTTATCATCCTGTGAAGTATGAGTTTTTTGGGCCTGGCTCTTGGGTAATGGACCCTCTTCTGGGCACTTTGTGAACACCAGGCATGGTTTCTCCTAATCTTTTTCTATTGTGTCCCCCCACCACTCGCCACCCCTAGGTCTTGGGAAGTTGCCTAGCACACATCCATTTTTTTCATTATTCCACTAAATACTTTAGAGGGGACCTCTGCAGATCTCCAGGGTTTGTTTCCTCTGCTGCTTTATCCTCTCCAGTGTTCTGTCCTGTGATTTCTTTCTGCTTTTGTTTTACTACATTCTTAGCGTCACTGCCCCAGCTCAGGGAATCTATGTCAGATTTTCTCGCTTTATCATGGTCTGGGAGCTCTGGCAACAAAAGAAGCTCTATCAACAAAAAGGCCTACATTTGTTTCCTGTCTTTCAGTGATGACCATCTTCATTATCTGAAGTCCACTGTGTTGAAAATCATTGTTTAATATATTTTGTCTGGGCCGGGCGCGGTGGCTCAAGCCTGTAATCCCAGCACTTTGGGAGGCCGAGGCGGGCGGATCACGAGGTCAGGAGATCGAGACCATCCTGGCTAACACAATGAAACCCCGTCTCCACTAAAAAAATACCAAAAAATTAGCCGGGCGTGGTGGCGGCGCCTGTAGTCCCAGCTACTCGGGAGGCTGAGGCAGAAGAATGGCGGGAACCCGGGAGGCGGAGCTTGCAGTGAGCCGAGATTGCGCCACTGCACTCCAGCCTGGGTGACAGAGCGAGACTCTGCCTCAAAAAAAAAAAAAAAATATATATATATATATATATATATATATATATATTTTGTCTGTGTTGGTTGTTTCAGGTAAGGAGGAAAATCAGCACCCGTTGCTCCCTCTTGGCTGGAAGCAGATTGTAGCAGAACTCCAGCACATGCAGCAGACTAGCCAGAGTACTTTGCTTCCTCCTTTGCTCAGCTGCTTCCTTCTCTTTTTTTATTTCTCAGCGTAGCCTTCTCTTCCTCAGAGAAATATTCCCTGGGCCAAGTATAGGTCAGATTCTCTTACATGACTGAAAAACTATGTATTCTTATAGCATCTATCTGAATTTGTAATTGTCACTTTTTTTCTGTGTTCTTTACTACACTTTAAGCTAAACAAGATCAGACGTGTTGTCTGTTTTATCTGAAGAGCTTTTTAAAATATTTTCTACATTGCAAGCACTTAATAGATACATATCCATTCAGTGTATGAATCAGTGCCATGTTGAAATGCACAGTCCTTTATATTTAAAAACCTACTCATGTATTTTATCTCTATTTTGTTTTCTCCCGGTTACAGATTTTGTTAGCCTATTGAAAATCAAGAATGCAATAGCTGCATGTGAAAGATCAATAGAACATAAAAAATGTAACTGTGAACAACTTAAAGTAAAATTTCAAAAAATGAAAAATAAGATTAGCATGCTACAAAAGGAACTATCTGAAACAGACGAAACCAAATCACAGTTAGAGCATCAGAATCTTGAATGTAAACAAAAGCTCTGTAATTTCAGGTATCACATTCTAGTTTTAAAGAAATATTTGAACTATTTATACTAAAGATATGTAGGATAATTTTTGTAATAGCTGACTTACCTTCTAGGGTTTACTAGAGAAGAAAACTTAAAATTGTGGAATGTGAAATTTTTGGATAAAATATCACAAGTTCTTAATTGTGAATACTTCTCTAATAATTAATTGCATATTCCTTTAAATCATTATTTTAATGGCTATATAGAATTTTACCCTATGGAAATTTCATTATTTAATAAATTGAAATTGGGGGTTTTAATTTTTTGTATTAATGCTCTAAGAAACATCTTATATATCCATAGTTTTCTACATTTCTATTTCTTTGGATAAATTTTTCAAAATAGAGCTATCTGGTTAGAGTATAGGAGCTTTTTAAAAGAGATCTTTGATTAAATATTACTAAGTTGTTTTTAAGAAAGTTTATAATTTGAGTATGAAATGTATACTTTTCTCCACCCAGAGTAATTATTTTTAAAATTAACCAGTTTTATCGTTTTTTTTTGTTTGTTTGTTTTTTTCTTGTCCTTTTGAGACAGAGTCTTGCTCTGTCACCCAGGTTGGAGTGCAGCGGTGCAGCTCACTGCAACCTCTGCTTCCGGGTTCAAGTGATTCTTGTGCCTCAGCCTCCCAAGTAGCTGGGATTACAGGCACGCATCACCATGCCTTTCTAATTTTTTTTTTTTTTTTTTTTAAGTAGAGATGAGGTTTTGCCACTTTGACCAGACTGGTCTCAAACTCCTGACTGCAAGTTATCCCCTGGCTTTGGCCTCCCAAAGTTCTGGGATTACAGTGTGAGCAACCACGCCTGGCCCAGTTTTACTCTTAATATGCAGTGAATGAAAAGTAAAATGGAAAGTGATTACTGATTAGCTTAGTCAACATCTGTCTGTGCTACAGAGTTTAAATTAATTCAAACTTCTATGCGGAAGGCAGATATTATTCTTTATTGTTTAAATATTAGATCTTGTTTGAGAATGGATTTAAAAATTGCTTGTAAAAGATGGATTAGAGACTTAAATGTTAGACCTAATACCATAAAAACCCTAGAGGAAAACCTAGGTAGTACCATTCAGGACATAGGCATGGGCAAAGACTTCATGTCTAAAACACCAAAAGCAACGGCAGCAAAAGCCAAAATTGACAAATGGGATCTCATTAAACTAAAGAGCTTCTGCACAGCAAAAGAAACTACCATCAGAGTGAACAGGCAACCTACAGAATGGGAGAAAATTTTTGCAATCTACTCATCTGACAAAGGGCTAATATCCAGAACCTACAAAGAACTCAAACAAATTTACAAGAAAAAAACAAACAACCCCATCAAAAAGTGGGCAAAGGATATGAACAGACATTTCTCAAAAGAAGACATTCATACAACCAACAGACACATGAAAAAATGCTCATCATCACTGGCCATCAGAGAAATGCAAATCAAAACCACAATGAGATACCATCTCACACCAGTTAGAATGGCAATCATTAAAAAGTCAGGAAACAACAGGTGCTGGAGAGGATGTGGAGAAATAGGAACACTTTTACATTGTTGGTGGGATTGTAAAGTAGTTCAACCATTATGGAAAACAGTATGGCGATTCCTCAAGGATCTAGAACTAGATGTACCATATGACCCAGCCATCCCATTACTGGGTATATACCCAAAGGATTATAAATCATGCTGCTATAAAGACACATGCATACGTATGTTTATTGCGGCACTATTCAAATAGCAAAGACTTGGAATCAACCCAGATGTCCATCAGTGACAGACTGGATTAAGAAAATGTGGCACATATACACCATGGAATACTATGCAGCCATCAAAAAGGATGAGTTTTGTGTCCTTTGTAGGGACATGGATGCAGCTGGAAACCATCATTCTTAGCAAACTATCACAAGAACAGAAAACCAAACACCGCATGTTCTCACTCATAAGTGGGAACTGAACAATGAGATCACTTGGACTCGGGAAGGGGAACATCACACACCAGGGCCTATCATGGGGAGGGGGGAGGGGGGAGGGATTGCATTGGGAGTTATACCTGATGTAAATGACGAGTTGATGGGTGCTGATGAGTTGATGGGTGCAGCACACCAACATGGCACAAGTATACATATGTAACAAACCTGCACGTTATGCACATGTACCCTAGAACTTAAAGTATAATAATAATAAAAAATAAATAAAAGCGTAAAAAAAAAATTGCTTGTAAAATGCATACTAATCAACAGAATAAGTCAAAAGTGTTACCAGAAAAAGAAACATAAAACGTATGGGTAACATCTTAGATTCCTTAGCTTAGTCTTGGATTATTGTCATCTGGAGATATATGTTGCAAGAAGACATCTGAAGGTGCTATCTTACAATGTAAATCATGTTTAGGGACACTTGCAATATTTTATGAAGATGCAAATTTATTTCTAGTGAAGGTATCAACTTGTTTATTAAAAAAAAACTTTTTTTTAAATTAGCTAACTCTAAATGATTCATCCTGACTGAGGAGTAATTATTACTGTGTGAAGAAAAGGTAATTTTTAACTTGTAGCTTTACCTAATAATTTTCAACATCCTTTTCCATAATATTTACTAAAATTAATAATAACAGAAGCTAATCAATTAGCAGGATGTTCCTTACTACCTTTCAATTTATATATGTTCTTTGGAAGATATCGAAGTGAGATATTAACATGAAAACTAGAAAGAAAAAATATTCAAGAACATTGGCACATTATTAGGATAGTAAACCAGTATATGAGTGTTTTGTTTTTAAAGGATTTTAAGATAAGTATATTTAACTACAGCTGTATCTTACAAGAAGAAGAAGAAAAAAGAAGAAAGGCTGAAGAGTTGTATGAAAAAGATACAGAAGAGTTAAAAATAATGGAAGAGCAGTATAGGACACAAACTGAAGTGAAAAAACAACTTCAACTGACTCTCAAATCATTGGAAGTGGAACTGAAGACTGTAAGAAGTAACTCAAATGAGGTAAATTAATGTTTGGTAAAATTTTACATTTCTAATATTATTTTATTAATATGACTTAGAATATCCCTTTGACTTTATATATATGATGTAGTTCTAAAACAAACTACAAATTTTATTTCATCTTAAAAATAAATGAAACTTACAACTGCAATTATTTATTATAAATCTTGGCTTCAAAGTTATATTTTATTTCAGCTCAAAGACCTTTGGAAAACAATGATAACCCATAATATATACTTAGTGATATTTTGTTGATAAGTAATTTGTTCCTAGTGACATAGTTCAGTGTAGGTTTCCCTATTTCACATTAATTATGGTTTCAAACATTGTGAAAAGGAAATAAAAGTTATCATAATAGTATATGATCTCAGGATTTCCTAAGAAGAGCTTTATAAATTTTATCTTCTTTGGTGTTTTGAAAGAAAAGGTTTCTATTGTATTTGCATGTCTACCCCATGGAAGTAACTGTGATCTGGTGGAGGAGCACTAGAAGCAGAGTCAGAGGACCTAGGAAAAATCCAGGAACTTGCTTCTATTTTTGACCTTTCCTTGCAGAATTGTGATAACTAAATGAATTTATTGATGTATGCATACAAAAGTGCTTAGTACAATGCCCAGATCTGTCATTTATCAATACATGTCATTGTTAAAACTGACTCTAAAAATGTAAGAAAAGTAGAATTATCTATAAAATATTCACAGAAAAAAATAAACTTAAGGAATTTGGAAAATTTCATCTGTCCAGATATCTGCAGAGCTAAGGCTCTTACTATAGGGAAAGTAAAGGTTAGATGTTAGTGTGTAAACCCAGTTTCTAAATGTAATCATAGTTTTTAATCATTTATGTTTTTGGGTTTGTTGAAATTCAGTAAAAGCCTTTTTAAAAAAAAATTACGAGATTCTTAAGTAATTTCTAGTGGTTTCTTTTTTTTTTTTCTTTTATAGATCCATTGTCTTCAAATACATTTTTGAACTTTTGAGAATTTATGCTCTAAAAGGTTTGAGGTTTTGATTCAACTTTTTTTTTCCAGTTGGATATCCAGATGGCAACTCTTTCATTGTATAAATGTAACAGGTTATTACTTACTTGGTTTCAGAAGAAATCATAATATGTCATTTTATTGGGTGCTAGTTGAAAGTTTTCTTTGTTTTATTTAGAGTTCTCATACTCATGAAAAAGAAAGAGACCTGTGGCAGGAAAATCACTTGATGCGGGATGAAATTGCCAGACTCAGGCTGGAAATAGACACAATTAAATATCAGAACCAGGAAACAGAAAAGAAATATTTCAAGGATATTGAAATTATAAAGGAAAACAATGAAGACCTTGAAAAGACTCTAAAGCTGAATGAGGAAACATTAACAAAAACAATAACCCGTTACAGTAAAGAGCTTAGTGCTCTGATGGATGAGAATACAGTGCTCAATTTGGAGCTAGAGAAGGAAAAACAAAGCACACAAAGACTGAAAACAGAAATGGAATCATACCCTTGTAGACTGACTGCTGCCCTACATGATCACGATCAATGTCTGTCAGCAAAAAGAGACCGACAGCTTGCTTTCCAGAGCACAGTAAATGAATGGTGTCATTTACAAGAAAATATTAATTCTCACATTGAAATTCTTTCTCAGCAACTTTCTAAAATTGAGAGTACATCCAGTGGCCTGGAAACTGAGCTCCATTATGAAAGAGAGGCTGTCAAAGAAAAGACATTGGCTATAGAACACATGCAAGGAGTCCTAAGCCGAACACAGTGTCAACTGAAGGACATTGAGCACATGTACCAAAATGACCAACCTATTTTTGAAAAATACGTGAGAAAGCAGCAATCTATAGAGGATGGACTATTTCAACTACAAAGCCGAAATCTGTTGTATCAACAGCAGTGTAATGATGCTGACAAGAAAGCTGACAATCAGGAAAAAACAATAATTAATATCCAAGCCAAATGTGAAGATACTGTAGAAAAACTTCAAGCTGAGTGTAGAAAGCTAGAAGAGAACAATAAGGAGTTGATGAAGGAATGTACTCTTTTAAAAGAAAGACAATGCCAATATGAAAAAGAGAAAGAAGAAGGAGAAGTAAGTATCAAGAAAAATAAGTATTTTTCAAACTTTCTGAAGTAAAATTTAAAGTATATTTGGTTATGGCTAAACACTGAATCAAGTTGAATATCAAAATACATACATGATCAACAGTTCTGCTCTATCACCTTAGAAACATAACTTGTTTCCAGCAAATAAAAGTTAGAGCTAGGAGATGCTTTCCTTTGAGTAAAGACAATGTGACACTTAGGAAAATTTAAGCATTTCAGTTACAAAATATTAATATAGACTAACATTTATAATGTAGTCTTAGACTGCTGAAATAATTTTAATGTCTGTATGTTGCCACATTTCAGGATTATGATAAAGCAGATATAAAGAAATATGCATACCTAAAGTGTTATTTTGAAATTGATTCAATTAATTGGATTACTTTCACAGTTAATTCCACATTTCCCAGATGAACTAAAGTGTATTTCCTATTTTATAATTATTCTTCCTCAATAGCTTCTAATGTATCTTACTTGATATAATTTTATTTTTATTCATGTCAATTTGACTTAAATCTGAAAATAATTCAGTCTCAAATTATGTATTGATACAACCATTCCGTTCTTTAAAGACATCTTTCTTACATTATAATGTGGGGAAAATGTGGTAAATGTTAGCCAAACCATACTTGATTTAATCTTCCCACTGGCATTTATAACTTACTTTCAATTTTTCAGTCATAATATGGTCATAATTTTTATTTCAAGGCTCAATGACTCTCATTTGGATATAATGTTGTCCAGTACAAAGATAAGCTTAGCTGTCTGTGATTTTTTGGTTTCACATTGGATCCTCATTGTTAGACTAATGAGGGCTGGTAGGAATGGTGGGAGTAGGGAAGAGAGGCACAGCAGCTGAGGTCAGGGAGGGAAGTGGAAGCCAGGTTACCTAGAGCCTCTGAGGCCATTGGCATGTTACTTTTCTTCTGAGATGGAAATCTGTTGGAATGATTTGAGCTGGTGGCTGAATATGTGAGGAACTCTGAGGTTGGTTTGAGCTGCTTCTTATAAAAAAGAGAGAAAACATTGCACAGTGTAAAATTCACTACCACCAGTCCCACCCACATGCCTGTTTCTTTTTGAGACCTCAGAAGGTTTTTAAGCATTGCACATTCATCAGTGGACTGAATCTGTTGTATGAGTAACACAGCACCAGTTTGGCACAAAGATAACACCTTCTTTATCCTTAACTGGATTCAGAAGTAAATAGGAATGTGTACACATGAAGAAGAATCAATGTGTGTGGTGATATTTCTCAAAATGTATACGTTAGAGTTAAATACTATTAACAAAATTTAATAATAAGGTGATATGTAAAATCAATAACAAAAATAACATCTTACCAGGTAGTCATGAGACAGCTTCAGCGAGAAGTGGGGGATACCCTGAACAAACAGTCACTGTCAGAAGCTATGCTAGAGATTTCATCACAATGTCACCATAATTTAGAAGATGAGACACGAGATTCAAAAAAGAAATTAGACCAGCTGAGAAGTCAAGTATGTATGAAACTTAGCATATCAACAGTTACTCTGTAGCTGGTTAAATAATATCAAGTGTTTCAGGACACTAGTTTCAGTGGAGAGCTTTCTTTTGTATTTTCATTATAATTAATTTTGTTAAAATTTGATTATAATATACCCATTTCTCAATCTCTGCCATGTTTTATAATTACAAATATTTTTCTTAGTATTTCCCCTTATGAAAGTTGAGAATTACACATCATTTCTCACAGAAGATTAGAGAATTATTTTTTCTTTTTACAGTATATTTTTAGTGATTTTTTTCATTGCCACGTGGAGACAAGCCAGATTAATTCAGAGGATAATGTCTAATGGAATGTTTCAGAAAATTTTCTTTTTTTAATCTCTACTTTTCTGTGTGAATAAAGACTTGTGCGTACTTATTTCATGGTTTCTGGTTAACTTGTATGGAAAGGCCATTCTACAGAATAAATTAGTATTTTGATGAAAATCCTTACTCTGACTTTATATTGGGCTATAGTCATAGAACTATGGACAGTTAATATTTGCCAACATGTATGTGTCTACTTTCTCTTGTTTAAAAAAATAAAAACACAAAAATTTACAAATGGGGTTATAGGAGGTCAGCAAAGGGTAGGTTTGAGATGTTTGGGCGGGTCAAATGGGCATTTCGACAACATGGCTTCTCCTTCGGCATGTTCAATGGACTCTCTGCAGTTTAAGATGACACTTTTAAATAAATTGTCTCCTAATGATGACGTGAGCCCTGCCACTCAATAGGAGAATCAACGGAACCTGTAGGATCTTACCTGAAATTTATCTTGTCTATTTTAATTATTTTTCTGTTTATTTTAAAATTTTCTTGTGGTTTCCCTGGAAAGGAAAGATGATGCTTAGTTTTAAATGTTAAAAATGGGCCAGATGCCATGGGTCACACCTCTAATCCAAGCACTTTGGGAGGCTGAGGCGGGTGGATCACCTGAGGTCAGGAGTTTGAGACCATCCTGGCCAACATGGCGAAAATCCTGTCTCTACTTAAAAAAAAATACAAAAATTAGCCGGGCATGGTGGTGGCGCAAGCCTGTAGTCCCAGCTACTCGGGAGGCTGAGGCAGGAGAATCGCTTGAACCTGGTGGGTGGAGATTGCAGTGAGCCAAGATGGTGCCTGAGTGAGACTCCGTCCCCAAAAAAAAGTGCAAGTTTTCTTGATATAACAAAAGTAAATGGATATAGACAAAAAAGAAATGAAATTATAGTTGATATAGTGGTGTTTGGAATTGAAAAATATAAATGCTTACTATAAAGTAATTTCCTATATTTCCCTATTTTACCAATTTTGTAAATGTATTTGATAAAATATAAATTAAAAAAGAAAAACACTGTGTTTTAATCGTAGAGCATAGGTCAGTAAACTTTTCTGTAAAGGGCCAGGTAGTATTATTTGAGACTTTGTGAGCCATAAGATCCTTGTTGCAACAGCTCAACACTACAGTTACAGCACAAAAGTAGCCATAAACAATATGCAGACTGAAGGGGTGTGGCTGCGTTCCAGTAAAATTTAGTTAAAACAGGTAATAGGTCGATTTGTCCTAGATTATCATTTTTTAATAAAATAGATTGTGATAGTCTAAAACAGTATTTTATATATAACCATATTTTGTTCATTCATTCACCTATTGATGGGCATTTGGGTTATTTCCACACCTAAAGGTTGTTTTTAATTCTTTGTTTTAGTTGCAAGAAATGCAGGATCAACGCACAGGGACTCTAAGATGTGCTGAGGAGATGCCAGACCACGTGCAAAAGTACAATTTAAAGCAGCATACAAAATTTCTTGAGTATTTATAAAGCAAATGAGTAGTGTAGTATGAGAATTATATCAGTTAAGATAATAAGTATGTCTGTGTGAAGCCAAGGAAAAATTTCAGCTTTAAGCTATTTTGAAATGCATAAATTTTCTACATTATTTTTAATTTTACACATCATCCACAAAACAAAGGTAGAAAAATAACAGTTGCTCAATTTTCTACTTTTCAAATATCTCAGAATTTATGTAATTATTCCTTCAGATGTTTGTTCACAATTTATATGATTTTTTAAAAAATTATGTCTGACAATAATTATTTTAAAATATATATTTTAGGCTTAAAATAGAAAATGCCATGTTAAAAATTAGAATGAAAAAGCGAGCGAACAAAATTGAGCAGCTTCAGAAAGTTTTGGTAAGTTCAAGTTCGATAAGTCAATCTCTTATTTTCTGTCACACTGAAAAGGAATTTTATTTTTCTCATAGGACAGATTGAATATCCCTTGTCCAAAATGTTTGGGAGGACCAAAAGTGGATTTTTTCAGATTTTGGAATATTTGTATACACCTAATGAAATACCTTAGGGATGGTACCGAAGTGTAAATGCAAAATACATTTATGTTTCATATACACCTTATGCACATAGCCTGAAGATATTTTCTTTCTTTTTTTTTTTTTTTGCCCGGGGTGGGGGTGCAGTGGGGCACAGATTCTTGATCTGTCGCCCAGACTGGAGTGAAATGGTACGATCTCAACTCACTGCAACCACCGCCTCCCAGGTTGAAGCAATCCTCCTGCCCCAGCCTCCCAAGTAACTGGGACTACAGGTGCGTGCAGCCACAGCAGGCTAATTTCTGTATTTTTAGTGGAGACAGTTTCACCATGTTGGCCAGGCTCGTCTCGAACTCCTGACCTCAGGTGATCCACTCGCCTCAGCTTCCCAAAGTGCTGGGATTACAGGCATGAGCCATCACATCTGGCCTGTACAATGTTTTACAAAAATGTTTTGCATGTAACAAAGTTTTAACTTGTGTTTCCATCACAGCCTGTCACATGAGGTCAGGTGTGGACCTTTCCGGTTGTGGTATCATGCATGTGCTCGAAAAGTTTCAGATTGTAGAGCATTTTGGATTTCAGATTTTCAAGTTAGGAATGATCAACCCAGATTAGAGATGCTCCTTGACTTACAAAAGGGCTACATGATAATGTCTCCTGTTTAACTTAAACATTATTAATAATATTTGACTTTTTCAGATGCAGCAGGTGTGCAAGAAAACATAACTACAGAAGTAGACAAAGGTATGTTGCCAAAAATTATGAATTAAATTTAAATCATGGATTTCTGAAGTAAATGTAAATAGTGAATGGGTTGCTTGGTTAACAAATACCACATTAAATACTTATACACATTACTGAAAGATGTGACAACATAAACATTCATAATGAAAAGTATACTGAGGCCTCATTAGTTTATCATCTTCCATAGCTTTTAAAAAAATCTTAAGAAGTCTGTGTGTATCCCTTTTTTTCCCTGGCTCTACACTTGTTCCATCTCTGTGGAACTGTCAGCTTGCACACTGCAACTGTTCTCAGAAAACAAAGGTATCATCAGCTTCTCAAAGTTATGGTAGCGATTTAAGGCCAAGAGATGCGAGACTCATGTATCAAGCAATTACAGTTCATAAGCAGTCACTTGACCAGTCATATTAGAGAGAGAGAGAGAGAGAGAGTGTGAGAGTGTGTGCGTGTGTGTGTGTGTGCGCGCGCGCACGCGCGCGCGCGCATTTTATGTATACCTGGTTTCTGGACTCTGTTCTGTTCTATTGATCTCTTTATCTTTATGCCAAAATCACACTGTTACAATTTTTGTAGCTTTGTAATAATTCTTCAAACTGGGTTGTATTTTCCTCTAAATTTATTCTTTTTTTTTTTCAGAGTTATTGTGCATTTCTGTGTCATCTACATGCCATGCGAGTCTTAAAACCAATTGTCAATTTCTACAAAATACCTGCTTGGATTTGGGCTGTGATTACATTACGTCATGAGAAAGTATGAACATCTTAACAATGTTGAGTCTCTCAACCCGTGAATAAGGTATTTTCTTAGATCTTCTTTGATTTTTCTCAACAATACTTTTTAGTTATCATTGTACAGATATTTTGCATAGTGTGTCAGATATATTCCCAAGAATTTTATTTTAATGCTATTATAAATAGTATTATTTTTAAAATTTCAATTCCTAGCAGTTTATTTCTAACATATAGAATTATAATTGATTTTTGTATATTGATCATGTATCCTGCAATGTGGCAAAACTCACTGGTGTCAGTAACGTTATAATTGATTTCACTTGGTTTTCCACATAGATGATTATGTCTGCAAATAAAGACCGTTTTACGTATTTCTTTTCAGTCTAGATGCTTTTTATTTTCCTCCATTTCTTTCTTCCTCCCTTCCTCCCTTTCTTCCTTCCTTCCTTCCTTTCTTCCTTCTCCCAACTCCCTTTTAAAAAGTGGTTACAGTGGCTCAAATCTGCAGTACAGTGTTGAATAGAAGTGGTAGGAGCTGACATGCCTGTCTTATTCTCGATCTTAGGGGAAAGCATTCAGTCTTTCATCATTACATAGGATGTTAGCATTAGGTATTTTAAAGATGCCCTTTGACATGTCAAAGAAATTCTCTTGTATCCCCAGTTTGCTGAGATTTTTTTTTTTTTAATGAAAAATGTTTAGTTTTCTCAAATGCTTTTTCTGCATCTAATACATAATCATATGGTTTTTTATGTTGTTAATATAATTAAAGGATTAATTGATTTGGGGGAGAAAGTTAAGTTGATATTTAATTTAAAATAATTTTTAAATGTTTTTTCTTGAATTTTTTAGCTTAAATCTTGTATTCTGTTTAAAATGCTCTATGTCAATTCTTTTTGAAAGTTCTGGTGAAATATACATAACATAAAATTTAGAGTTTTAACAATTTTTGACTCCATAGTTCAGTGGCATTAAGTACATTCACAATGTCATACAACAATCGCTATCCATTTCTACAAGTTTTTCATCATCCCTAAAAGAAATTCTGTACCCATTAAACATCTTCCCATAATCCCTCTCTTCATCCCTAGTAACCTCTATTCTACTTTCTGTCTCTATGAATTTACCTATGCCAGGTATATTATATAACTGAAATCATAAAACATTGGCTTTTTGTGTCTGGGTTATTTCACTTAGCATAATGTTTTCTTTTTTTTTTTTTTTGAGACGGAGTCTCGCTCTGTCGCCCAGGCTGGAGTGCAGTGGCGCGATCTCGGCTTACTGCAAGCTCCGCCTCCCAGGTTCACGCCATTCTCCTGCCTCAGCCTCCCGAGTAGCTGGGACTACAGGCGTCCACAACCGCGCCCGGCTAATTTTTTGTATTTTTAGTAGAGACGGGGTTTCACCGTGGTCTCGATCTCCTGACCTTGTGGTCCGCCCGCCTCGGCCTCCCAAAGTGCTGGGATTACAGGCGTGAGCCACCGCGCCCGGCAGCATAATGTTTTCAAGGCTCATGTATATTGTACAGCATGTATCGGTAGTTTATTTCCTCTTATTTGCAATTTTCTGTTGCAGAGAAATACCACATTTTATTTAACAGTTGATGGACATTTGGATTGTTTCCAGGTTTTAACTATTATGAATAATGTACTGTGGACACATATGTGGACATATGTTCCTCTTGGGTGAATACTCGAGTGGGAATCGAGGTCAAATGGTAACTGTGTTTAATCTTAAGGAACTGTCAGGCTGTTATTCAACACAGCTGTACAATTTTACATTTCCGCCAGCAGTGTATGAGGGTTCCAGTTTCTCCACATCTTTTCCAGTATTTATTTTTCATCTTTTTTATTATAGGCATTCTAGTGGTGTGAAGTGGTACCTCACTGTGGTTTTGATTTGCCTTTCCCTTTGATGTTGAGCATCTTGTCATGTGGTTACTGGACATTGTCTATGTTCTTGGATGAAAAACCTGGTCATTATCCTCCTTTGACCATGTTTTAGTTGATGCCTTTTTGTTAATAATTTGTAAGAGTTCTTTATATATTCTGAACATGAATATATTTTTTTACACTTTTTTCATAAACTTTGTTCTAAATCTTGTATTCTTTATTGTGTGTTTTAAAATTTTGTTTTATCAGGCTCTTTTCTCAAGAATTTACCATATATATTAGTATCATATTTCTATATTCCAGTCTTGTTTTCATGATTTGCTTCCTTGCCCCAAAGAAAAAGATACACTCTCATTATCCAAATAATTTTCTGCTTTACAGCAGTGAGCTGTCATCTTGCCACTGCACTCCCAGCCTGAGTGACAGAGTGAGACCCTATCTCTAAATAAATAAACACATACTGAAAATCTAAAACAGGAAAATAGCTAATAGGTCACATGGTGATGGAGGCTATGAAACCATAAGGCAGCTGAGAGAATGCCAGGCTGGAGGAGTTACTAGTTTGTACAGGATGGTCAGTGATGGCCTCTCTCATGAGGTGACATCTGAGTAGAGGAGACCTGATGGAACTGGAGCAAGCTGTGGACACGTTTGAGGGAAGAGAAGGTATCAATGTAGGAGTAACAGCACGCAGGTGCATTAGAGAAAAGTAAAAAGGCAGTGAATGGGGAGACTACAGGGAAAGGGAGCAGGGGTGCAGGAAAAGGAGATGAAGTCAGGGGGTTTGGAGGACGCAGGGATCATGTGGTGTCTTTTGGGAAATTTGAAGAATTTTAGCTTTTCCTCTGTGTGAAAGGAAAAGAGCAATGGTATACCTGATTTGTATTTTAAAAGCTGTGTTAGGATACCATGTGGAAACCAGGATGCAGGAGACAAAGGTGGAAGCAGGAAGACCCATTGGGTTCTATTGTGGTCATCCAGGCAAGAAATGGTAGGATTTGCTCCTTGGTAGGGATAGCAGGAGACATTGGAAGAGGTCATCTTGTGAACACAGGTTGAAGGAGGAGCCCGATTTTTCTTTGGGGTGTGAGATATAGAAAATGAAGGAAGTCAAATGTCACTCTTTTTATTTTTTTTTTCCTTTTTGTCTGAACAGTAGGTCAGTGAGTATTAATTCACTGCAGTTGGAGAGACTGGGGCACACAGGTTTTCTGTGGGAGAATCAGGAGTTTGGTTTGGGAGTTGTTAGATTTTTGATGTCTGTTGGATACCAAAGAGGAAACATCATGAAGCCAGGTGGATGCATGAAGTCTGGAAACCAGGGAAGAAGCCTGGACCAGAGTCATGGCTTTAAACCTTAGAGTGGTTGACATCAACTTAGTGTGGGTGTGATGCAGAAAAGCGTAGAGGTGCTGTCACTGAGCCCTATAAGAAATGGTCCATTGATGCAAAGGAGATTAGCCAGGGTGTTAGCTTCCTAGGGGTGCTATAACAAACTACTAAAACCAGGTGGCCCAAAACAACAGAAATGTGTTCATGGCAGTACTGGAGGCCAGATGTCTGAAATCAAGGTGCTGGCGAGGCCATGCTCTCTTTGGTGGCTCTAGGGGAGATCCTTCCTTAGCTCTCTGACTTCTGGAGTTTGCTGGCAACCCTTGTCATTCCGTGGCTTGTAGAGTCCTCACTCCACTCATGTAGCTGTCTTCCCCCTGTATGCCTTCACATCATCTTCCCTCTGTGCATATCTGTCTCCACATTTTTCTTTTTTAAATCTGAACACCAGTCATATTGGATTAAGGCTTACCCTAATGACTTCTTCTTAGGTTGGTTAAATCTGCAAAGACCCGGTTTCCAACTAAGGTCGTATTCTCAAGCGCCCTAGGTTAGGACTTCAACAAATCCTCGGAAACAATTCAACCCTTAAAAGCCGGTAAGCTGGTAGTAGCAGAACCACAGACGCATGATGCTCTAGAAGCCAAGTGAAGAATGTGCTTTAGGCAGGAAGGATGAGAAGGCAAGTGTAGACATTTTATTGAGGTTTGCAAGTAGGGCACGAGAAAACGGGGAGGTGGTGGAACAGAAACCAGAGTTCTAAGTGGTTTTAAAACAATAGGAGAAATAAAAGCATGTTTATATGCAGAGGGGGAAGATATGACAGTAAAAGGGGACAATTTGTAGAGTGATGTCTTTTGTAAGCAAGAGGGTGTAGGATCTAATAGCTGTGCAGAAGATGGCTGGTTTCACAAGCCATCCAGGGGATTCTGATGTGCACTCAGGTTTGAGAGCCACCGTTAAGATGATGACCTTCAGGACACTATAAAATTCTGTGTCTTATGATGTGTTTTATCCCATTAGCTGAAAATGAAACCTCCTTTTGTTTCAAATGATGATTATTGCCCCATGTGTACAAATAATAAGTTGAAATGGAACGTGACTGCACATATTACAGAGAGATGTGTGTAGGAGACGGTAGTTCTCCATTTGTGCTTTACTCTTAAGAGGCTTAATCCATTGGACTGTCTCTGTAAATTTCAATTTCTGTCATTGAGAAGTGTCTCTTGAGCATTGCCTGGGAGACCTGACTGTATCTCCAGCTGCTGTTTTTAGATGACCATGCATCACACACTTGTAGAGTGAAGGAAGTGTCATGGAGACTTGAAATAGTTGTATTTATCAGGTGTCAAATGCTGTATAACAAGTTAATATTCAAATACCCAAATTACTTTATATCAGATATTTTTAATATCACGTTTCTTTGTATTTATTTGGATCTTCTCTCTTCTCTAATAGTCTAGCTAGTGGCCTATCTTACTGATTTTTTCAATAAATCAGACACAACCTAGTATTTCCATTGACATTTTATCCAAAAAAGAATCCCCAGTTTGGAGTATCTGGCCATCTGATGACCTTATTTTGTTTCTTATAAACTGTAGTTGTAGATTGGCATAATCACCACACTGTTATTACTCTTGACCCCTCTTTATTCTAAAATATGCAGTTAGCAATGAAATGGCCATACTTTCTTTCTGAAGTCAATTAAAGTAGACTTTAATTTCCTAATGTTAGAAGACTGAAAAAAGTTGAGACAAGAGAGTTTTAATCAAAGTAGCAACTGCCTTGAGTGTTAGTAAAATAACTTACTATAAATAAATGTTTGACTACCACAAACATGCTTTGCTAGCTATTAAATTAACTTGAGAATACTGATTTTGCATTCTTTGGTAAAAAGTGTGAGATTATTAAGTTTCTTAACATTTTCTGAGGTCTACATTTTCAAAAAAGGTCATTTTTCTCATTCCCCTTTGAAAGAAGTCAAAAAGGATTTGAATTGCCTTTGGATACTAGAAAGTTTCTTCTGGAGTTTCTCTAAACATACATAAAACAAGGTAGAATGAGACTTGCCCTTGAGTATTCTCAGATTTTTGTCAATTCTGCTTGTGTCAAGGTTAACAATTTTACCCTGGGACCTTTATTCAACATTTCACAGATGTAGTATCTGCGCCCAGCACAGATGACAAAGATCATAAGGAGGACATGAAACAGTGGGAGGGGACCCAGAAAATGGCATCTATAATCCACGCAACATAGTAAGAGCAAAGATAGACACATACTTAGGGTGCTCTGGCTGCCCATCTCAGATGGGCTTAATACCAAATATTTCAGGTAGTGGTTAATAGTAAGCTTGGTGAATGGAAGAAGGTGGTAGTGAAGTTTTTCAAATATATAGTGTTTTAATACTTTAAAATAACTAGTATTACAATGTTTTACATTTTTCTATATAATTACTTTTATGTCCATCTAACTTATTCTCACAAACATGATATATATAATACATATATGTGAGATAGGTTATATATAAACATATCTCCTCGCTTTATAAATCTGGGTGCTCCTGTGCTGGAGCACTTGTTGAATTCAACACTTTACCATTATTTAATGCCCTTCTTTGTCTTTTTTGATCTTTGTTGATTTGAAATCTGTTTTGTCTGAAATTAAGATTGCATGCCCTGCTTTTTTTCTGTTTTCCATTTCCTTGGTAGATTTTCCTCCATCCCTTTATTTTGAGCCCATGGGTGTCATTATGTGTTAGACACGTCTCTTGAAGACAGCATACGATTGGTTCTTGCTTTTATATCCACCTTGCCACACTGTGCCTTTTTAGTGAAGGGTATTTAACCCATTTCCATATAAAGTTAGTGCTGATATTTGTGGATTTGATTCTGATGTTGTGTTGTTAGCCAACTGTTATGCCGGCTTGTTCATGTGGTTGCTTTATAGTGTCAGTGGTCTGTGTATTTAAGTGTGTTTTTGTACTAGCTGGTAGCGGTCTTTCTATATTTAGCGCTCCTTTCAAGATCTCTTGTAAGGCAGGTCTGGTGATAACAAACTCCCTCAACTTTTGTTTGTCTGAAAAGGATCTTATTTCTCCTTCACTCAGGAAGTATACTTTGGCTGGATATGAAATTCTTGGTTGAAGGATTTTTTTCTTTTAAGAATTTCGAATATAGTCCCCCAATCTCTTCTGGCTTGCAGAGTTTCAGCTAAGAGGTTCACTGTTAGCCTGATGGGGTTCCGTTTGTAGGTGACTTGCCCTTTCTCTCTTGCCACGTTTAACATTCTTTCTTTCATTTGGATCTTGGAAAATCTGATGATTATGTGTCTTGGAGATGGTATTCTTGTGTAAAATCTTGCAGGAGCTCTCCGTATTTCCTCAATTTGTTTGATTCTCTAGTGAGGTTGGAAAAGTTTTCATGGACAATATGCTGAAATAGGTTTTCCAAGTTGTTGGCTTTCTCCCTGTCCCTTTCAGGGATGCCAATGATTCAGAGATTTGGCCTCTTTACATAGTCCCATACTTCTCAGAGGTTTTGT
Source organism: Macaca mulatta (assembly GCF_049350105.2). NCBI lineage: Eukaryota > Metazoa > Chordata > Mammalia > Primates > Cercopithecidae > Macaca > Macaca mulatta. The sequence goes on from NC_133423.1 coordinate 82,902,760, forward strand.
TCATGTCTTTTGATTGTTTTTATAATTTTTTTGTCTGATTGTCTCATTTCAGAGAGCCAGTCTTCAAGCTCTGAAATTCTTTTCTCAGCTAGATTTATGCTGTTCTTAATTGTTGCAGTCGCATTGTGAAATTCTTGTATTGTGTTATTCAACTCTGTCAGGTATCTTAGGGTTTTTTCTTTTTTTTAATAGTGGCTATTTCATCCTTCAGCTCCTGTATGATTCTATTGTGTCAGCTTCTGTATTATTCTATTGTGATTCTCGGTTTCCTTGCGTTACGTTTTGCCAGCTACCTGAATCTCAGAGATCCTCATTCCTGCCCATATTCTGAATTCTATTTCCATCACGTAGGCCAGCTCCATCTGGTTAAGAACTCTTCTTGCAAAACTGTTGTGGTCATTTGAAGGATATATGACACTCTGGCCATTTGAGGTGCCAGAGTTCTTGCATTAGTTCTTTCTCATCTCTACATGTGGGTGTTCCTTTAACTTCAGTGTAGACTGAGTACAGTCAATAGACTTCTTTTCAGGATGTTTTCACGGAGCTGACACTTTATTCAGGTCTTGATTTGAAGCTGACTTCTTGTCCTTGGTTTCAGAGAGGGGTATGTTAGCAAGGTATTTTTGGTGTTGAGGTTTTGGGGTGTGATCCAGTAGGTGGTGCTTCAGAATATTGGTCAGTTGGTAAACTCCCGCTCACTTGTGTGGCTCGTCTATGCTGAACCACAGTTGCAGCCGTGTTCCTTCCCAGTACTCTGAAAGTATGGGTTCTTCTCCCCCTTGAGTTCTGGCTATAGATTGTGGCTTGGCACTCCTGGGCTGCCCACCACAGCTCTGGGGCGATCTCAGTGTTTATGTTCCTTCCCCAACTTGGAGGCCCAGAGAAAGGGACTCCAAGTCCCTTTCTCTTAGTAGTGGTTGTGGCCAAGGGTGCTTTGCGTGTCTCCTGGGGGCTCCACCCAGAGAGGTGCAGGTCAGCATTTGCTCAGCGCAATCAGCCCAGGATGGAAGGTCTGTGCTGTGGGCCCAAGCCAGGGGTTCCCTATCTGGTAGTGAGCAGAGGGGAGCGTGTGGGGCCCATGGGAGATGAACTGGCCTCCTCTCCTTTGGTCAGCTGCAGCTTATTGGAGGTGTGGATCAAGGACATGGGGTCTTTGCTCCTTCAGTAGTCCAAGGGTAGCAAGGGCAGTTCCACTGCAGAGGCAGTGGCAGAGGGGCTTTCGGTTGCCCTTGGAGGCTGTGTCAAGAGAGTTGCCGAGCTGCCACTGGCTCCATAGGTCTGGCGAGGGGTGGCTAGAGGCCCAGGCCTGAAGGACCTGCCAGGTGAGAAGTTTTGGGAATGGGCACCCATGTAACAGTGTGGCCACTTTTCTGTAGGGCTGCTGCAGTATGCTGGGGGCCCACTCCAGTCCCTAGTCACCTCGGATTGTTCAACACCTGGAAGTATGAAGGTTGCAAAACAGCAAAGATGGTGGCCTGCCCCTCCCGCTGGGAGCTCTGTCCCAGGGAGGTACAGACCTGTTGACGGCCTGAATGCATCTGTAGGAGGTAGCTGGAGAGACCTCGGTTGGCAGGTCCCGCTGAGTAAGGAGAAGCGGGATTGGGGCCGCATTTTTTTACTTTCTTGAGACAGAGTCTTGCTGTGCTACCCAGGCTGGCGTGCAGTGGTGCAATCTGAGCTCACTGCAACCTCCACCTGCTGGGTTCAAGCAATTCTCCTGCCTCAGCCTCCTGAGTAGCTGGGACTACAGGCGCACGCCACCAAACCTGGCTAATATTTTGTACTTTTAGTGAAGAGGGGGTTTCACCATGCTGGCCAGGCTTATCTCCAACTCCTGACTTTACGATCTGCCCACCTCGGCCTCCCAAAGTGCTGGGATTACAGGCGTAAGCAATTGTGCCTATTTTTAGAAAACAGCACCACGTGTTTTCAAAAAGCAGTCTGGGCATGGTTCTGTTGAGCAGCAGTGTTGTGCTGTGCTGTGCTATGCTGGGGGTCTGCTTCCATCCCCGGTCTCCTGGTTCACTCCCAAGCCCGAAGGCTGGATGGGCTAAGTCGCCCAAATAGAAGAAATGGTGGCCTACCACACTCCCTGGGAGCTCCATCTCAAGGAGGTTTGGGACCTCTGTCAGCCAGAGAACACAGGCAAGGGTGGCTGGACACCCCAGTTGAAAGCTCCCACCCAGTGAAGAGGAACGGGATCGGGGACCCGCTTGAAAAAGCAGTCTGGCCACGTTTTCGTAGAGCTGCCCCCAGTTGGCCCTTTTAAGCGGGTCCCTGATCCGGGTGTTTCCACCTGACAGATATCTGAAACCTCCCCAGGATGAACCTCCAAGAAGGAGAGGTGGGCCACCATCTTTGCTGTTGTGGCAACTTAGCCATTGCATCCTGAGGGCTTTACGGGGTTCAAGCCGATTGCGGGTGGCAGCACCAGCCCAGCCCAGCCTCGCGCCATCCTCACTGAGCGGGACCTCCCAACTGGAGTCTCCAGGCACTCTTGCCCATGCTCTCCAGCTGACAGAGGTTTGAGGCTCCCTGCGACGGAGCTCCTAGCGGGAGGGGCAGCCCGTCATCTTTGCGGTCTGGGTGGCTTGGCGGATCCAGCTGTCTGGCTTGGAAGTGAACCCCGTGACCAGGAATGGAAGCCTACCCCCAGCACAGCACAGCTGCTCGGTGAAAATATGGCCAGACTGCCTTTTTTTTTTTTTTTTTCTTTTTCTTTTTTTTAGCAGTGAGAGGTGGACTGGCCTCCTCTTTTTGGGTCAACTGCAGCCTACTGGAGGTGTGGCTAAGGCAGATGGGGTCTTTGCTGCTTCGTCAGTCCAAAGGTAGCAAGGGCAGTTCCACTGTAGAGGCAGTGGCAGAGAGGCTTCCAGTTGCTCCTGGAGGCTCTGTTCAGGGCGTTGCAGAGCTGCTGCTGGTTTGGTATCTCTGGTGGGAGATTGCTGGAAGCCCAGACCCAGAGGACCAGCCCAGTGAAAAGATACGGTAACTTAGGGCATCCACGTGACACTCTGGAGACTTTCCTGTAGGGCTGCTGCAGTATGCTGGGGGCCCAATCCTGTCCCTAGCCAGCTCGGATCTTCCCGTACCTCGAGGTAACACGAGTGAAGGCTGTGAAACAGCAAAGATGGCGGCCTGCCCCTCCCTCCAAGAGCTCTGTCCCTGGGAGGTATGGACCTGTTGGTGGCCCAAACACACCTGTAGGAGGTGGCTAGAGACCCCAGTTGGGAGGCCCTGCCCAGTGAGGAGGAACAAGATCAGGGGCTCCCTTTAAAAAGCGGGCTGGCCTCGTTTTTGCAGACCAGCTGCGCTGTGGTAAGGGTCCGCCTTCAGCCCCCAGTCACCTAGAACACTCCAAAGCCCAAAAGCTGGACTGGCTAAGCCACCCAAATGGCAAAGGTGGCGGCCTGCCTCTGCCTCTGGGAGCTTCATCCCAGGGAGGCTGGAAACCTCTGTTGGCCGGCAGACACTGGCAGGGGTAGCTGAAGACCCCTGGTCTTCAAGGGAGGTCTCACACATTGAAGAGGAACAGGATTGGCAACCCGCTTTAAAAAAGCAGTCTGGCCTGGGCGCAGTGGCTCCCCCCTGTAATCCCAGCACTGTGGGAGGCCGAGGTGGGCGGATTGCTTGAGATCAGGAGTTCGAGGCCAGTCTGGGCAACATGGCAAGAACCCATCCCTACTAAAGCTCCAAAAATTAGCTGGGCGTGCTGGCGTATGCCTGTAGTCCCAGCTACTCGGAAGGCTGAGGCTGGAGAATTGCTTGAACCCCGGAGGCGGAGGTTGCAGTGAGCCAAAAAAACCAAAAAAGTCTGGCCCCATTTTCATAAAGCAAGTGTGCTGTGCTGGGGGTCTGCTCCAGCCTCCAGATGCCTCAGACTCTCCAAAGACTGAAGGCCAAAATGGCTAAGTCACCCCAACAGCAAAGATGGCGACCTGATCCTCCTAGAAGGTCCCACAGGGTGAGATTTAAGATGTCTGCTGGCCAAGGAATACCAGTGGAAGTGGTATGACCTAACATCACAACTGAAAGAATTAGAGAAGCAAGAATAAATCAGCTTCACAGCTAGCAGAAGACAGGAAATAACCAACGTCAGAGCTTAACTGAAGGAGGAAATTGAGAGTCAGAAAATTATCCAAAAGTTCAACAAATCCAATGGTTGATTTTTGGAAAAATTTAATAAGATAGATAGACCACTAGCTAGACTAATAGAGAAGAGAGACGATCCAAATAAACACTGTTAGAAATGATGAAGGGAATGTGACCATTGACCCCACAGAAATACAAGTAAAATGAGTAACTACTGCAAATGCTTCTATGCACACAAACTAAAAAACCTTCTTAGAAGAGATAGGGAAATTTTTCTACAAATACACCCTCCCACGACTGAATCAAGAAGTAATTGAATGTTTTAACACACAAATGATGAGCTCCAAAATTGAATCAGAATAAATAAGCTACCAAAAAAAAAAAAAAAAAACAGCCCAGGACCTGATGGATTCACAGCCAAATTCAACCAGATGCACAAAAAAGAGCTGATACCATTTCTGCTGAAATGCTTCCAAAAAAACTGAGGAGGAGGGACTCCTCCCTAACACATTCTGTGAGGCCAGCATTCTTCTGATACCAAAACCTACAGAAACACAACCAGAAAATAAAGCTTCGGGCTGTTGTCCTTGGTTAACTTCAATGCATAAACCCTCAACAAAATCTTTGCAAACTGAATCCATCAGCACTTCAAAAAGCCAATCCATCATGATCAAGTAGGCTTCATCCCTGGGATGCAAAGTTGGTTTAACCTATGCAAATCAATAAATGTGATTCATCACATAAACAGAACCAAAGACAAAAACCACAATTATCTCAATATATGCAGAAAAGAATTTCCACAAAATTCCACACCCTTCATGTTAAAAACTCTCAATTAACTAGATGTTGAAGGAACATGTCTTGAAATAATAAGAGCCATTCATGACAAATCTGCAGCCAGGATCATACTGAATGGGCAAAAGCTGGAGGCACTCCCCTCAAAAACCAGCACAAAACAAGGATGCCCTATATCACCACGCCTATTCAACATAGTATTGGAAGCCCTCACCAGAGCAATCAAACAGAAATAAAGGCATCCAAACAGGAAGAGAGGAAGCCAAACTATCCCTGTTTGTAGACAATATTATTCTATATTTAGAAAACCCCATAGTTGAAGCCGAGATCGGGCCATTGCCCTCCAAGCTGGGCAACAGAGCAAGATTCCATTTCCAGAGAAAAAAGAAAACCCCATAGCCTCGGCCAAAAATCTCCTTAAGCTGATAAACAACTTTAGCAGTCTCAGTATACAAAATCAGTGTACAAAAATAACTAGCACTCTTATACACCAACAACAGTCAAGATGAGAACCAAATCAGGAATTCAATCCCATTCACAATGCCCACACAGAAAAATATTTAGGAATATAGCTAACAAGGGAGGTGAAAGAGCTCTACAAGGAGAATTACAAAGCACTGCTTAAAGAAGACACTGCTTAAAGAGATGACACAAGCAAATGTAAAACCCAAAAAACTTTCATGCTCGTGAATAGGAAGAGGCAATATCATTAAAATGGCCATACTGCCCAAAGCAGTTTGTACACTCGGTGCTATTTATATTTAACTACAATGATATTCTTTGCAGAACTAGAAAAAAACTAGAAAAAAACGGGCCAGGCCTGGTGGCTCATGCCTGTAATTCCAGCACTTTGGGAGGCCAAGCGGGGTGGATCACTGAACATCAGGAGTTCAAGACCAGCCTGGCCAACACAATGAAATCCCATCTCTACTAAAACTACAAAAATTAGCTGGGTGTGGTGGTGCACACCTGTAACCCCAGCTACTCAGGAGGCTGAAGCAGGAGAATTGCTTGAACTTGTGAGGCTGAAGTTTTGGTGAGCCAAGATGACATCACTGCATTCCAGCCTGGATGACAGAGCGAGACTCTGTCTGGAAAAAAAAAGAAAAAAACGATTTTAAAGTTCATATGGAATCAGAAAAGCTGGAATAACCAAGGCAATCCTAAACAAAAAGAACAAAGCTGGAGGCATCAGGTTACCCGACTTCAAACTATACTACAGGGCTACAGTAACCCAAACAGACATATATGCCAATGGAACTGAAGAGAGAATCCAAAAATAAGGTTACATACCTCCAACTATTTGTTCTTTGACAAAGCTAACAGAAACAAGCACTGGGGAAAAGATCCCTATTCAGTAAATGTCTCTTGAATGACTGGCTAGCCATATGCAAAAGATTGAAGCTGGATACTTTTTTACACCATATATAAAAGTCAACTCAAGATGGATTAAACTCTTAAATGTAAAACCAAAAACTATAAAAATCTTGGAAGACAACCTAGGCAATACCATCCCAGACACTGAAATGACCAAAGATTTGATGAGAAAGACACCAAAAGCAATCACAGTCAAAAATTGACAAATGGGGTCTAATTAAAATTAAGAGCTTCTGCATGGCAAGAGAAACTATCAACAGAGCAAACAGTCTACAAAATGGGAGAAAATATTTGCAAACTATGAATCTGACAAAGCTCTAATATCCGGCATCTATAAGGAGCTTAAACAAATTTACAAGAGAAAACAACCCCATTAAAAAGTTGGCAAAGGACATGAACAGACACTTTCCAAAAGAAGATCTACATGCAGCCAACAGGCATATAAGAAAAACCTGGTATCACTGATGATCAGAGAAATGCAAATCAAATCCACAATGAGATACTATCTCACACCAGTCAGAATGGCTGTTATAAAAAAGTCGGAAAACAACAGATGCTGGCAAGGTTGTAGAGAAAAGGGAACACATAAACTGTTGGTGGGAGTGTTAATTCCACAATTGTGGAAAGCCGTATGGTGAGTCCTTAGAAAGCTAAAAGGAGAACTACTATCCCACCCTAAAAGCAGAACCAGCATTCCACCCAGCAATTCCATTACTGTGTACGTACCTAGGGAAATATAAAGCATTCTACCATAAAGACACATTCATGTGAATGTTCGTTGCAGCACCATTGACAACAGCAAAGACATGGAATCAACCTAAATGCGCAGCAGTGACCGATTGGCCCAAGAAAATGTGGTACATATACACCACGGAATATAATGCAACCATAAAAAAGAATAAGGTCATGTCTTTTGTGGGAATGTGGATGAAGCTGGAGGCCATTATCCTTAACAAACTAATGCAGGAATAGAAAACTAAATACCACATGTTCTCACTTATAAGTGGGAGCTTAATGATGAGAACTCATGAACACAGAGAAGGGAACAGCAGACACTAAGGTCTGCTTGAGGGTGGAAGGTGGGAGGAGGGAGAGGAGTAGAAAAGATAACTATCAGATACTAGGCTTAATACCTGGGTAATGAAATAATATGTACAAGAAACCCCCATGACACAAGTTTACCTGTGGAACAAACCTTCATATGTACCCTCAAACCTAAAATAGATGTTAACAACAACAAAAGAAAATGTAATTGTCTGAAGTGTAACTCTCAGTCCTGGACTAAGATGTACCAGAAATGTAACTTTATTTTCCTATAATGATTTTTATTTTAATGCTTATTCTGGCTTGAAAACTTAATATGTTTGTTTTATGAAAATTTAATATGAGTAACTGTGAGTCTCCACATTATTTTCCTTTAAATAGTGGCTAAATCACTGGGGCCTTGCGTGGTGCCAGGGCCTTGCATGGTGCCAGGACCTTGCAGGAGCCACATCTTGGTTTTATTGCCTGGTTCTCTATCCCAAGCCTACATAGTTTATTGTGAAAGATTCCTTCTTCCTGATTCCATTGCCTTTCTCATTTCTGACTCCTGTGGTTCTGGACTTCTGCCTGGAGCACACATGAAGTTCCTGTGGACATGTGCTTCCTGGTCCCCATGGGCCACTGCTCTGGAGGCTGTCAGTGACCTATCTGCCTGGGCTTGGGGGATCTGAACCAGGCCTAGGTGTACAAAGTTCCCCTTTCTTTATTCTGTTTATTCCCTTCCTCTCTTAATCTGAATGATAATCTCTTAGAACCATTTTCTTTATAGTGATTTCCCCACAAGGAGTTCCTAGTATATTCTACCTAATGTCTTCAGGTGTTAGGAAATACCAAAGCAGAACCTAGCTGACCACTTCCATTTTCTACACTGTCATCCCTCCTAAGAGTGTGAACCCTGGAAAGAGTACTTCCTTGAATGAGACACTGGGGAGAGAGAAAGGGGGAAATACTGGGAGGACGAAAAGGTCAGTTGGTGGTATGGCTTAGATATTTGTCCCCTTTAAATTTCATGTTGAAATGTGGTCCCAAGTGTTGGAGATTTGCCCTTCTGTGGTAATGAGTGAGTTCTCACTCTGTCAGTTCAGGCCAAAGCTGATTGTTTAAAGGAGCCTGACAATACCTTTCTCTCTCCCTCCCTCTCCCTCTCTCCCTCCCTCCCTCCCTCCCTCTCCCTCTCCCTCTCTCCCTCCCTCCCTCCCTCCCTCTCCCTCTCCCTCTCTCTCTCTCCTTCCCTCCTCTCTCACCGTGTGACACACCTGCCTGCTCCCCCTTTGCCTCCCACCATGATTGGAAGCTTGCTGAGGTCTCACTAGAAGCAGATGCTGGTGCCACGCCTCCCGTGCTGTTTGCAGAACCATAAACCAAATACATTTTTCTTTATAAATTAACCAATCTCAGGTATTTTTCTGTAGCAACATAAGAACTAACACAATAGGTATTTCAAAAATATTCTCTAGCTCCATAATCCATTCCATTAAACCTCTGCCAGTCAAAAGGAGTATCGTACATGTCATGGACTAGTAGATCCTCATATTCTTGGTTTTGTTTTTGCTTGCTTGCTTCTGTGAAATCTATTTTTCAATCTGTGGATTGGATCCATTACTGAGTCAAGATGTTGATTTAGTGGGTAAAGAACAGTATTTTTAAAAAGGAATACACTAGAATAGGAAAACTTATAGAGCATCACATAATATAAATCCAGATATTACTTTGTAGCTTGCATTTTATACACATCTGTGTGTGTTCTAAGCTGTGAATAGATGCATCTCTTACTGTTGGCTCTAACCAAAGTTTTAAAAACACCATTTTAGGGCATTTTTAGCTGTCACTGAATTTGCTATACCATTTAGTTGTCTCTTGAATATTTTTGTTTTCATAGGAAATATCCTATATTAATTTTTTTTAAATATGGTGTACACGGGTTGTAACTTTGAGTCATTGCTTGATTGAAAATGTCACATTTTTGTCTTCATAGGGTAGAAAACTATTTTTCCTCTAAATTTTAAAGGCATAGTTTTGCTGATAAGATATATAACTTCCTCCCTCACTCTCTCGCTCGCTCGCTCGCTCTCTCATTTTTTTTAAGAGGCAGCATCTCACTATGTTGCCCAGGCAAGCAAATTGCTCGCCTCGGTCTCCGAAAGTGCTGAGATTAAAGTCATGAGCCACTGTGCCCAGACCAAGATAACTTTATAGGCAAACTTTTTCTCCCTCTACAGAAGCTTTCTGAAGTTCTACTTTTGGATGCTGAAATCTCTCTAGGGTTAAAGTTTTTTTTGTTTTGTTTTTGTTTTTGTTTTTGTTTGAGACTGAGTCTCGCTCTGTCTCCCAGGCTGGAGTGCAGTGGCACGATCTCGGCTCACTGCAAGCTCCGCCCCCCGGGTTCGCGCCATTCTCCTGCCTCAGCCTCCCGAGTAGCTGGGACTACAGGCACCTGCCACCACGCCCGGCTAATTTTTTTGTATTTTTAGTAGAGACGGGGTTTCACCGTGTTAGCCAGGATGGTCTCGATCTCCTAACCTCGTGATCCGCCTGCCTCGGCCTCCCAAAGTGCTGGGATTACAGGCGTGAGCCACCGCGCCCGGCCTGGGTTAAAGATATTTTGCTTGTTCTGCTGGGCACTTACTTCAACAAGCATTTTTAAAATCACTTTTCAAATTTTTCTAGAGTAAAATTTATTCTTTCTAGAATATGGTTCTATGAGTTTTGACAAACACCTGTAGTCAAGTAACCACGACCATGATCAAAATGTAGAACATTTCATCACTCAAACTGACCCGTTTGTGATGAACCTGCCCCCATCCGAACCCCTGGCCCATGTAAATTACTAATTTCAACAGGTATTATTTTTACTTTTTCAGTAGGTCTTGGACATTTTTGATTTCCACTTTTTGTCTTGCCAATTTGTTCTTTGTTGAACTAGACTATGTTGTAATATTTAACATAATATGATGTAATATCCTTTGAATGTTTTTTGTTCATGAATTACCTGTTTGAAGGTTTCTCGTCCATGAATTACCTGTTTCTCCCAGGGCCAGTGTGTTCTCTTGTGCTCCGATTCTGCCTCACTTTCTTTTTTTTTTTTTTTTTTTTTTTTTTTTTTGAGACGGAGTCTCGTTCTGTCGCCCAGGCTGGAGTGCAGTGGCTAGATCTCAGCTCACTGCAAGCTCCGCCTCCCGGGTTTACGCCATTCTCCTGCCTCAGCCTCCCGAGTAGCTGGGACTACAGACGCCCGCCACCTCGCCCGGCTAGTTTTGTTTTTGTTTTTGTTTTTTTTTTTTTGTATTTTTTTTAGTAGAGACGAGGTTTCACCGTGTTAACCAGGATGGTCTCGATCTCCTGACCTCGTGATCCGCCCATCTCGGCCTCCCAAAGTGCTGGGATTACAGGCTTGAGCCACCGCGCCCGGCCCTGCCTCACTTTCTATTTACATCTTTGTCCTTTCCTTTCTTGCTGTTGGATTTCCTTATGTGACTGGGTGGTCATTGGCTGTCCATTTTTGTGAACAAGGAGGAGGCTGAATAGTATAGGTGGCCAAATGGGTTTCTGCTGCAACCGGAAAGGTCTGATTCCTGAGCAGGTCTTAAAGGTCTTGGCTGGGATGGCCAACTGTGGGCTTCTACAAATGCTGTCAGTGGCCAGGGGTGTCAACAGAGCAGCTTCCCTGCGGTGCATAGGTGGGAGTGGCTAGGGTGAACCCCTCATATTCTTGGAACAAACAAACAAAAGCCGGAAGGCTGTATTTTGGGGTCATGAGCTTTAGAACGTCCTACCCTTGGGTAGTGCTGGCTCCCCCTTCCAGTGTCAGGTGTGGAGATCCACAAGTCACCTCCAGGCCTGCCTTCTTCATCTCAGGCCACAAGACAAGGTGTGTCCCCACATAGGTTGTTCACTATTCAGAGGCAGGCCTAGGTCTATGCTGGGTTATAAATACCTCTCCTACCAGAGGAACGTGATTTGTTTAGAGGTAGTAAATGAAAGGGCAAGGGACCTGAGTAGCCAGCTGATGCTGATCACACTTCTTTAAATAGCCTGGTCATTGTGGCTTTGATGACATTTTCAGAGCCCCCTTCTGTCTGGTACTTTTGACTGTTGTGTTCTTTCATCATTGTGTTTCTGTTAACTATCAAGGTGTCTTCCTTCTTTTCTCTCTACCATCAATGCTTTTATTATTTTAAACAACAATCTCTCTTCCTCTTTACATGCAACCTGAAAAGATATTGTAAATCGGATTACTTTTGCAAATTGTTAATACCTTACAAAATTGCTTTAGAAATTTTTATTTAACACGCATTTAACAATATTTCAATTGGGCTTTGAGTGGGAGGTGCTTCATTTGCCATTAGTGTTGGAAGTGAATATATATGATTTTAAAAGTAATGTGTATTTCTTTTAAAATATGGTGACTAGTTCAGACCTTCCACAAAATTATTCCTATGCCATTAACCTGTGATGGAAAAAGTTTAAAGCTGGACATCTTTCTCCTTGTCCAAGACACTGAGCACAGCAGAAGTATAACGACCTATTGAGTTTTAGTTTAATTATATAATAAATGACCAGGAAAATGTATATTTAAAGAAGAGTGCATACATTTTGTAGTTAGACCCTGCTTTGAGGTATCTAGGGAAGAAAAGTGATTTGAGTTGCTTGGAAGAGGTGAGGAGAATAGTCAGGGGTACAGTAGTTGGCATTGTTGTTCATGATATTTAGTTCATTTTTCTTTAACACATACTGGTGTAAAAGATGCTGATTTGGGGGTAATTTTCTCCCCCGCCCTCATTCTGTCTATCCTGAAAAATCATATTTAAATAAATTTAATGTACAAAATTTGGTACTTAACAAGTTGACATGCATTAGACAGTTTCTCCCTCTCCCCAAGGATAGCTTTCTAATTCCACAGTGGAGGCCAATAGTTAGATTTTGATCTGTTGACTTTGCTTTTATATACAGAAAGTTAGGAAGAACTCATCTGCAAATTGTCCAATAAGTAGTGTCTATAGATTACAAAGAGATTTGTCCTGTGGTTCAGGATGTTTGGTAGCAGTTGCCTGGATATCTGTGTTGAGAAGAATGTTGGATCTTTTCTGGACTCTGCAGAGAAATGTGATGAGTAATGTCTGCCCTGAGCACGTTAGATAGCACTTGAGCTAAGCACAGATCATTATGCCAATGGTGGTGGTGGTTCTCGAAATTATTCTTATTAGCTACTACTTTCTCAGAATTTATTTAGGTTATTATTTTTTTACCATAAATGTATCTGTGAGACTATGACATTTTTATGGAAAATATATAGCTGAATAAATTACTACATTTTTATTTTGTGTAGGTCTTTTTTTAAAAATAGAATTATTTTATGCTTTTACCCACTCTTTAGGTTTTAATTTAGTCACCTTGCACACTTACTATAGGTACAATATTTACTACCTTTAACAAAGGGATGGAATGTGATCTTTCTTGTGTTTCAAATATTCGGTTTTCTTATAGACTTAGTTTTGATATTTTTCAGACTATAATCATGGCTTAGATACTTGAGTTCCAGATCTGCCTGTGTTGCTCTTGGTTGTAATTAACAGTGCTGTTTGGTGTTCTGGGGCACAAATCATAGGGATGCTCAGTGTCACACATTTCCTTGTTTGTATATTCCCTTGATCAATGCCATCAACAGCATAAGGAATAGAGCCTTTACCATAAGCTCATATTCATATTTTTCTTAAACAATGTGTGTGTGTGTGCATGTGTAGGTGTGTGTTAATTTCTCACCTTTTATACCATAATTCAAAATCTAGGTGACATGTTCCAATAGCTGATAAGCATTTCATAGTGTAGTAGGTCAGGTTTACCATGTAATGCCTTTGATAATGCCTTCTTTTATAAATACGTGAGAGAAGTTTCAATGGAGTCCTGCTGAGGAAGTAGATCAACAGGGGGCAAGTAGTTTGAGCCTTCGAGCCAGAGAGAGAATTTGGTAAGTTTTTAGACAGGTTACCGACTGCCCTTTAGAAGTTCTGTAACTCCTTTCAGCTGGGGCTTGTATTTCATGTATGAGAGGGCTACATTATCATAATCCATTTTTTGTTTTTATGTTGTCTATCAGCAGCTCTTATAAGGCTGCTTTCTGAAGGGTATTCCCCATTTACTTGCTGTAATTCACCTTCTTTATTTCTTTAATCATAAAATTGATGTTTTGCAACCAGAGGCATTATATGTAAGTTGTTTATGGAGGTGCTACAGGGAAGAAAATTAGTGGTAAAATTAAGAACAAAACAATGGCGGTGGAAGGAAATTCACGAATAGACATCGCCTCAGTGCCATAGGAAGATGTGCTCAAGAAGCGTGTTAGACCCAAAGATCCTGGAAGAATGTTAGGCTCATGATAATTATAATTATGATATGTCTGTGGCTGACACTGAAAAGTGCTCATGACACACTAACAAGTTTTTATTTAAGTGATTCTATTTGGTAGAAAATACCCAGGTTTACCCTAACATGTAAGAAAGGTGTTATCTTAAAATGTGTCTACCTAATAAATGGTGATTCCTCAGGCAGTCCTCAAACTGAAATCAGTGGAAATGTGTAAAGTTGTTGATGCACTCATGTTACCATCTGAGTCTTAAAACATTTGATGTATTTTTTATTTAAACGATTTTGCACACCTGAAAAGATAATGCAAATAGGATTACTTTTGCAAATTGTTAATACCTTACAAAATTTCTTAGAAATTTTTTATTTAATTTTTTTTTTTTTTATTTTTTTTGAGACAGAGTCTTGCTCTGTCCCCTAGGCTAGAGTGCAGGGGCACGATCTCGGCTCACTGCAAGCTCCGCCTCCTGGGTTCACGCCATTCTCCTGCCTCAGCCTCCCGAGTAGCTGGGACTACAGGCACCGGCCACCACACCCGGCTGTTTTTTGTTTTGTTTTGTTTTGTTTTTGTATTTTTAGTAGAGACGGGATTTCACCATGTTAGCCAGGATGGTCTCAGTCTCCTGACCTCGTGATCCTCCCGTCTTGGCCTCCCAAAGTGCTGGCATTAGAGGCATGAGCCACCACCCCGGGCCCTAAATTTTTAAACATCCTTTTTTATTCAAGGGGAAAAATTCCAGCCTATCTCATTCTCTCATATAATATGCCATTTTCCTTAACAGTTCCTTTTATAAACTTTTATTTTGTGAGTATATAGTAGGTATATACACTTATTTAGTACATGACATATTTTGGTACAGGCATGTAATGCTTAATAATCAGCATGGAGAATGGGGTATCCATCTTCTCAAGCATTCATCCTTTGTGTTACAAACCATCCAATTATAGTCTTATAGTTCTTTTAAAATGTGCAATTATTATCACCCTGTTGTGCTACCAAACACTAGGTCTTATTCATGCTATTTTTTGTACCCATTAACCAATTTCCATCTCCACCTCCTTGCCACTACCCTTCCCAGCCTCTGGCAACCATCCTTCTACTCTATCTCCACAAGTTTAATCTTTTTGAATTTTAGATCCCACAAATAAGTGAGAACATAAAATGTTTTTCTTTGCCTGGCCTATTCCAGTTAACATAATGACCTCCAGTTCCATCCATGTTGTTGCAAATGACAGGATCTCACTCTCTTCTGTGGCTGAATATACACAACTCCATTGTGTATATGTACCACATGTTTTTTATCCATTCATCTGTTGATAGACACTTAGGTTGCTTCCAAATTTTGACTACTGTGAACAGTGCTGCAACAAACATGGGAATGCAGACGTCTCTTGATATTCTAATGTCCTTTCTTTGGAGAATATACCTAGCAATGGGATTGCTGGATCATATGGTAGATCTAGCTTTTTGAGGAACCTCCCAACTGTGCTCCATGTTAGTCTTACTATGTTTCCACCAACAGTGTACAGGGTTCCCTTTTCTCCATATCCTCAACAGCATTTATTATTGCCTGTCCTTTGGATAAAAGCCATTTTAACCGGGGTGAGATGATATCTCACCGTACTTTTGAATTGCATTTCTCTGATGATCAGTGATGTTGAACATTTTTCCTATGCCTGTTTGGCATTTCTGTGTCGTCTTTTGAGAAATGTCTGTTCAAATCTTCTGCCTATTTTTACGTTGGATTATTCGTGTTTTTTGAGCTCGGTATATACTCTGGTTATTAATGTCTTGTCAAATGGGTAGCTGGCAGATATTTTCTCCCATTCTGTCAGTTGTCTGGCCATTTGTTCTCCTTTGTTGTGCAGAAGCTTTTTGACTCGTTGCCAGCCTATTTGTTCATGTTTGCTTTGGTTACCTGTGCTTGTGGGGCATTGATCAAAAAAATCTTTGCCCAATCCAATGTCCTAGGGAGTTTCCCTGTGTTCTTGTAGTAGTTTCACAGTTTGAGGTCTTAGATTTATGTCTAATCCATTTTGATTTGATTTTTGTATATGGCAAGTGACAGGGGTCTACTTTCATGCTTCTGCATATCAACATATACTTTTCCAAAACCATTCATTGAAGAGACTGTCTTTTTCCTCAGTGTGTTCTTAGTACCTTTGTTGAAAATAAGTTTACTGTAGGTGTGTGGATTTGTTTCCAGGTTCTTTATTCTGTTGCATTGGTCTGTGTGTCTGTTTTTATGCCAGTACCATTCTCTCGGTTATTATATCTCTGTAGCATAGTTTGAAGTCAGGAAATGTGATTCTTCCAGTTTTGTTCTGTTTACGTAGGATAGCTTTGGCTATTCCGGGTCTTTTGTGGCTCCATGTAGATTTTAGAATTTGTTTTTCTGTGAAGAATGCCATTGGTATTTTGATAGGGATTGCATTGAATCTGTAGATTGCTTTGGGTAGTGTGGATATTTTAACAACATTGACTCTTCCAATTCAAGAACATTAAATATGTTTCCATTTTTTATGTTCTCTTCTTATCAGTGTTTTATAGTTTTCATTATAGAGATCTTTCACTTCTGTGGTTAACACTTAGGTATGTAAGTTTATTTGTGGCTATTGAAAATGAGGTTACCTTTTTGGTTTCTTTTTCAGATTGTTTGCTGTCAGCATATAAAAATGCTATGGAGTTTTGTATATTGATTTTGCACCCTGCAACTTAAATCAATTTGTTTGTCAGTTCTAATAGGTTTTTGTTTGTGTGTTAAGTCTTTAGGTTTTTCCAAAGACAAGATTATATCATCTACAAATAAGGATAATTTGACTTCTTCCTTTCCAATTTGGATGCACTTTATTTCTTTCTTTTGTCTAATTGTTCTAGCCAGAACTTCCAGTAACATTTTGAATAACTGTTGTGAAAGTAGGCATCTCTGCCATGTTCCACATCTTAGAGGGAAGGCTTTCAGTTTGTCTTCATTCAGTAGCTGTGGGTCTGTTATACATGGTTTTTATTATGTTGATGTAGGTTCCTTTTATACCTGGTTCTTTCAGGGTTTTTCTCATGAAGGGATGCTGAAGGGAACTTTACCAAATGCTTTCTCAGCCTCAATTGAAATGATCATATGGTTTTTGTCCTTTATTCTGTTGATACGATGTATCACGCTGATTGATTTGCATATGTTGAACCATCTTTGCATCCCTGGGATAAATTTCACTTGGTCATGATGAATGATCTTTTTAATGTATTGTTGAATTCTGGTTTCTAATAGTTTCTTAAATTTTTTATATCAATGTATATCACAGGTATTGTCCTATACTTTTCTTTCTTTGATACCTCTTTGCTTTTTGTATCAGTTTAATACTGGCCTTATAGAATGAGTTTGGAAGTATTCCCTCCTCTATTATTTGAAACGGTTTGAGTAGGATTGGTATTAATTCTTTAAATGTTTAGTAGAATTTAGCAGTGAAACCATTGGGCCTCGGCTTTTCCTTACTGGGAGACTTTTTATTATGGCTTTGATCCCATTACTTGTTATTGGTAAGTTTAGGTTGTAGATATTTTTCATGATTCGATCTTTGTAGATTTATGTGCTTAGGTATTTATCCTCTTCCCCTACATTTTCCAAGTTAGCAGCATATAGTTGCTCATGGTAGCCACTAATAATCTTTTAAGTTTCTGTAGTATTACTTGTAATGTCTTTTTTTCATCTCTGATTTTATTACCTTGGGTCTTCTCCCTTTTTTTCTTTGTTAATCTAGCTAAAGGTTGTCAATTTTGTTTATCCTTTGAGAAAAACAACTTTTTGTTTAATCTTTTGTATCCTTTTTTTAAAAATTGTACTTTAAGTTCTAGGGTACATGTGCACAACGTGCAGGTTTGTTACATATGTATACATGTGCCATGTTAAGGTGCTGTACCCATTAACTCGTCATTTACATTAGGTATATCTCCTAATGCTATCCCTCCGCCATCCCCCCACCCCACAACAGGTCCCAGTGTGCAAAGCTCCCCTTCCTGTGTCCAAGTGTTCTCATTGTTCATTTCCCACCTATGAGTGAGAACATGCGGTATTTGGTTTTCTGTTCTTGCGATAGTTTGCTGAG
This sequence comes from Macaca mulatta, assembly GCF_049350105.2. Classification (NCBI taxonomy): domain Eukaryota; kingdom Metazoa; phylum Chordata; class Mammalia; order Primates; family Cercopithecidae; genus Macaca; species Macaca mulatta. The sequence continues at coordinate 82,920,529 of NC_133423.1, forward strand.
AATGATAGTTCCAGCTGCATCCATGTCCCTACAAAGGACATGAATTCATCCCTTTATATGGCTGCATAGTATTCCATGGTATATATGTGCCACATTTTCATAATCCAGTCTGTCATTGATGGACATCTGGATTGGTTCCAAGTCTTTGCTATTGTGAATAGTGCTGCAATAAACATACATGTGCATGTGTCTTTATAGCAGCATGATTTATAATCCTTTGGTTATATACCCAGTAATGGGATGGCTGGGTCAAATGGTATTTTTAGTTCTACATCCTTGAGGAATCGCCACACTGTCTTCCACAATGGCTGAACTAGTTTACAGTCCCACCAACAGTGTAAAAGTGTTCCTGTTTCTCCACATCCTCTCCAGCACCTGTTGTTTACTGACTTTTTAATGATCACCATTCTAACTGGTGTGAGATGGTATCTCATTGTGGTTTTGATTTGCATTTCTCTGATGGCTAGTGATGATGAGCATTATTTCATGTGTCTGTTGGCTGTATAAATCTCTTCTTTTGAGAAGTGTCTGTTCATATCCTTCGCCCACTTTTTGATGGGGTTGGTTTTTTCTTGTAAATTTGATTGAGTTCTTTGTAGGTTCTGGATATTAGTCCTTTGTCAGATGAGTAGATTGCAAAAATGTTCTCCCATTCTGTAGGTTGCCTGTTCATTCTGGTGGTAGTTTCTTTTGCTGTGCAGAAGCTCTGTAGTTTAACTAGATCCCATTTGTCAATTTTGGCTTTTGTTGCCTTTGCTTTTGGTGTTTCAGTCATGAAGTCCTTGCCCATGCCTATGTCCTGAATGGTATTGCCTAGGTTTTCTTCTAGGATTTTTATGGTTTTAGGTCTAACATTTAAGTCTTTAATCCATCTTGAATTAATTTTTGTATAAGGTGTAAGGAAGGGATCCAGTTTCAGCTTTCTACATATGGCTAGCCAGTTTTCCCAGCACCATTTTTTTTTTTTTAAAGTGAAAATGTAATACGGTGTTACAGACTGAATCAGAATACTAAGATGAATTGTTTTTCTTATCTGCATTGCCTTTATAATTCAAGTCCTCTTTCATAAAACTTCACTAACCCTCCCATTTTCTTTTTTTTTTTTAATTATCATTATTATTATTATTATACTTTAAGTTCTAGGGTACATGTGCATAACGTGCAGGTTTGTTACATATGTATACTTGTGCCATGTTGGTGTGCTGCACCCATCAACTCGTCAGCACCCATCAACTCATCATTTACATCAGGTATAACTCCCAATGCAATCCCTCCCCCATCCCCATGATAGGCCCCGGTGTGTGATGTTCCCCTTCCCGAGTCCAAGTGATCTCATTGTTCAGTTCCCACCTATGAGTGAGAACATGCGGTGTTTGGTTTTCTGTTCTTGTGATAGTTTGCTGAGAATGATGGTTTCCAGCTGCATCCATGTCCCTACAAAGGACACAAACTCATCCTTTTTTATGGCTGCATAGTATTCCATGGTGGGCACCATTTATTAAATAGGGAATCCTTTCCTCATTTCTTGTTCTTGTCAGGTTTGTCAAAGATCAGATGGTTGTAGATGTGTGGCATTATTTCTGAGGGCTCTGTTCTGTTCCATTGGTCTATATCTCTGTTTTGGTACCAGTACCATGCTCTTCTGGTTACTGTAGCCTTGTAGTATAGTTTGAAGTCAAGTAGCATGATGCCTTCAGCTTCGTTCTTTTTGCTTAGGATTGTCTTGGCAATGCAGGCTCTTCTTTGGTTCCATATGGACCTTAAAGTAGTTTTTTTGCAATTCTGTGAAGAAAGTCATTGGTAGCTTGATGGGGATGGCTTTGAATCTATAAATTACCTTGGGCAGTATAGCCATTTTCATGATATTGAGTCTTCCTATGCATAAGCATGGAATGTTCTTCCATTTGTTTGTGTCCTCTTTTATTTCATTGAGCAGTGATTTGTAGTTCCCCTTGAAGAGGTCCTTTACATCCCTTGTAAGTTGGATTCCTAGGTATTTTATTCTCTTTGAAGCAATTGTGAATGGGAGTTCACTCATGATTTGGCTCTCTGTTATTTGTGTATAAGAATGCTTGTGATTTTTGCACATTGATTATGTATCCTGAGACTTTGCTGAAGTTGCTGATCAGCTTAAGGAGATTTTGGGCAGAGACGATGGGGTTTTCTAAATATACAATCATGTCACCTGCAAACAGGGACAATTTGACTTCCTCTTTTCCTAATTGAATACGCTTTATTTCTTTCTCTAGGCCCTGGCCAGAACTTCCAACACTATGTTGAATAGGAGTGGTGAGAGAGGGCATCCCTGTCTTGTGCCAGTTTTCCAAGGGAATGCTTCCAGTTTTTGCCCCATTCAGTATGATATTCGTTGTGGGTTTGTCATAAATAGCTCATATTATTTTGAGATACATTCCATCAATACCTAGTTTATTGGGAGTTTTTAGGATGAAGCACTGTTGAATTTTGTCGAAGCCCTTTTCTGCATCTATTGAGATAATCATGTGGCTTTTGTCTTTGGTTCTGTTTATGTGATGGATTACTTTTCTTGATTTGCGTATGTTGAACCAGCCTTGCATCCCAGGGATGAAGCCAACTTGATCTTGGTGGATAAGCTTTTTGATGTGCTGCTAGTTTCAGTTTGCCAGTATTTTATTGAGGATTTTGCATCGATGTTCATCAGGGATATTGGTCTAAAACTGTCTTTTTATGTTGTGTCTCTGCCAGGCTTTGGTATCAGGATGATGTTGGCCTCATAAAATGAGTTAGGGAGGATTCCCTCTTTTTCTATTAATGGAAATAGTTTGCGAAGGAATGGTACTAGCTCCTCTTTGTACCTCTGGTAGAATTCAGCCATCTGGTTCTGGACTTTTTTTGGTTGGTGGGCTATTAATTATTGCTTCAGTTTCAGAGCTTGTTATTGGTCTATTCAGCGATTCAACTTCCTCCTAGGTTAGTCTTGGGAGGGTGTATGTGTCCAGGAATTTATCCATTTCTTCTAGATTTGCTAGTTTATTTGCGTAGAGGTGTTTATAGTATTCTCTGATGGTAGTTTATATTTCTATGGAATTGTATTTCTGTGGTGATAAAGGGTGATATCCCCTTTATCATTTTTTATTGTGTCTATTTGATTCTTCTCTCTTTTCTTATTAGTCTTGCTAGCGGTCTATCAATTTTGTTGATCTTTTCAAAAAACCAGCTCCTGGATTCATTGTTTTTTTGAGGGTTTTTTTTTGTGCCTCTATCTCCTTCAGCTCTGCTCTGCTCTTAGTTATTTCTTGCCTTCTGCTAGCTTTGAACGTGTTTGCTCTTACTTCTCTTGTTCTTTTTATTGTGATGTTAGGGTGTCAATTTTAGATCTTTCTCTTGTGGGCATTTAGTGCTATAAATTTCCCTCTATACACTGCTTTAAATGTGTCCCAGAGGTTCTGGTATGTTGTGTCTTTGTTCTCACTGGTTTCAAAGAACATCTTTATTTATGCCTTCATTTCATTATGTACCCAGTAGTCATTCAAGAGCAGGTTGTTCAGTTTCCATGTAGTTGGGTGGTTTTGAGTGAGTTTCTTAATCCTGACTTCTAGTTTGATTGCACTATGGTCTGAGAGACAGTTTGTTATAATTTCTGTTCTTTTACATTTGCTGAGGAGTGCTTTACTTCCAACTATGTGGTCAATTTTGGAATAAGTGCCATGTGGTGCTGAGAAGAATGTATATTCTGTTGATTTGGGGTGGAGAGTTCTGTAGATGTCTGTTAGGTCTCCTTGTTGCAGAGCTGAGTTCAAGTCCTAGATATCCTTGTTAACTTTCTGTCTCATTTATCTGTCTAATGTTGACAGTGAGGTGTTAAAGTCTCCCATTTTTGTGTGGGAGTCTAAGTCTCTTTGTAGGTCTCTAAGAACTTGCTTTATGAATCTGGGTGCTCCTGTATTGGGTGCATATATATTTACGATAGTTAGCTCTTCTTGTTGAATTGATCCCTTTACCATTATGTAATGGCGTCTTCTTTGTTTCTTTTGATCTTTGTTGGCTTAAAGTCTGTTTTATCAGAGACCAGGATTGCAACCCCTGCTTTTATGTTTGTTCGTTTTCCATTTGCTTGGAAGATCTTCCTTCATCCCTTTATTTTGAGCCTATGTGTGTCTCTGCATGTGAGATGGGTCTCCTGAATACAGCACCCTGATGGTTCTTGACTGTTTATCCAGTTTACCGGTCTGTGTCTTTTAATTGGAGCATTTAGCCCATTTACATTTAAGGTTAATATTGTTATGTGTGAACTTGATCCTGTCATTATGATGTTAGCTGGTTATTTTGCTTGTTAGTTGATGCGGTTTTTTCCTAGCATCGATGATCTTTACATTTTGGCATGTTTTTTCAGTGGCTAGTACCAGTTGTTCCTTTCCATGTTTAGTGCTTCCTTCAGGAGCTCTTGTGGGGCAGGCCTGGTGGTGACAAAATCTCTCAGCATTTGCTTGTCCGTAAAAGATTTTATTTCTCCTTCACTTATGAAACTTAGTTTGGCTGGATATGAAATTCTGGGTTGAAAATTCTTTTCTTTAAGAATGTTGAATATTGGTCCCACTCTCTTCTGGCTTGGAGAGTTTCTGCTGAGAGATCTGCTGTTAGTCTGATGGGCTTCCCTTTGTGGGTAACCCGACCTTTCTCTCTGGCTGCCCTTAACATTTTTTCCTTCATTTCAACTTTGGTGAATCTGACAATTATGTGTCTTGGAGTTGCTCTTCTTGAGGAGTATCTTTGTGGCATTCTCTATATTTCCTGAATTTGAATGTTGGCCTGCCTTGCTAGGTTGGGGATGTTCTCCTGGATAATATCCTGCAGAGTGTTTTCCAACTTGGTTCCATTCTCCCTGTCACTTTCAGGTACAACAATCAGACGTAGATTTGGTCTTTTCACATAGTTCCATATTTCTTGGAGGCTTTGTTCATTTCTTTTTTTTTTTTTTTTTTTTTCTGGAGACGGAGTCTCGCTCTGTCACCCAGGCTGGAGTGCAGTGGCCGGATCTCGGCTCACTGCAAGCTCCGTCTCCCGGGTTCACGCCATTCTCCTGCCTCAGCCTCCCGAGTAGCTGGGACTACAGGTGTCCGCCACCTCGCCCGGCTAGTTTTTTGTATTTTTTAGTAGAGACGGGGTTTCACTGTGTTAGCCAGGATGGTCTCGATCTCCTGACCTCGTGATCCGCCCGTCTCGGCCTCCCAAAGTGCTGGGATTACAGGCTTGAGCCACCGCGCCCGGCCTGTTCATTTCTTTTTACTTTTTTTTCTCTACACTTCTCTTCTTGCTTCAGTTCATTCATTTGATCTTCAATCACTGGTACCCTTTATTTCAATTGATTGAATTGGCTACTGAAGCTTGTGTATGTGACATGTGGTTCTCATGCCATGATTTTCAGCTCCGTCAGTTCATTTAAGGTCTTCTCTATGCTGTTTATTCTAGTTAGCATTCGTCTAATCTTTTTTCAAGGTTTTTTGCTTCTTTGTGATGGGTTCGAACATCCTCCTTTATCTTGGAGAAGTTCGTTATTACCAATCGTCTGAAGCCTTCTTCTCTCAACTTGTCAAAATCATTCTCCATCCAGCTTTGTTCCATTGCTGGCGAGAAGCTGCATTCCTTTAGAGGAGAAGAGGCACTCTGATTTTTAGAATTTTCAGCTTTTCTGTTCTGCTTTCTCCCCATCTTTATGGTTTTATCTACCTTTGGTCTTTGATGATGGTGACGTACAGATGGAGTTTTGGTGTGGATGTCCTAACTGTTTCTTAGTTTTCCTTGTAACAGTCAGAATCCTCAGCTGCAGGTCTGCTGGATTTTGCTGGAGGTCCAGACCCTGTTTGCTTGGGTATCACCAGCGGAGGCTGCAGAACAGCAAATATTGAAGAACGGCAAATGTTGCTGCCTGATCCTTCGTCTGGAAGCTTGCTGTCAGAGGGGCAACTGGCCATATAAGGTGGCAGTCGGCCCCTACTGGGAGGTGCCTCCCAGTTAGGCTAGTTCAGAGGTCAGGGACCCCCTTGAGGAGTCAGTCTGTCCATTTCTCAGATCTCAAACTCCATGCTGGGAGAACTATTACTCTCTTCAAAGCTGTCAGACAGGGATGTTTAAGTCTGCAGAAGTTTCTGCTGCCTTTTGTTCAGCTATGCCCTGCCCCCAGTGGTGGAGTCTACAGAGGCAGGCAGGCAGGCCTCCTTGAGCTGTGGTGGACTCCACCCAGGTCGAGCTTCCCAGCAGCTTTGTTTACCTACTCAAGCCTCAGCAATGGCAGATGCCCCTCCCCCAGCCTCACTGCCACCTTGCAATTTGATCTCAGACTGCTGTGCTGGCAGTGACTGAGGCTCTGTGGGCGTGGGACCCTCCAAGCCAGGCGTGGGATATAACCTCCTGGTGTGCCATATGCTAACACCATTGGAAAAGCACAGTATTAGGGTGGGAGTGTCCCGATTTTCCAGGTACCGTCTGTCATGGCTTCCCTTGGCTAGGAAAGGGAATTCTCCAACCCCTTGTGCTTCCCGGGTGATGCAATGCCCCACCTTGCGTCGGCTCATGCTCCGTGGGCTGCACCCACCGTCTGACAAGCCCCAGTGAGATTAACCCAGTACCTCAGTTGGAGATGCAGAAATCACCTGTCTTCTTTGTTGCTCACGCTGGGAGCTGTAGACTGGAGCTGTTCCTATTCGGCCATCTTGGAACCTCCTGCTGACAATGTCTTTTTGTACTTTTTGATCTATGTTGGTTTAAAGTCTGTTTTGCCTGAAACTCAGATTGTAACCCCTGCTTTTTTCTGTTTTCCATTTGCTTGGTCGATTTTTCTCCATCCCTTTATTTTGAGCCTATGTGTGTCATTGCATGTGAAATGGGTCTCTTGAAGACAGCATGCCAATGGGTCTTGCTTTTTTTTTTTTTTTTTTTTTTTTTTTTTTTGAGACGGAGTCTCACGCTGTTGCCCAGGCTGGAGTGCAGTGGCGCAATCTCGGCTCACTGCAAGCTCTGCCTCCCGGGTTCCCGCCATTCTCCTGCCTCAGCCTCCTGAGTAGCTGGGACTACAGGCGCCCGCCACCGCGCCTGGCTAATTTTTTGTATTTTTAGTAGAGACGGGGTTTCACTGTGGTCTCGATCTCCTGACCTTGTGATCCGCCCGCCTCGGCCTCCCAAAGTGCTGGGATTACAGGCTTGAGCCACCGCGCCCGGCCAGGGTCTTGCTTTTTTATCCACCTTGCCCCTCTGTGCCTTTTAAGTAGGGCATTTAGATCATTTATATTCACGGTTAGTATTAATATTTATGAATTTAATCCTGTTATCATGATGTTAGCTGGTTATTTTGCAGACTTGTTTTTGTGGTTGCTTTGTAATATCACTGGTCTGTGTACATCATTGTGTTTTGTAGTGGCTGGTAACAATCTTTTCATATTGAGTGCTCTTGTCAGGAGCTCTTGTAAGGCAGGTCTGGTGGTGACAGATTCTCTCAGCATTTGCTTATCTGAAAAGGATCTTATTTCTCCTTTATTTATGAAGCTTAGTTTGGCTGGGTATGAAATTTTGGGTTGGAAATACTTTTCTTTAAAAATGTTGAATATTGGTTTTCACATCTCTTTGGCTTGTAGGGCTTCTGGCTGAAAGGCCTATCATTAGTCAGATGGGTTTCCCTTTGTAGGTGACCTAACCTTTCTCTCTAGCTGCCTTTAACATTTTTCCTTTCATTTCGACCTTGGAGAATATCTGATAATTATGTGTATTTTGGTTGGTCTTCCTGTGAGGTATCTTGACTGGCATTCTCTACATTTCCTGTATTTTAATGTTGGCCTCTCTAGCTAGGTTGGGGAAGTTCTCATGGATAATATCCTGAAATATGTTTTCCAAGTTCCTTCCATTCTCTTCATCTCTTTCAGGGACACCAGTGAGTCATAGATTTGGTCTCCTTACATAATCCCATTTTTTCAGAGGTTTTGTTCATTCGTTTTTATTCTTGTTTTTTCTGTTCTTGTCTGACTATCTTATTTCAGAAGCCAGTCTTCAAGCTATGAGATACTTTCCTCCACTTGTTCTATTCTGCTATTAATACTTGGGATTGCATTATGAAATTCTTTTAATGTGCCTTTCAGCTCTATCAGGTCAGTTACATTCTTTTCTATACTGACTATTTTGTCTGTCAGCTCCTGCATTGTTTTATTGTGATTCCTAGAGTCCTTGGATTAGGTTTCAACATACTCCTGTAGCTCAATGGTTTTCGTTGCTATCCATAGTCTGAGTTCTGTTTCTGTCATTTCAACTATTTCAGCCTAGTCCAGAACACTTGCTGGAGAGGTAATGAGGTCATCTGGAGGAAGGAAGGTACTCTGACTTTTTGAGTTGTCATGGTTCTTTCACTGGTCCTTTCTCATCTTTATGGGCTTATTTTCCTTCAATCTTTGAGGCTGCTGACCTTTCATTTTTTTCCTTTTATCCTCATTGATAATCTTAAGGGTTTGAGTGTGGTATAAGGTGGCTTCAGCCCACTGGCTTCATTTCTGGAAGATTTTATGGGGCCAATATTCAACTCCCAACTCCTGAACTAGCTGTGTTAACTCTGGGGAACTTGTATTGGGCCCAGACTTTGTTCTCTAGCTCCCTGAGGTTAAGAATTCACTGTTCTGGGAGGGTCTGAGGTGCTCACAGAATGTTGGTCACTACACTCCAATGGGTGGTGTCAGCCAAAGAGTTTTATAGTGCAGTGCCAGCAGCAGTAGCAGCAGTATAGTGGGGTGCACACTCATCAACTGCAGCAGGGTGCTAGTGGGTGCCAGCATGCCTGCCCCCTGTGGGCATTCACCACAGTGGCAGAGGCAACACAGCTCAGGGAAGGGCAGGGGGCTGCTGCTGGCGACTGTGTATGTGGTTGCATTGGTGATGGTGTTGCCTTGGGGGCACTGGCGGGCACAGGTCTGTGCCTTCTCTGTATTGCATGAGCAGGAGTGGTAGCTTAGGGCAGGAGACGATCTGCTGTTCTCTGTACCTAGTTTCACTCCCAAGGCAGTGTTGGCACGAGGGCAGGGCACTGGTGGTGGGAGTGGAGCTCGCTGGCTCTGTGCCCACCAAGGCTTTTTCTACAATGGTGGTCCGCCGGGGGAGGGGGCGGACTGCACTCTTGGTGCAACAGTAACAGGGTGGGGTGTATGCACACATGTGTGTGGGTGGGACAAGGAAAGCAAAACCTGCCCCCACAGACATGCTCCAACCAAGTGACGTGGGGAGTTGCTGTGGGCCCAGGCTAAGCTACAGTTTGGGGAGGGAGTATGTGGGCTGATGCTTTGCTGTGGGAGCCTCCTGTGCTGGAGCCATCTTCCGGTAAGGCAGGGTCCACCAGCACAGAAGTTATGACCCAAGGCTGCCCTGCAAGCAGGCATGACCAGGCTGGGGCCCCAGGATTTTCAGATTGTAAAGTCAAATGGTGAGAATAATTTATTTTCCTGAAATGGTGATTCAAAATTAGTGGAATGGGCAAGTAAAGTTCATTAGCATCTAAATAGAATTTGTTTTTGCCTAGCGTGGAGGAAACTTATGCACACATAGTGAGGAAGTTGCAAATTGTATTCTCCCCCAATAATTCACTTTTCAATCTCAGGATACTCTTTAATTAAAAATTAAACAGGATTTTAGGCCAGGCACGGTGGCTCACACCTGTAACCCCTGTACTTTGGGAGGCCAAGGTAGATGAATCACTTGAGGTCAGGAGTTCAAGACCAGCCAGGCCAACATGGTGAAGCCATATCTCTACTAAAAATAGAAAAACTGGCCGGGCATGGTGGTGCATGCCTGTAATCCCAGCTACTCGGAAGGCTGAGGCAGAAGAATCACTTCAACCTAGGAGGCAGAGGTTGCAGTGAGCTGAGCTTGTGCTACTGCACTCCAGCTTCGGTGACAGAGCGAGACTCCTTCTCAAAAAAGAAAATAAAATTAAGCAGGATTTTAAATTAAACCTAAATGGCAGGACAAGGTGTCCTCCAAAGCATGCACCCAAACTGAGTAAACCTCTAAGTTACTCTAATAGAGATCTCTCAATGGACTAAACTTTCTGTAACGTGTTTGAGAGTGCATTCTAATCATAATTGCAAAAAAGTAGTTAAAATCTATGTTTGAAAATTAAAATTAAACATAGAACCTTAAAAATCTCTGTACAACTTTATCCCACAGAAATTTTTAAAAAACAAAACAGAGCACACTCAGTTGTTATGGCTTTACAGCAAAAATAGTTGCTACATTTGAAAGTTCAGTAAAGTTCAACTTTCTGAGCCAGAACTTGGAAATACCACATAACACATTGGAGTTGCTTGTCCAGCTTCCCCTGCCTGCCATCTAGAGCATAGTTGAGAAGTAGCCCCCAGAAGGGTGTGGCTAACACAGCCTCTGACTTCAGGGTCAGGAAAGCAAAAGGCCTTGCCTACTGCAACTTACCGATGTGAATCAATAACTCTTGTGTTTAACAACATTTTAAACAAACTTGACCATCTAGAGAAGAGTGGGCAGAAATAGTGCTGTGAGAAATGATCTTCTGACAGTCCTGTGGTTGTAAAAGCATAATGATCTTGTATAATTTAGTCCGTCCTGCCTTTGCAAACTTTGAAAGCATGACATCTTTATATCATGATCTACTTACAGCTATTAAGATGACTCTTCATTGTCATGAAAAAATATAACTAGGTTTTCGTATGGTCTAAGAAGGTAGGAAAATGATGTAAAGGTTTTTGAAGGATGTTAACTAAAATAGTTAAAATGAGTCCAGCAGTTATGAGCTTAACTTCAGGTACCTGGAACATTGGCTTATATGGGACATTAAATTTCTGAAAAAAAGCTGCAAAAATGGGACACACATGTACATATTTCTACCATGAATCTGACTCCACAGGGCTACAAAATATTTAACCTTTATTTCAGAAGTGCTAGTGTGCTTCAGGTAGGTTTTATACAGTTTATTTGTCCTGACAAAAAATTACCCCATCAGCCTTCTCATGAGCATCCAGTGACGCATGTGGAAAAGAACATTCTATGGGGAAAGTAAAGTTTGAAACAGTGAGGCACAGAGGATGATGTTTGAGAAGCCACAGGAGGAGGCACCAGTGGACACAGCAAGGAGAGGAGCCAGGGAGAAGGAAATGGGGAGGACATTCCTTGAGGAGCAGCTCTGAGCTCCGTGGCTTTGGGGGCCATGGAGTCACAACAGTTTGAGATGTCCCCTCAGCACCAGCTGGGCATGGGCAGCAGTGAGAGGAGAGGGTGGCAGCTATGACATCGGTGCTTGTGTCTTTACCTGCACATGGGGAGAAACTTCCATCTGTTTCCCGTAAGGGTCATCTTTGAACAGAAGAGGCAGTTGTGTGTTTCCGCAAATGTGGCGACATGCATTGTAGAACATGCCAAGACTTTGCTGTAGCCCAGCCATAGGCTCTTAGACTTTGGCTGGTTGTTTTCTTCCCCCTGTCCTTTCATTTTTTCCTGTCCACCAAAATGTATTGAGATCATCCTGGGAGCCAGACACATAGGCAGGAATGTGCTTTCATGAGAGCCAAGAAAGCCTGACCTTGCTGCCACACAACTTTCATTGCACCGTGAGACAGAGGCGTGCCAATAGAATGATCCACATGAGCATTAGAAGCATTAGAATGGGTGGAAATTCCATCCAGGTGACATTTTTGACCCAAAATTGAGAGGCCAGGGGAGCTTCCTGGAGAAAGTGACATGTAAGGCAAGACCTGAAAGACAAACCCAATTACCTGGGGAGGTGGGGAAGGAAGAGGGACCGGTGTTCCAAGAAAGGCAGATAGCGTATTGAGGGGAGCAGTGGGACAGAGAAAAGGAACTCCAGGAACTGAAGTGATCCCCACAACTAGAGCATGGAGTGTGAGTGAAAAGTCTGCAGAGGGCTGGTGACGGGGACCTCTGAAGACAGGCGGCCAGGCAGTATTCTAAGATCAACAGGAAGCCATTGCAAGGTTTCACCCAGAGGAGTAATGTGATCAGATTTGCACCTTAGAACAGTTGTTTTGGCACTTCTGACTGGAAGGGCCAGAGTGGCCGGTGTTGTTGTTACCTGAAGGGTAAATGTGGCCCACAATAAAAAATGCAGTGGAGAAGGAGACATATGAATATATGTAAGTAAATATTATCGAGGTATATTTAGCAGACAGAATCAATAAATGTGGTAACTGATTGACTGGATGTGTGAGGAGTCTAGATCACTTCCAGGTTTCTGATTTGGGCGACACAGTGCTAATCAATGAAAAAGGTGATCCACAGGGAGGAACTTGTCTGAGGGGTGAGATGGGGCTGAACAGCTGCGTTTGAGACAGGAGACGTGTGTGCTGGGCATGGGATGCACAAGTGGAAGTGCCTGTGGGTCTGCAGCTCAGACGTGGGCATGACCAGCACAGAGATAGAGAGGCCCCAGGCTGCCAGGTGAGCGTGATCCCCCAGGTGATGGTGTCGGCTGAGAAGGGAAGGAAGCCCCTGTGAGGACACTGACGCGGGGAGAGCAGACAAGGAGTCCACAGGAGACAGGGAAGGAAGAACTAGAGAGAAAAGCCAAGCCAGGCATGTGTGGTGACGTAGGAACTGAGGGAGAGGACATCTCAAGATTGAGGGGATGCTGCACAACAGGAGGACTATGTGGTTTTTGACCACGTCCACAGGAAGTCACAACAGGCAAGGAAAAGAAACTGGAAATCAGATATGGAGTTGACGAGTGAATCAGAGAGGAGATGGGCAGGGACGGCAGGGTGAGGCCTCTTCTGAGGAAGTTTGGCTAAAGGATAGATCAGCTGGGACACATGCTGGAAGGGTGTTTGGGGTGGAGGGAGAAACGGTGGAGGACAGGAGAGCCTTGAGCCTGAGAGAAGAGGCTCCTAAAATAGAGAAGCCAAGGTTAAAGTTGTGGGAGAGAGTGGGGATAAATGAGTGGCAGATAATCAGGAGAACAGAAGGAGATCCAGAATCATGAGAGAGATGACCTTTGCCAAGAACACAGCCCCCTCCCCTGTGACAGAGGGGTAGGACAAAACAGTTGGCGTTCAAGTGTTGGTTTATAGCACAATGTTTTAACTATGTCCTTTAAAACATTTCTCCAGACACTACCCAAAGCAGTTCTTCACTACAGTGGCAGATACACCTGCAAATCTTCACCAAAACAGTGACCTAAGGACCAAGCTAACTGCTGCTGCCTGGAACACTGTCCTTACCTTAGAAATGTCAACCAGATTGTAGGAAACCCAAACAACCTTTTCAGGCAGAAAGCAAATAGATTAAGAAAGTAGCCAGATGAGTTAGCGAGCCCAACAGTGACTTTTGTTTCTTTTTTTCCCTGTTCCCTTTTCTTTTCATGGTAGAAAAGGCTGGACAGGGATGCATTGCAAAAGCAGTGATCTACCTTATCTTGCCATCACCCAGGATGGCCCAGGATGTGGGTTCTCCTTGAATGAATCTTTGGCAATCTGCCAGGCTGACGTGGTCTGCCGCCTCCTTCTTTAGTCTGAGCTTGCCCACTGCTTGGAAAGGGCCATTGGCAGTTCTGGCAGGGAGTTTTCCCAACATTGAGAAGGTGACATTTTTACTCCCCGGTGCAGTCTGCACCTCTGACCCATGGTCAGCAGACAGGACAGAGGCACTCAGTAGACAGAGCTCAGAAGATGGCACTCAGTCCCGGCGGAAGGCCCAGCGTCAGCTCTGCACCCATCCCATGTGACCACAGGCAGGCTCCATGACCTCGTGGATCAGTTTCTTCACCCTGTTCAGGAGGCATTGTACTACCATCCTGTTTGGAAATTTGTGAGGATCAACGCATTACTCACGTAAGGTCTTTGGAAAGTGTCATATTACTGTTTATTAACTGCTTGTTGGTAGCCTGGCCGAGCCATATCCTTTATGAAAACCAGACCCCCTCGGCAGGTGTGGGTGTCTGTGCCGCCTGAGACCCTTGTGTGAACAGCCTTCTGGCAGCTGTTTTTTCCCCTTGCCACAATCAGTGCCTCCCTGTCCCCAGGCATTGCTTTCTCTGCTGGGTGCTGGGTGCTTCACTGTTTTCCTACACCTCAGTTGTCTACAGGTAAATATCTGTTCTGGAATCTAGCTGAGGTGGCATCAATAGCAGCTCTGCTGTGGCACTGCCCTCCTTCATAGGTTGTCTTTTGAGAGCAAGAGAGGTCCCTTCACATACCCCAAGAACTTACCTGCATTTGCCCACAGTCTCCATTTAGAAAATGGGAAAAGTCACGTCTGCCTACCTGCCAAGGAGATAAGAGGTAAGTTTCATGTTGAAATCCAAGCAGAAAAGTATGACCAATTCTATACCCATTGAAGACATGTATGAGGAATTAAAACAATTCTTTATGGACTGTACCTCATATAAATTCCTAGAAGTAAGTTCTAAAAAAAAAATTCAAGGAGGACTTAATAATTTTCTATAATTTAGAAAATCCTATACTGTGGAATTAAATAAAATGGCAACATAGCTTCAAAACTAAAATCAGATAAGGTAAATTGAAGTATGTGATGTATAAAAATACCATAAATTCTGACCAATATGATTTCAAAATATGGTAGATTAACATTGTAAATGCAATAAATGCCACCGTAAGAGGTTAATAGAGAAAAAATATGATTATTGCAATAGATACAGGAAACTCATGGAATAACATTCGCCATATATTTATAGGACAACTACCTCATAAACTTGAAATGACTTATCGCAACCATCTGAATTAATGTTGCTTAAACAGCATATATCTTGGCTGGTTAAAAACCAGGTAAGAATTTCCATAACATTATTGCATGGTGCACACACCATATTGGGTGTGAACTATCATAAAGTTCACCCAACTATAAAGGTATATAATTGATGATTTATTAAATTGACACTGTGTGCAACCATCAGCATGATCTCACTTAAAAATATTTCTCTCGCTGAAGTCCCCTCCTGCCCATGTCCATCCCTACTCCCATCTCCAGCCCTAAGCAATACTGCTCTGATACTCTGTCTGTATAAATTTCCCATCTGTGTAAGAGAAATGGAATCATGCAACATATTATATTGGGAGTCTGACTTCTTTCATTTAGATACTATTTTTGAAGTTAATTGATACTTTAGCATGTGCCGGTCATGTGTTTTCCTTTTCATAGATTCATAGTCCATTGTGTGGATATATAAACAGTGTTTATTCATTCATCAGTTGATGGACATTTAATTATTTCTGGTTTTTGTATTATGAATAATGCTGCTTTGAGCATTCATAATACAGTCATGTAATATATAATAACATTCTGGTCAATGATGGATAGCGTGTCTGATGGCAGTCCCATAGGATTATACTAGAGCTTAAAAAGTCCTATCACCTAGTGTCTTGTAGCTGTCACAAGTGTGTAGTGTAACACATTACACAGGCATCAGTGATGATGCTGATGGAAAGAAATCTACTGGTTTTCCAGTTATGTTAAAGTACTATATAGAACATACAACTATGTGGAGTATATAATACTTGGTAGTGAAAATAAATGACTGTGTTCCTGGTTTATGTATTTACTGTACTATACTTTTTATAATTCTTTGAGAATATATTCTATCTGCATGTTAAAGAAAACCACTTATCCGTAAAACAGCCTCAAGTAGGTCTTTCAGGATGTACGCAAGGTGTTATTATCATAAGAGATGACAGCTCCGTGTGTGTTTCTGCCCCTTCCAGTGGGACAAGATGTGGAGTCGGAAGACAGTGACGTTGATGATCCTGATCCCGTGTAGGTCTAGGCTGATGTGTGTGTCTGAGCCTCAGCTGTTAACAAAAAAAGTTTAAAATTTAAAACTTAAATTTTAAAGTAGAAAAAATATAGAATAATATTTTAAAAATTTGCACAGCTATACAATATATGTTTTAAGATAAGTGGTATTACAAGAGTTGTTTTTTAAATTTTTAAAGTTTATACATTTTAAATGTTACAGTAGGCTAAAGTTAAGTGTTGAATAAATAAAAATATATTCATATAAATTTAGAGTAGTCTAAAGATACAATGTTTATAAAGTCTATAGTAGTGTACAGTAAGGTCCTAAGCCTTCACGTCCACTCACCATTCACTCACCGAATCACGCAGAGCAATGTCCTGTAAGTTCTGTTCATGGTAAAGTGCTCTATACAGATGTACTAATTTTTATATCGTATACCATATTTTGTTGTAGCTTTTCTATATTTAGATTTTAGACTGTTTTGTAACCTTTGCCTGCTGTATTCAGTACAGTTACATGATGTACAGTTTGAAGCCCAGAGCAATTGGCTGTATCATACAGTCTAGGCGTATAGGGGCCTTTGCCATCTAGGTTTATGTAAGCACACACTATGATGTCTGTGTAATTACTACATCACTTAATGATGCATTTCTCAGAACACGTCACTGTCATTGAGAGACACATGTCTGTACAAATGACTTTGGAGAATATGCTTTCAGTTCACTTGGAGCATTTCCTGGGTGTGGATTTGCTGGACCAAATGGTAAGTTCAAATTTAATTTTTTTTTAGAAACAAGAAAGCTGTCTTCTAAATTAGCTGTGCCAATGTACATTCCTACCATGCTGCATAGTACCAATTTCACTGTACACTGTATGGTAAGCCCCAGCATGTAAGAAATGAATAAAGTAACACGTGTAAAGATTAGTATAAAGCAAATGAGATTATTATTGTTATTGTCTTTGTCAAATCCTCAAAATAATTAAGAATATATTTTTATATAAATGTGCTTGGCAACATAGCTGAAAACAACATTAGTAGTTGTATACTTTTATCAGTAACCAAGACAAATTTTAAGGGAGAAAAACACTTGTAATAACAAAATGTCAGAATTAACATACAAATTCTGCATGACATTTTTGGCAGTTTAATCAGGGCAATGTTTTGTAGACAAATGAACAGCTTAAGGGTCCCATCAGTGTCCAAAAGGCCGAGTGCTGGGCCGGGTGCTGCCATGTCCCCAGTTTCCAACTGCACCTTACAAGACTGATTAGCACCAGCCTATAGTGATTTGTATCCCATCTTCTCTGCGTATGAATTTGATTATTCTAGGCACTTGATTTTAGTAGGATCATACAATATATTCCTTTTGTTTCTGGCTTATTTCATTAGGCATAATGTTTTCAGTGTCCATCCGCATCATACCATGTATCAAAATTGTTTTTTAAAGATGGATGATGTACAATTGCATGTATGTACCACCTTGTTTTTATACATTCATTTGTTCATTGATAGTTGGATTATTTCCATCTTTTGGCTCTTGTGGAATAGTGATGCTGTAAATGTTAGTGTACAAATATCTGTTTGAGTTCTGTTTGCCATTCTTTTTGTTATATATCTAGTAGTAGAATTCCTGGGTCCAATGGTAGTTCTATGTTTAACCTTTGGAGCAACTGCAAACTGTTTTTCACAGTGATTGCAACTTTATGCATTTCTACCAGCAATGTATCACAGTTACAATTTCTTGTCAACACTTATTTTCCTTTAAAAAAATTATCCGGGCCGGGCGCGGTGGCTCAAGCCTGTAATCCCAGCACTTTGGGAGGCCGAGACAGGTGGATCACGAGGTCAGGAGATCGAGACCATCCTGGCTAACACGGTGAAACCCCATCTCTACTAAAAATACAAAAACTTAGCCAGGCGTGGCGGCGGGTGCCTGTAGTCCCAGCTACTCGGGAGGCTGAGGCAGGAGAATGGCGTGAACCCGGGAGGCGGAGCTTGCAGTGAGCTGAGATCCGGCCACTGCACTCCAGCCTGGGTGACAGAGCAAGACTCCATCTCAAAAAAAAAAAAAAAAAAAAAAAATTATCCGGCTGGCGCGATGGCTCACGCCTGTAATCCCAGCACTTTGGGAGGCTGAGGCAGGTGGATCACGAGGTCAGGAGATTGAGACCATCCTGGCTAACGTGGTGAAACCCCGTCTCTACTAAAAAATAGACAAAAATTAGCAAGGCATGGTAGCGGGCACCTGTATTGTTAACTTTCAGAAGTTCTCTAAAGATGCTGCTTCAGATATGTTTTCTGCAAATATTTCCCCCAGTGTGTAGCTTACCTATTCCATTTTGTTGGATTGTTATTTGGTAAGCAGAACATTTCAAAATTTAATGAAGTCCAATTTATCAATTTTTTGTTTTACCAATAGTGGCTTTTTCTTTTTTGGTTTTGTTTTTGACAGATCTCACTCTGTCCCCCAGGCTTGATTGAGTGCAGTGGCACAGTCACTGCTCACTGTGGCCTTGACCTCCTGGGCTCAACTGATCCTCCTGCCTCTGGCTCCCAAGTAGTTGGGACCATGGTCGCATGCACCACTGCATCCGGCTACCTTTTATTTTTTGTTAGAGATGAGGTTTGTCTCTGTTGCCCAGGCTAATCTCACACCTCTGGGCTAAAGCAATCTTCCCGGCTCCACCTCCCAAAGTGCTGGGATTACAGGCGTGAGCCACCACATCCAGCCAGTGTTTTTTGCACCATCTCCAAGAAATCTGTGTCCACCCTAAGTTGTAAGGACAGTTCCTTCTTTTTTTCTAGAAGCCTTATGGTTCTGGCTCTTTTATGGGGGCCTATGACACATCTTGAATTCCTTTTGCAGGTGGTGTGAGAGGGGACTGAGGTCCATGTTTTTCTATGTGAATATCTAGTAGTTCCAGCTCCGAGTGTCACCACTGGGTTAACTTAGACTCTCAGTCAGTATTCCTTTTTTAAAAAAATAATTCTTCACAATTATGTCTATATAATTACACAGAAGTAACTGAAGAGCATTCTGAGCTGATATTGAATGATAGCTAATCAATTAATACCTTATACTGGTAATACATGCATGTGGTTTTAATTAAAATTAAAAGGTGTGAAATTCAAAAGGTACAAAAAAGATCACAGGAAACATTTCAATTTCCTTTCCATTTCTGTTTCATATCCCCAGTGCCATCCACCAAGGCAAATGCTGTGGGCAGTTTTCGGAGCAACTTAAAAAGCCGGACTCCATGAAACCCAATACTGAGGTTCTGGTTGAGGCCTGAGAGTCTGGGAGTGTGTGTGTGTGTGTGTGTGTGTGTGTGTGTTAAAGGTGCAAAGTACGAGGTAGGTATTGCAAACAACTCCAGCTCATCCTCAGGGACTCACCTGAGACATTATAAGGAGTGCCTAAGAATTTTAAAAGGGCTTATTTAATTCTCTCTTTCCATCTTATGCCGGTAAAGAGAAATATTGTACGACTGAGTTTTAGGTTCACACATAAGGTGAAGTGGTAAGCTTGTTTCTTTCGTTTTTCTTCTTTCTGTTTTGTCAATATTTATGGACCAACCCATCAGATTCCATGCCCTATAGGAACATCAGAAATTGCAAATTTAAGAGGAAAAGGTGGAGGAGCTCAGGAAGACAATAACTAGGATACATTTCTTACTGGGTAAAAATTACTCCTGGGAAGCAGAGGTTTTGGTGAGCCGAGATCGCGCCATTGCACTCCAGCCTGGGCAACAAGAGCGAAACTCTGTCTCAAAAAAAAAAAAAAAAAAAAAGAAAGAAAGAAAGAAAAAAAAGAAATGACGTGACCTTGAACAATTTTCTTAACTTCTCTAAACCTCTATCTTCAGCTTCAATAAAATAATTTTACCTCCAAGATTGCATTAAATGGAATCCCAAACAGTTGACAAATATTAGGGGCCCAACAGCTGTGCGCTCCTACTGCCGCCCCACTTTACCCCAAGGGAGAAGCGCAAGACATCCAGAAAAAGCCTGTTGATCCCTACACCTCAGCATCCTGTGTTCACACAAGGCGCAGTGGTATCCAGACTTACCGAGGTCACCCAAATATAAGACAAGACATGTTTTGATTTTTCAACTTAGGTACACATGGCTTCTAACGTTCACCATATATGATCCATAATTTAGAAGAGATTTTCCTGCACTACCCCACGGTTCTATTTTAGCAGACTTAGATGTGCCATAATAGCTCACTCTCTTAAGCCCCCTTCAGTATCAAAAACAAAACTTTAATCTGTAACACAGTTATCAGCAGTGAAAGTGGAAAAGGTACCTATGAGTCAAAATGACCCTCTGCCCCGCCCCGCCCTACCCTACAAAAAGCCGTTCAGGAGTATTTGGGCTGGTTATGAGAAGTTTGTATTCCCAGGGACAGACAAATGTCTACCCTGGTTAGAAGCTGTGCTGCTCAGCCTCCAGGGTAGAAAGTTCCCCACACCCTCTACCGAAGGAGAAGAGAAGCAAATGGGGTGGCCAGGCTCCAGAATGTGGACTGTTTAGTGTGGTTTCTGCAGTCCAGGTCACCACCATGGGTGAAGCTCTTCCTTCCTTCTTTTCCACCCAAGTGGCCGAGGTCCTACGGCTGCTGTAGGGCCTTTTCCCTAGGATGAGTCAGTCCAGCCATTCCCCTTCCTTTTTTTTTTTTGAGACGGAGTCTCGCTCTGTCACCTAGGCTGGAGTGCAGAGGCGCAATCTTAGCTCACTGCCACCTCCGCCTTCAGGGTTCAAGCAACTCTCCTGCCTCAGCCTCCCAAGTACCTGGGATTACAGGCGCCCGCCACCACGCCCAGCTAATTTTTATATTTTTAGTAGAGAGGGAGTTTCAACTTGTTGGCCAGGCTGCTCTCGAACTCCCGACCTCAGGTGATCCACCTGCCTCGGCCTCCCAAAGTGCTGGGATTACAGGCGTGAGCCACCGTGTCTGGCCCAGTCAGCCCAGCCATCCTGACTTTTTGTTCTGGCAAAATTACTCTCTTCCACGTCTACCTTCCAAGTAGCTAAATCAGAGATCTGGCCCTTGGGGCAGGCTTGAAGAATCCCTGCTTTTGGTCCTCAAGAGGTCCTACCAGGGTCTGGGACAATTCCAAGACTTGTGTTCTTAAAGAGGAAAGAAACCTCACATACATGGCTCTCGCAGAGCTCAGGCCAGCCCGTATTGGAGGCAAGGCTTGGGAGGCGGCCCTAAGGTTTGGGTGTGCCGTCTATGATAACAGCTAAGAGATCTGAAGCGAGCTGTCTGGGTTCAAACCTCAATTCCAACAGCACTGGCTGTGTGATGTTAGACGACGTCCCCAGCCTCTCTGTGGTTCCGTTTCCTCACTGTAAAAGGGTCACAATAATAGAGCTGCTCTAAAAATTAAGTGAATTAGTGCATATAAGGTGTTCAGAACAATGCTTGGCACATGGAGGAGTTCAACAGACACATACTGAACAGAGTAACTTAGCAATTAGTAAATATACTCATGCAGGCCAGGCGCGGTGGCTCACGCCTGTAATTCCAAAACTTTGGGAGGCCGAGGCGAGAGGACCACTTGAGCCCAGGAGTTTGAGACCAGTGTGGGCAACACAGCAATATTCCATCTCTAAAAACGTGTTTGTGTAACATATATGTATATATACACTCATATATTCACTGTGTATTTATATACAAAATAGCTGAAACACAGACTTAACTATTCACAATGGTTACTTCTAGAGAAGAGGGAATGCAAATTTCAGCTTTTTACCCCACATATATATTCTTGTATCATCTGAAATATTTAAGCAATTGTAGGTATAAATTTGCCCCAAAACACATAGCAGAACAATGTAGTTTTGACTCAAAAATCTTCAAATCATCATGGAATTGTTCTGTGAAAGTAAAGTTATAGAGACGAAAAGTCTCCCTCCAGCCTAAATGCTCTTTCATATGACCTGTATTACACAAAGCAATGCAGACACCCCAATCCTTTCCCCACTGTCACAAGAATTTTTCAGTGAACTGTATTCCCCTTTACAAACTAGATGACAGTTAAGAGTTACCAGGCAAGAACGTGGATCCAGTTCTGCTTTTTCAAAGCCCAGTGTTCCTCACATAATAGCAATGCATTCTTCAACCGGTGCCTTTGGCTAAATGTAAACTGCCCCCAACACCTGAGCTCTCTGTTGTACACAACTCAGCGTGGCCTGGGAGAAAGCAGGTACAAATTTCACTTACTCAGTAACAACACATCCCACCTGATTCCTCTGCTGGGCTAGTTCTCAAGTCATCTTTTTCTAAGCTCTTTCATTTAGCTCTACCACACGTACCTAGGCTGAGTAAAATACTTTACCAGGTTTTTTTTGAGATGGAGTTTCACTCTGTCACCTAGGCTGGAGTGCAGTGACGCCATCTCAGCTCACTGCAACCTCCGCCTCCCAGGTTCAAGCGATTCTCCTGCTTCGGCCTCCCGAGTAGCTGGGACTACAGGCGTGCACCACCACACCCAGCTAATTTTTGTATTTTTAGTAAAGATGGGGTTTCCCCATGTTGGCCAGGCTGGTCTCAAACTACTGACCTCGTGATCCACCCACCTCGGCCTCCCGAAGTGCTGGGATTACAGGCATGAGTCACTGCGCCAGGCCTACTTTACCAGTTTTATTCCTGAATGAAACCTGTTATTACTATCAATAATGTCAATCAGTGCCATTTCATTCACCGTATGCCACACACGTACAAAACAGTTCATACTCGCTCCACCTGTCTGCTCTTCTGCAATGGCCACAGTGTTCCCCATCTTACATGAGAGGCACAGACAAAGACAATGACTTCTCCAAGGTTCTGTAATTCACAATCAGTGGCAGAACCAACATGCCCAACCAGGTCTGGCCAAGGCCTGTGTTTCAGCCACACCACCTGGTTGCTGCCCCTAAGGCTCAATGGGCAAGTAACAGATCAATTGCAGAGGCTTCAGAAATGCCCTCCGCCATGGTACAATGGACGGTTCGCTCTCAAGAGGGGAGGCGGGTGGGAATCAGCACACAGTTCTGCTAGGTTTCTCATGCAGGGCACAGACTATGTATTTTGTGCCTTGCTTTGCAGGTGAAACGTCTCCTGCCCCCTGTACAACAGCTTTCTTTGTCCTCTCCACATAAAAGTACCACTGAGTTCCTCAGGGGCGGGCAGTGATCACCGCCCTGTGCCACACCTGACTGATGTCCCAACAGGTGGACACACAGGCTCTTATGACCCAGGCTGCCCCCATCTGCTAAGCATCGAAAACTACACACAGGATTTGCAGAACATGAATGACATGGAGGTGACTGCTTTTTCTCCGTTGAAAACTTACTGCATTGTCCTAAAACAGGGAATTCAGGAAAAGCTGAACATTTGAGGGTGGCTGGCTGTAATCTTCAGCTGCTGAGAAAGCCTCAGCCGCTCGGTTCCACTGTGGAAATCCAACTCCTCCCTCAAAGTCCAACTCAAGTACACCTCCTCTGCGGTGCCTGCCCCTTCCTCCCTTTCAGAAGCACGTGTTCCCTCTGCAGTCCCAGAGCATTCTATCGCCACCTCTGGAGCCACAGTCCCAGCCTACAGCCAGCTCAGTGCACAGCTGCCTCTCCCTGTGTGTACCTGCAGGCCCCACCTGGGCTGGAAGGCTGCCTCCTCCTCCTCCGCCCAGAGGCGGCACTCAGGAACTACTGAATGAGGGAGGGAGTGGATGAGCAAGATCAGCCAAGGGCCACAGGGAGTGGCGGGCAGCTCCCAGCAGGAACAGCCCCTGCCCTGCCAATCCGGACGTGCTGGCTCTGTTCTCAGCAGGGCCGCTAAAAGCTCCGTTATAACAGCTCCAGGCCACAACGGTCAACTTGGTGTCAGGCCCTAGAGACACCAAAACTCCTAACAAATAAAGAGGCCGCGTATGCAGCATGCTGGTTAAAAGCACAGGCTTCGAAGTCAGAGCTTGAATTCCACTTATTACGTGACCTTGAGCAAGTTACTCAATGCATCAGTCTCATTTTGTCACCGGGAAAATGAGGACATTATCTGCCACACAGTGTTGCTGAAAAAGTAAGAGAGGTGACAGACGCAAAGTGCTTGGCACTTACCCACTCTTACTGGTTTATTACAAAGAAGAGAACACGGGGCCGGGCGCGGTGGCTCAAGCCTGTAATCCCAGCACTTTGGGAGGCCGAGACGGGCGGATCACGAGGTCAGGAGATCGAGACCATCCTGGCTAACACGGTGAAACCCCGTCTCTACTAAACAATAAAAACTAGCCGGGCGAGGTGGCGGGCGCCTGTAGTCCCAGCTACTCGGGAGGCTGAGGCAGGAGAATGGCGTAAACCCGGGAGGCGGAGCTTGCAGTGAGCGGAGATCTGGCCACTGTACTCCAGCCTGGGCGACAGAGCGAGACTCCGTCTCAAAAAAAAAAAAAGAGAACACGGGAACAGCCAAATGCAAGAGATGCACAGGGCACACCATGGGGCAGAGAGGTCAGGGCTCCCCTGCCGTCCCTGGAAGTGCCACCTCCCCAGCACCAAATGAGTTCACCAAACCAGAAGCTCTCCAAACCCAATATTTAGAGGGTTTTATGGAGCTTTCATAACATAGACATGATTAAGTCATTGGCCACCCGTGACTAGCTCAATCTCCAGCCTGTCTCGTCTCCCCTCCCAGAGGTAGGGGTGAGGCTGATATGTCCAACTCTTTACTCATGACTCATCTTTCTGGCAACCAGCCCTAATCCTGAACCTGTCCAGGGGCCCGAAGCCACCTGTCATCTCATTATCATACAAAAGACACTCCTATCACCCCAGAGATTCCAAAAGTCTTAGAAGCTCTTGTGTCAGGTATTGAAACCTAATACCAAATATTATAACCAATGATGTTCCTATCACTCAGGAAATTACAAGGGTTTTAGAAGCTCTGGGCCAAAAATCAGGAAGAATACTAAATAGACACAATATTGTATGTATCCCACTATCACAATAATTTTTTTTTGAGACAGTCTACCTCTGTTGCCCAGGTTGGAGTATAGTGGTACGATCTCAGCTCACTGCAACCTCCACCTCGTAGGTTCAAGCAATTCTTGTGCCTTACCCTCCTGAGTAGCTGGGACTACAGGTATGCGACACTACAACTGACTAATTTTTGTATTTTTTAGTAGAGACGGGGTTTCACTGTGTTGGCCAGGCTGGCCTTCAACTCCTGGCCTCAAGTGATCTGCCTGCCTCAGCCTCCAAAAATCTGCGATAAGTCACGAGCCACCATGCCTGGCCACACTACCACAATAATTATACTGAGAGGATGGGGGAGAAAAACGTGGGCAACAGGAGGAGCGGGGAGGGTAAGCAACCTGAATCCTTGTCTTCCACAGTAGGACATCTCCCTGTCTTTCACACAATCTAGAAGAACGAGCTAAAACATAAACACAGTAACCTCCAAGGAGCATGGATCAGGGTGGAGAAGGGTAAAGTAGGGGATTGCTGGGCTTTGTTCTAAGCCTTGTTAATTTCTGACTCTTGGAGCTGTATGCCTGTACACCTTTGCTAAAAATGAGTATTTACCTGTAATCCCAGCACTTTGGGAAGCCAAGGTGGGCGGATCATGAGGTCAGGAGATCGAGAGCATCCTGGTTAACACGGTGAAACCCCATCTCTACTAAAAATACAAAACACTAGCCGGGCGAGGTGGCGGGCGCCTGTAGTCCCAGCTACTCGGGAGGCTGAGGCAGGAGAATGGCGTAAACCTGGGAGGCGGAGCTTGCAGTGAGCTGAGATCCGGCCACTGCACTCCAGCCTGGGCGACAGAGCGAGGCTCCGTCTCAAAAAAAAAAAAAAAAAAATCAGAAACACCCACATGATAAAATGAGGTCCTGGTTGGTTTTAAACTACTTGGTGACCACCATCAGTTGTTTTCTTGACCACGGGATGCACCTAATTCCTAACTATGAACAAAGGTACAAACACTGTTTATTGGGCTTTTGGCCTCAGCCTTGAAACAATCGGATTCTCTCAAACTCAGGAATGTGAATCGCTGTTGGGTGGATGCAGCTGTTTCCATTCTAGAAATGGACCTGGAATCATGTACTTTTCACCCATGAAGAGTCCTTCGTGTAAAACTTGAAAAGGCAAGGTCCCAAATTCCCCATATGGGTGTTTCTTCCAGTAGAGGAATTACTCTAATGACTTCTTAGCAAAACTTACATAATCAGGGCAGGCCATCAAAATACTCCAGAACACAAAGTTTAGCTCCGTTTCTGATGGACCTGTCTCCACTGTTATCAGTCTCACCAACAGCCTCACATCAAGTCAGAGGAACGGTTTTTTCATTTAAGAAGGATCTTCATGACTGGGTGCAGTGGCTCACGCCTGTAATCCCAGCACTTTGGGAGGCCAAGGTGGGCGGATCACGAGGTCAGGAGTTTGTGACCAGCCTGGCCAACATAGTGAAACCCTGTCTCTACTAAAAATACAAAAATTAGCCAGGCTTGGTGGCACGTGCCTGTAGTCCCAGTTACTCAGGAGGCTGAGGCAGGAGAACTGCTTGAACCCGGGAGGTGGAACTTCTGGCAAGCCGAGATCGCGTCACTGCACTCCAGCCCAGGCAACAGAATGAGACTCCGTCTCAAAAACAAAAAAAAAAGAGGGATCTTCATGTTCCTGCCAATTTGTAAAAAAAAAAAAAAAAAATTGGTATCTGTTAACCAGAGGCAATAAAAAGCACCTCCCAGGCTGCTGTAGTAAGTGGATTGGTAACTGTGGTGGGAGATTCCAACCCCCGAGACCTGTGACTATGTCACACAGCTAAAGGGCTTTGCCACAGGCCTTAGGAGGAGTATCCTGGGCTATCCAGGGAGGTCCAATCTAATCCCAGGAGCCTCGAAGAGCATAGAACTGGCCAGGCGCGGTGGCTCACGCCTGTAATCTCCACACTTTGGGAGACCAAGGCTGGCGGATCACGAGATCAAGAGATGGAGATCATCCTGGCTAAAATGGTGAAACCCCATCTCTACTAAAAATACAAAAATTAGTCGGGCGTCGTGGCGGGCACCTGTAGTCCCCGCTACTCGGGAGGCTGAAGCAGGAGAATCACTCAAATCTGGGAGGGTGGAGGTTGCAGTGAGCTGAGATCATGCCACTGCACTCCAGCCTGGGCAACAGTGCGAGACTCCATCTCGAAAAAATATTTTAAAAAGGGCATAGAACTTTCTCCGAGTGGAAAAAGAGAAATGTACACAGGGGAACTGGAGAGCCTAACCAGGTCCCTGGCCTAGCTAGTCCTGAGCTGATGGGACCACGTGCAAAGACCAGATAGAGGCCTCAGGAGCTGAGGGTAGCCCCCATCAGATGGCCAGCAAGGGAACAGACACCTCAGTCCTGCAACCACAAGGAACTCTATTTGGCCAAAAGCACTTGGAAACAATTCTCCAGTGAGGAATGCAGCCCAGCCCACGTGGTGATTTTTGCCCAGTGACACCCACGTCAGACTTCTGCCCCACAGAACTGTGAGATGATACAATTTCAATTGTTTTAAGCCACGAAATTTGTGGAAATGTGGTAAAGCAGCAACAGAAATGAATACAGTGATTTACGTGGAAACCCCTAGAAGAGTGTCTGGCATGGTGTTGACACCCGACAAGCGTTTCCTGGTTTCCTTATATCGCAAGGCAGGGCTGGCCACACTCCATCCAAAACAATAGATGATAGACTTGTTCTGACAAAACAGATTCAGTGAATTATAAATGGCCCAGAATACCTACAGATTTTAGGTTTCAGGTAAGTGATTGCCTTTCCTTTCACTTAGAAACCTCCCAACGCTCATCTTACTGATAAACTCTAAGTACCACGCAGGAGACTAAACACCAGACAAACCCAGCCCCAGATGCCCCCAGGGAGCCCGTCCCAGCACTCACTCCGCTGCACTGAAATGAGGTCCACGTCGGTTTATCCCACTAGACCAAGAACTCCAGCTCTCCATATGTGAGTCACCAGTGCTGCCTCTGCATCTCTGCTTCTAGGATGGTGCTTCTGCACTTCACAGGAAATCTGTATCAATGTTTATCAACACTATATATGACAGTATAACTTAATATCTGCACAGAAAACATAAATTCTTTGAGGACCAGAGCCGGGTTTATTAGCCTTTATACTCCCACTGCCACTGTCTGGGACATCAGACGCACTCGGTAGAAGTTGTTGAAGAGAAAGAAAAGGCAGAGGAGAGAGAGGAAAGCAGGACCAACACCGCAGACACAGATTCGGAGGTGGCTGGAGGAGAGGCAGGGCAGAGAAACTTCCTGGATGCTGGAATGGGGTTCACTGTGATACCTGCTGCTGGATTTCAAATGTCAAAGGTAACACTTTGCTGACCTTGTCTTCTGACTGCCCTTTAGCTTTCCCAACCTCAAGACAGGGCACTTAGAAACTGCAATGTCAAGAAATTATGCTTCATCAAAGCATGGGAATGTTATTTACATGGACGTTCATTACTGCATTTTTTACATGGGACTGTAAATAATTGAAGAGATTGTTAAAGACAAAATCATGCACATTCAATAACTTTGTAAAATATTAATGATAACTGAAACACAAATTTTGATGTTCCCTAAAAATGCTAAAATATAAAACAATACTGGCCAATTAAAGATAGAAAACAATCCTAATGAAGCTCCCCAACAGACACATTAAAACTTCTCTGTACATTAAACATTTGGGATTTCAAAGGAAAACCCAGATTCATTCCATTCTTAATAGGGTGTTTAAAAAAAAAAATTCTTAGGTAATACAATATTTCATTTAAAATTTACAAAATTTCATTAAATTCATAATTTCCTTTGATCCTCAAAACAATCTCCTGAGTTAGGCAGAAAAGATATTACTAATAACTAACTCCATTTTACAGGTAAGGGAACTGAAGTTCAGAAAGTACTTGAACTTAACAAAAGCTTTAATAGGGCCACATATCGAAACAAAATCCTCTGCTCAAAAGAACTAGAGTAAGTTATCTTTTACATATTATTCATACTTATATCCTGTCAATATCCAAAAATGTTTTGAGGCAGCCTGCAATAATAGACACCTATCCAATAAAAACATTAAAATGAAAAACAGGGGAAAAAAGGTGACATGGGAGACAGAGGAAGGTAGATAGCAAAGACTAAGACTTATAATCTAAGAAAACTTCATCTCTGACCTTCCAGTTCCAGGGAGATAACGCTAAAGGAAACAAGATGGTTTACAGACTCATAAGCTGACAAAAGAGAAGTCGCATCAGTTCTTAACTATGAAACACTCCTAGCAGCCACAGCAAATCTCTAGGACAACATACCAATGGCATCAAAGCAAGAGTATACTTCAGTGATAGAGTGAATTAAGTTTCCTGTTTGGGACCCTGGCCAGGGCTAGAGAAAAGAACTCTGAAATGTAGAGCTCAAAAATACATCCTCTGTCGTCCAGGCACAGTGGCTCACACCTGTAATACCAGCACTCTGGAAGGCCGAGGCGGGCGGATCATGAAGTCAGGAGATGGAGACCATCCTGGCTAGCACAGTGAAACCCTGTTTCTACTAAAAATACAAAAAATTAGGCGGGCGTGGTGGCAGGCGCCCGTAGTCCCAGTTGCTTGGGAGGCTGAGGCAGGAGAATGGTGTGAACCCAGGAGGCGGAGCTTGCAGTGAGCCGAGATCCTGCCACTGCACTCCAGCCTGGACGACAAAGCAAGACTCCATCTAAAAAAAAAAAAAATAGGCCGGGCGCGGTGGCTCAAGCCTGTAATCCCAGCACTTTGGGAGGCCGAGACGGGCGGATCACGAGGTCAGGAGATCGAGACCATCCTGGCTAACACGGTGAAACCCCGTCTCTACCAAAAAATACAAAAAACTAGCCGGGCGAGGTGGCGGGCACCTGTAGTCCCAGCTACTCGGGAGGCTGAGGCAGGAGAATGGCGTAAACCCGAGAGGTGGTGCTTGCGGTGAGCTGAGATCCGGCCACTGTACTCCAGCCTGGGCGACACAGGGAGACTCCGTCTCAAAAAAATAAATAAAAAATAAAAATAAAAAAAATATATATATATATATGCCCTCTGTCTTCTCCATACCCATGTGTCCCCTTCCGTGAGAGACTTCCTTTCATTTAATCCACATAAAAACCAAGCCTACTCTAAATGAAAAATACTTCAACACAGAAGCAGCATTAACTAGTTGTTTTATTAAAATATTAATAAAATCTAGAAAACCATAAAGAAAATCTGGTCACATTTTGAAGCCCTCTCCTAAGATCAGATTCCCCAAAAGAACAAAGTGCGTGGGGTATATAACAAAGATACTTTCCTAAATTAAGATAAGAATGCAAATCAAAATAAAGGCAAAATCCTACTGAGTGAAGCAAAAATTGTAATTCAGTAGCTCACAACTTGACCAAATGGCTATTTTTAATCCCTATAATCATCCAAATAACTAGGAATAGCAGAGAAAATTGTGTCTCCTTTCTACAGAGACACGTGGCTTTAAGAAACTCAAGCACATCAAATTCCCACCTTACCAAACAGATAAATTGGAAAGGAGCTTAGCATTTTATTTTTAAATTATTTATTTACCTTTTTATTTTTTAGAGAAAGGGTTTCACTCCATCACACAGACTGGCGTGCAGTGGCATGATTATAGCTCACTGCAGCCTCTAATCTTGGGCTCAAGTGATCCTCGCACCTCAGCCTCCCAAAGTGCTGGCATTACAGGTGTAAACCACAGCACCTGGCCTTACTATTTTAAAGAATTCATTACCATATTCCTTAGAATTGTAGCTCCTATATAGGTCATTCAACATGTGACGCAATTTTTTACAAGTGGTATTTTTTTTCTTTTTTTTTTGAGATGGAGTCTCACTCTGTCACCCAGGCTGGCATGCAGTGGTGCAGTCTCGGCTCACTGCAACCTCTACCTCCCGGGTTCAAGTGATTCTCCTGCCTCAGCCTCCTGAGTAGCTGGGACTACAGGCGTGTGTCACCACACCCGGCTAATTTTTTGTATTTTTAGTGGAGACAGGGTTTCACCATGTTAACCAGGATGGTCTCCATCTTCTAACCTCGTGATCTGCCTGCCTCGCCCTCCCAACGTGTTGGGATTACAGGTGTGAGCCACCACACCCGGCCACAAGTGGTAATTTTAAACTATTCTTCAAACCATTACACAAAGCCAAGTACATCTACTCAAGGCACTCTCAAATTTCCATTTACTCCCATTTTACTCCACAAAATAAAATGTTAAATTGGAACATATTTCACATGACACTTAAAAGATCAACAAAATGCTCCTGAAAAGTTCTGAGCTCATCTCCATTAATGAGAAAAAACAAACCAACTGGACATAGTGAAGATGTGGCACATAAAACACAATTGTGAAGAATATGCAAGATATTCTTAAGGTTTCATCATAGATACTTGTCCTTAACTCTGAGATACAGTAATATACTCATGTAACTAAACTTGTTTAAAAGGGAAAAAAAGGGGAAGAAGAAAAAGAACTTCCACTTTAGAATCCACATTTTCAAAGGCCTCCATTATTTACACCATTGCCGGGAAGAGAATTGTACTCTGCTATTTGCTTGAAAGAATTAAAGGTGTAGGGCAAAGATTATTGGAAATTACCTAGTTTAGGATCCTCAAAGGTGAGAAAAATGAAGCCCAGAAGAGAAGGCCTTCCAGGAAAATTCTAGAGCCGGAGGTAGACCCAGCACATTGTTTCTGTTTTGAGACGAAGTCTCACTCTATGGCCCAGGCTGGAGTGCAGTGGAGCCATTTCAACTCACTGCAACCTCCGCCTCCTGGGTTCAAACTATTCTCCTGCCTTAGCCTCCTGAGTAGCTGCGATTACAGGCGCACACCACTACGCCCAACTAATTTTTGTATTTTTAGTAGAGACTGGGTTTCACCATGTTGGCCAGGTTGGTCTCGAACTCCTGACCTCAAGTGATCCGCCTGCCTAGACCTCCCAAAGTCCTGGGATTACAGGCGTGAGCCACTGCGCCCGGCCGACCTGGTAAGTTTTAATCAAGTACTCTGAACTATGCAACAAACACTAGGAAGTAATAGAAAAAAAAAATTAATCCAAAAACCCTCTGGAGAGTCAAAGAATTGTAGATTTAAAATAGCATGAATACTTGGATTCATGGTATTGAAAAAGGACCTCGCATTTACCCGCATGTACAAACTGCCTGCCCACCTCTATCAGAGCATTTTTCAAGCTGTGCTACAGTTAACTATGTACTGCCCAAAGCCAATCTGTCCCTGCAGATCATAAGCTCTTAAAGACCAGGACTTCAGGAGAACAAGCAAAACTTTAGAGAGAAGGGAGCCACCGAAACACAGTTCATAGCAATGCGTCGGCAGGAGCTGATGACTGGAGGTGGGCGTTAGTGTTGGGGTCTGGGACAGCGGAGGGCAGAGAAGGCAAAAGGGCCTGCATGACACGCTACAGGGCTAGGAGCCACAGCTGCGGTGATTAGTTCAGTTTTGTTTTGTATGCCTGTTACTTATACACCATCTCTTGTTCAGAAAGAACTTCAGGTTGAGTATTTGGACTCCTTGAGCCTTCTGCTGTTTGTCTCCAGGACGTTTATCACTCTTAAAAGGGGAAAACTGTCCAGTTTGATTTTGCTTCCTGGGACACTACAGGTTTTTCAAAGGTTTGATGAAAGCATTCACTAAGGAGTGATTCCATTTTCTTTGGTGGATGAGAAATACAGCGTCTGAGGGGCAGATTCAGGTCTTCCCATCAAGCTGAGGTCGAAGTCTCCCCACCCACGGACCTCACCCTCGCTCTCCCCTCATAAATCTGACCTCTAACTGTAACTGCCTTGGCCTCATTCCGTGGGTGTGGATGCTCCTGCTTGAAACTCATTTTCCAGCCCGCCAAATTCTTGGGACTGAGAGCTGCAAAATTCAATCCGGCTTTCCAGATTTTTTCCTCCCCATTACTAACGGAAGAAACCAAGAAGCGCCGGGCAGAAGGGCCCTGCTCCCTCCAATCAGAGCCCAGCCCGGGGCCAGAGCAGGAAGCGCGGCGGTGGGACGCGCGGTGACACCCCCTCGCCCCCCAGGACCCGCCGGCCAGGGCAGAGGTGGGTGCGGCCGCTGCGCGACAGCTCCGGGCCCGCGCCTCTCGCTTCCTCCCGCCGGGCAAGTGAGAGGATAAATCACGGGGCGGGGGCAGTGCGCCCCCACCAACCGCGCCCCCAGGGCACGGACCCCCACTACACGCGCGTCCCAGGCGGGGTCGACCCAGACGAGCCACCGGGCGGCGCACAGCCCCACCAGCAGGGCGGCCAGGACCCACGCGCACGGGTCCACGCAGGGACCTATAGGTGACAAAACACTCAGGAAGCCGTCATGCGGGGACGGGAAAGAGCCCCCACCCAGAGTCACGGACCCCGTCATCCGAGGGTCCGCGCAGTCCCCTCGGTGGGTCTGGCGAAGCTGTCTCGCTGCCAGGGAGGGCGGGGAGGGCGGTGGAGTCTCCCACTCGCGGTGACCCGGACCCCGCCCCACTAGTGGGTCCTCGCAGGGCCCCCTCTGCCGCACACGGGGACCAGCCACGCCGCGGGGGACCAGGCAGAAGCCAGCGCCCGGGTCCATGCAGTCCCCTCCGCGGCAGACGCGGGGAGCCGGGGAGCAGTGGGGACCGGCCCCCACCCGCAGGGCGACCGGGACTCCCGCGCGGGCCCACGCGGCGTCGCAACAGGCGCGAAGCCCCCGGTGCCACCCGAGGCCGAGACAAAGCCCAGGCGCACGGACCCCGGATCCCGACCCCGGACCCTGCGGAGCCCAGCTCGGAGCCGCCACGCCCGGGGCAGAGACCCCCGCCCGGTCCGGAGACCCCGTCGCCCGTCGCGCCGTCTCACCTCAGGCCGCTGCCTCGCAGTGCTCGCTCCTCGCCGCGGCGCCTGGGCCGACTGGAGCGCAGCTGAGCAGCCGACAGAGCCGCGGCAGCCTCAACAATGGAGCCCCCGGGCGAGGCCGCCGCCGCAGCTTCAGCCCATGTTCCCCGCTCAGGATCCGGCTTGGATCAAGGAGCTGCAGCTGGCGCGGGGCTGCGGCCGGGACACACACCGCGCAGGCGCACACGGCCCCGCCCGCCGCCCGCCGCCCCGCCCCCCGGCCAATGGGGAGCGAGCTGCGCGGAGAGGGCGGGGCCTGGGGGAACAAAGGGAGGTTGGGCGGGGCGGCGCTGGAACTGGGCGTGCGGGGTCCCGCGGAAGGACAGTACCCATGAGCTGGCCGGGTGCTGGCCTCCTAGAAGACCCAGCTCAACGTCCACTTGGAGTCTGCTCTACAGGACGCGCTCATCTCAAGCCCAGAACTCAGGCTTTTAGGGCAGAGAGCGAGAGACAGGCTTGCTTTAGAGAAAGGGAAACTGAGGTCCAAGGAATAGGATTGCCTGCTGCCCGAAGTCACGTAGTCGCATTCACTCGTTCACCTTGTCATTCAGCAAACATTTGGAAGCACGTATGGTGGGCATTAGGAGTGAAATACGTCCGGGTGCAGTGGCTCCTGCCTGTAATCCCAGCACTTTGTGGGGCCCAGGCAGGCAGATCACTTGAGGCCACGAGTTCGAAACCAGCCTGGCCAACAAGATGAAACCCCGTCTCTACCAAAAATACAAAAGCTTAGCCGATCGTGGTGGTGCGTACCTGTGGTCCCAGCTACTGGGGAGGCTGAGGCAGGAGAATCATTTGAACCCGGGAGGTGGAGGTTGCAGTGAGCTGAGATCGTGCCACTGCATGCACTCCAGGCTGGGCAACAGAGTGAGACTCTATCTCCAAAAATAAAAATAAATAGATGGGAAGTAGAAGCGAACTTAGGCCTTCCCTAAAGGAGCTCGGCCAAGGAGTACCTGAAATGTCTCTGCATCTCTTTAAGGTCTGATAAAGGAACCAGGAGCGAGCACTAATCACTTCCCTTTCCTGCCTCAGAGCTTTCATGTGTTTGCTGTTCCCCACCTGAAATGCCAAGTACCAATGGTATTTATTTATTTATTTATTTATAGAAATGGGGTCTCCCTATGTTGCCCAGGCTGGTCTCAAACTCCTGGCCTCAAGCTATTCTCTCGTCTCAGCCTCCCAAAGTGTTGGAATTATAGGCATGAACCACTGTCCCCAGCCCTGATCGTCTTTAAAACCTCTTTCCTCATCTTATTTGAGCTTCCTGCATCATGTGATCCCACACCCTTGGTTTCCCTGTACTTCCATAGCTGCTCCTCTCTGGGTCCCGGGGACCCACCGCCTTCTCTGCCCAACTTGTACATGTCTGGGCTCAGGCCAAATGCCCTTCCATTTGCAGTGGGCACTGCCACAGGAAATCTCTTGCCCTTCCGGGCTTCACAAACCATCCACATGCTCTGCTGCCTGCCAGAGACACCCATCCCAGTCAGATGCCCAGCCCTGACCTTTCCCAAAGCCCCAGCTGGACACAGGGAAGCATCTCAAATTTTCCGCGGGCCAAAACAGAGTGCTTTATTAGTGCCCTAACCTGCTCATCCACATTCTTGTGATTCTCTGTAAACAGCCCCTCCATCCACCCAGCTGCTCAGGTGAAAATCTCAAATCCTCCTCCAGTCCTTCCTCCCCGAACCTCTCATACAGCCCTCTGCCTTCCTAGGACACTGAGCACCCCTCACTCCCAGCGCCAGCTGGGGTGCTGTCTGAGTGGCTGCCTCCCACGTGGCATGAAGTGTGACCTCTCGCCCGGTGTGGTAGCTTACGCCTGTAGTCACAGCACTTTGGGAGGCTGAGGCGGGCAGATCGCTTGAGACCAGGAGACTGGGACCAGCCTGGCCAATATGGTGAAACTAAAATACAACAATTAGCCAGGCATAGTAATGCATGTCTATCATCCCAGCTACCCTACCCAGGAGGCTGAGGCAGAGGTTGCAGTGAGCCAAGATCACACCACTGCACTCCACCCTGGGCAACAGAGTGAGACTCTGTCACAAATTAAAAAAAAAAAAGAAGAAGAAGAAGGAGAAGGAGAGAAGAAGGAGAAGAAGAAGAAGTGTGACCTCTCTAAGGCAAAGAAATGTCCCACTCTGATTCACTTCCCTGTGCAAAACAGGACCTGCACCCCGAAGGCACTCACTCAGGGATGCTGCTGGGATGGGTGGATGCACAGTTAAGGTCTTCATGGTGGCTGGGGCTGACCCCATCCCCATCACTCTTCCCACACACACCTGCACACTCACTCACTCCCACACTCGCACCCACCACTGAAAGCCTGGCCCCTAATCTGATTTGCCTAACAAGGTCCCTGGATGAACATGCTTCCTTACCTCTCCCCTGCTAGGGCCCCACCGTGTTCTGAGATGTACTCAGGGATCAGGAGAACAAAACCTCAGGAAGTGAAAGGACATTCCAGGGTGTAGGCCTCTGCATCCCCCTCCATGCCCTCACCCCTGCCTGACACACCCTCACCCCTATACCTGGCCAGCTTCTACCAACCCTTAAAGTCTCACCAAGTTCAGAGGTGGCAGCCACACCCTAAAGTGACTGACCCCCCAATGACCTATGCCCTTGCATAGTCTTCCTGACCTTGGGTACGAGCAAAACCAGTGACTGGCTTCTAACCCACAGAGCCTGGCAAAAGCAATGGGATGTCACTGTCACAGTGCATCACCTTCGCACACTAGAGAGAAAGGTTCCGCCTGCAGGCGCTGCCGGAGGGAGATGCTGTGCTGAGAAAGGACCTTTGGAGGGGCCCCGTAGGCAAGGAAGCAAAAAGCTGGGCCCTTGCCAAGCGGGTCCGAGGAAATGAATTCTGCCAATAACCTCAGCGGACCTGGAAATGGATTCTGCCCTGGTGGAGCCTCAGATGAGGATGCAGCCCAGCTGCTTAGCGTGAGATCCCAAGCAGAGGACCCGCTAAAATATGCTCAACTCCTAGCTTGCCAAAGTTGGCTTAAAGGTGTGTGTTGTTTTAAGCTTTTAAGTTTTTAGTTATTGCCTATGAAAGTGTTAAAATATGAGACAATAACTTAGGTCCCCTCCCATCACACACATTCTTCTTTCTGGCATTCATCACAATTATAGTTATTGATTTAAAATCTCCCTCTTGGCTGGGCGCAGCGGCTCAGGAGTTCCAGACCAGCCTGACCAACATGGTGAAACCCCATCTCTACTAAAAAAACAAAAATTAGCTAGGCGTGGTGGTGCATACCTGTAATCCCAGCTACTTGAAAGACTGAGGCAGGAGAATTGCTTGAACCCAGGAGGCAGAGATTGCAGTGAGCCGAGATTACACCATTGCACTCCAGCCTGAGTGACAAGAACAAAACTGTGTCTCAAAAAAAAAAAAATTGTCTCTTGCCACTAGCATGAAGGTCCCATGAGAAGAAAAATGGAAACTCTTGCTCATAACAGTGCCCCAAATGCCCAGCACGGTGTAGTTCTAGGGCGGTTGGTCGATGGTGGACGCTGCTGGTTGGAGGGCCCAGCTGGCCCTGCCAGCTGCTTTCTCCCTGGTCATGTTCCATTAGAGAGAACAGAATAGTTTCTTGCCTTTCCAGAGCCCCTCTTAATGGGGATTGGCCAAGTGACATTGTCCTGCCCTGAGAGACATAAGTGGAAGTTGGCTGAAAGGTTTTTAACCATGGTGTGCTGGGGCAGTTTGAACCAGGACGTGAGAGCTGACCGTCCATTGTTTGGGAATTTGCAAGTTGGTTGTTCAACACATTCAGTACTTAAAAATATAAACTCCCAAATTTAAAAATGCATTAGACCAGGTACAGTGGCCCACGTCTAACACGTTGGAAGGCTGAGGCAGGAAGATCACTTGAGCCCAGGAGTTCAAGATCAGCTTAGGCAAAAAAGGAAGACCCTGTCTCTACAAAGAATTTTAAAATTAGCTAGGCATGGTGGTGTGTGTGTGTAATCCTAGCCACTCAGGAGGCTGAGGTGGGAAGATCGCTTGAATCATCTGTGCAAGGCTCCAATGAGCTATGATAGTGCCACTGCACTCCAGCCTGGGTGACAGAGCCAGATACTGTCTCAGAAATAAACATATTTTATATATTAATAAATTTATAATAAATGTATATTTACATATACATTTATGTATTATAATTATATATTTAGACATAAATATATATTTTTATTTTATTTATTTATTTTGAGATGGAGTTTCACCCTTGTTGCCATGGGCTGGAGTGCAATGACGCGATCTGGGCTCACCGCAACCTCCACCTCCCAGGTTTAAGTGATTTTCCTGCCTCAGTCTCCTGAGTAGCTGGGATTACAGTTATGCACCACCACACCTGGCTAATTTTGTATTTTTAGTAGAGATGGGGTTTCTCCATGCTGGTCAGGCTAGTCTCAAACTCCCGACCTCAGGTGATCTGCCCACCTCGGCCTCCCAAATTGCTGGGATTACAGGTGTAAGCCACCGTGCCCAGCCTATATTATATATTTATATATTATAATTACATATATTAATTTTATATAATTATATATAAATATTAATATAAAACAAAGATAATAACTCATCAAAATGCATTATTGCCTGATTATCTTACTCTTACTAAGTTCTTGAAGATTTGCATCTCCCGCGTCAGTAGGTGGAAATCCTAAATCATGGTGTGCTGCTGACTTCTCTCCCCAACTCCATAGTCAGCAATGTCATGGCGGTAGCTTGAAATCAGACGTGTATAAAATCAGGAGAATTTATACATAACATGGCAACTGTTACAAATCAGGACTTTCCCTCTTCCTCCTCTCACCCAACATACCAGCACACCCCTGATTTTGAGGGAAGTGTTTGCTCTCATGGAAAAGGAGAAGGCACAGCGGAGGTTGCCTTTTTCTCAGCAGCAGGGATTATGATCACGAGCACGGGTGTGATATCTGCAGCTGTAGTGGCCACTGTGCAGCCATCTCAGACACTACAGGCGAGAGAATCAGAGGGATTCTGAACCTTGCACTACTGACCCAGTGAAACACCACCAGCCACCACTGACCCCCAGATCCTCTGTTGGGTAGAAAAAACAAATCGCTTTTTTTTTTTTTTTTTTTTTGAGGCGGAGTTTCGCTCTGTCTCCCAGGCTGGAGTGCAGTGGCCGGATCTCAGCTCACTGCAAGCTCCGCCTCCCGGGTTTACGCCATTCTCCTGCCTCAGCCTCCCGAGTAGCTGGGACTACAGGCGCCCGCCACCTCGCCCGGCTAGTTTTTTTTGTATTTTTTAGTAGAGACGGGGTTTCATCATGTTAGCCAGGATGGTCTCGATCTCCTGACCTCGTGATCCGCCCGTCTCGGCCTCCCAAAGTGCTGGGATTACAGGCTTGAGCCACCGCGCCCGGCCACAAATCGCTTTTTATCAAAGCCTCTGGTCATCAATTCTACACTTACTCACAGGATTCTGTAACTGAAGCATGTAGAATTAGTATTTGTTGAATTAGTAAATGAATAAACTCGGCCTGATTCTTGAACACGTACTTGGAAACCTCTCACCACATTCCTGCTGAGACATCCAGGTCTATGTCTACTAGGAAGAAGCTAACTACCCAATGAACCAGTCCAGGCAGAGTCTGACAGCTCTGATTAGCAGGAAGTTTTTCATCTTATGAAACTGACTTTTTCTTTTTCTTTTTTTTCTTTTCTTTTCTTTTTTTTTTTTTTTTTTTTGAGACAAAGGCTCACTCTGTCGCTCAGGCTGGAGAGCAGTGGTATGAATATGGCTCGCTGCAGCCTCGATCTCCCAGACTCAAACAATATTCCTACCTTAGCCTCCTGAGTAGCTGGGACTACAAGCGCATGCCACCTTAGCCTCCTGAGTAGCTGGGACTACAAGCGCATGCCACCAAACCCGGCTAATTTTTTTGTTTTTAATTCTTTTGTAGAGACAGGGTCTTGCCATGTTGCCCAGGCTGGTCTCGAACTCCTGAGCTCAAGCAATCCCCCTGCCTCGGCCTCCCAAAGTGTTGGGATTACAGGTGTGAGCCACCATGCCCAGCTGAAACTGAAATTTTCTGATCTCTTGGGACCTCAGAAAATAAGTCAAACCCTTCTTTTCCACCATAGCCCTTCTGATGTAAAGAGTTTTCATTCTCTGGAAAAACAAATCAGGGTTTATTGATCCAAGAGTTGGACCAACCCAGTTGGTGGAAACTCCTGACCTAGTTTGACACCGTGAAGGACTAGTTGATACCGTGAAGGACTAGTTGCCGGAATGAGTGACCGACTGGACACTTCTTCCCAGGCTTTTGCATTAACACATCTTTTGAGGAAAAAATATAATCACGAACTATTCATATGCCAAAGAAAGCTTCATCTCCATGACACCTTTGATGCAGTCCTCTTCAAGGGAGTAAAGCTCGCCTCTGGCACCTGGGCACCTGGTGGAGATTCTGGGCCCAGTTTAGGATGTGCTGTCAGTTCACCAGTGCAGTCAGAGCTCACAAGGCTGCTGCACGCTTTATCGATAACTAATCGATAATCACAGTTAATAATTGCATTAGTTATCGTTAATGCATGCAGTAGCCTTTCGAGCTTTTATTGCCTCACCCCACCTAAAGGCTTAAAACAACTCACATTTATTATCTCCTAGTTTCTGTGGGTCAGAAGCTTAATTGGGTGCCTGTGGCTTAAGGTTTCTCCCAAGGCTGCAATCAATCCATGAGCTGGGGATGTGGTCCCATGAAAAGTCTGGACTCAGAGAAATGTTTCCAAGCTCACTCGCGTGGCTGTATGCAGGCCATATTTTCTCACCAGCTGCTGGTTCCATTGCTGGATTAGTCCATTCTCACAATTCTAGGAAGAAATAACTGAAACGAAGTCACTTCCAAGAGAAGAGGTTTTATTGGCTCCTAGCTCTGCAGTCTGTACAGGAAGCATAGCAGCATCTGCTTTGGGGGAGACCTCAGGAGGCTTCCAATCGTGGTGGTAGGTAAACAGGGAGCAGGCACATCACAGGGTGAAAGCAGGAGCAGGAGGATGAGGGAAGAGGCACTGCACACTTTTAAATGACCAGATTTCATGAGAACTCACTCCTTATCAGGACAGTACCCAGGGAGATAGTGCTAAACCATTCATGAGAAATCCACTCCCTGCGTAAGCCAATTACCTTCACCAGAACTCCACCTCCAACACTGGGGATTGTATTTCAATATCAGATTTGAGTGGGAACACACATCCAAACTCTATCAGTTCCTTACTGCATGAACCCCACATAGGGTAACTCACAAGAAGGCAGCCCACCTCCCCTCAGCACAAGCAGGTGGGGGAGCAAGAGAAAGCACCTGAGATGGAAGCCACTGTCTTCTTATAACCCAGGACTGAAAGTGACATGCCATTACTTTTGCTGTCTTCTGTTCCTTAGAAGCAAGTCGGTAGGTCCAGCTCACACTCAAGGGAAGAAGACCACACAAGGGCAAAAATACTGAGGAGTGGGGATTATCGCAGGGGCCACTTGCCACAGCTGCTGAAAACTGGTGTGTAAAAAAAAATGTTGGCTTGACTTGGTGGCTCACGCCTGTAATCCCAGCACTTTGGGAGGCCAAGGCGGGCAGATCGTTTGAGCTCAGGAGTTCGAGACCACCCTTGGCAACATGGTGAAATCCCATCTCTACAAAAAATACAAAAATCAGCCAGGCACTGTGGCAAGTGCCTGGGGTCCCAGCTACGCAAGAGGCTGAGATGGGAGAATGGCTTGAGTCCCAGGAGGCAGAGGTTGCAGTGAGCTGACACTGGGTGACTGAGTTCCAGCCTGGGCTACAGAGCCAGACCCTGTCTCAAAAAGTAAAACTGAAAATAAAAAATAAAAAAAACCAGCCGAGCTCAGTGGCTCATGCTTGTAATCCCAGCACTTTAGAAGGCTGAGGTGGGTGGATCACAAGGTCAGGAGTTCAAGACCAGCCTGACCAACATGATGAAACCCCGTCTCTACTAAAAATATAAAAATTACCCTGATGTCACGGCGCATGCCTGTAATCCCAGCTACTCAGGAGGCTGAGGCAGGAGAATCGCCTGAACCCGGGCGGCAGAGGTTGCAGTGAGCCAAGATCACACCACTGCCCTCCAGCCTGGGTGACAGAGTGAGACTTCGTCAAAAAAAAAAAAAAAAAGGCAGGGTCAGCCCTCAGACCCACTCCCCATCCTGTGATGTGCTGTCCTCATCCTGTGATGTGCTGAAGGGGGCCGTGGCGCCAAGTCACTGTGCTCTGCTGGGGCCTCTCAGACCATGGCCGTGCCAGGCTGAGTAGCCACTGGATGTTTCTGGTCAGGGCCACCCCACCCAGCAGAGTCAAAAGAGGACCATTTCCATGAGCTGAAGGGAGGCACCAGGGAGGGCAGAGGCTGGAGCTCCAGACTGGAGGCGAAGATGGCAAACCCGGGCATGAGGAGCGACAATGCAAAGCCAGCCGGGTGCAGAGCCACTGCCACCCCACAGCTGCCGTCAACCTCCTTCCTGCCTTTTCTGAATGAGACCTGTAGACTGAGCGGACCAAATACACACCAGGGGTGCCGCGGCTGCCTGAACCGGTTCTCGGAAGTGGAACTGGTATAGGAAAGGTGAAGCTCATTTGTTCAAGTTTTGATACATATTTACCCAATTACTTTCCAAAGAATAGAACAGGTTATCCTCCCACTAGCAGTAAGATTACAAATTCCTGTTTCATTGCACCTTCCCCAACGTGGATGGTTCTTTTAAACAAACTTTACTAAATGGACAGGCAAAAGGTGGCATCAGGAACTGT